>NW_006262201.1:35872521-36111839 GCF_000493195.1 Citrus x clementina | reverse complement strand
CGAAGAAGGCACAGCAATACATCACTTACAAGAATGGTGGCCAAAAATATGTCACTAATTATAGCAAGTTATGCCAAGTACCTTTTTTTTTTTTCCTTTGGATTTGTTTTACCATCTAATACATTAGGGAAATTTACACCAATAGCCATAAAAATTTTGGTTTTTTCCATCTTAACCCCCCAAACAAATTTCTATCAACATTAGCCATAAAAAAGCCTTTGGGACCAAAATACCCCTCTCTCTCATCTCTCCCCCAACAATCCCTCCCGTAGCCGGCCGATATCATGCAGTCGGCGATGGCTTTTAAATCAGCTATGGCGGTAGTAGAAACACGCTCCATTTCGGAAATGGCGTCGTCAGAGATTCTGGACTCGGTTTCACTGACCTCGTAATCTTCAAGATCAGAGAAGCTCGCTCTAGAGGCCCTGGAAGAGGAGACGAAGACAGACTCATGATCGAGATACTCTCCGTTGATCTTTAGCATATGATAAAACTCCCTTTCGAGTCTTTTCATGGCTGTTTGCATTAGGGTTTGGACAAGGACGAGCTTGTCAGAAGTGGAGTGATGGGTGATGAAATAGTGCATGGCGGTCTGCAAGTCGTAGACGGCTTTGAGGTAGTCCTTGGCGTCTTGGCGGTTGTCGGAGGAGAAGAGAGAAGAGATGCTGCATGATAGAGAGGTATCGTCCCATTTGGTGATGAGAGAGCGGGCAATTTGGATGTTCTCGTCCATTAAAGAATCGGAGAATGTGACCCGTTGAGGCGACGATGAAGGTGTGCCCGCCGTCGGAGATGTGGATGGTTTGAAGAATATGTTTCTACTGCCTGTCGCACCAAGGCTTGGTGTGACAGGAGCAAGGCTTGGCGCTTAGTGTGACAGGTGCATGTCGCACCAAGTTTTGACGAAAGTTGCTTTTGGTTTGTAAAGAAAGGTAATTTGGGAAGAAAAGCGTGTGTTTGGCTAATGTTGATAGAAAAAAGTTGAGAGGGTTAATTGTGAAAATAGCAAAAATTTTATGGTTATTTTTGTAAATTTCTCAATATATTAATATAATGTTAAATGAAATTACTGGAGATATTATTACGTGTGAATTGACATTATAAACATCAGAAAATACAAATAAAAAGTAATTTCAGATTAAAAACTAGGGTCCACTACTTTTTTTTTTCCCCAGCGGTTTTTGTCGGTGCTCCATGAGGTTTCATGTTGCTTTCCGCTTGAGGCAAGACGAACATATATATATATATATATAACTGATATATGGAATCTGTATTTCATTGAGATTTGTATATGACATAAATATATCATAAATTAAAATAGAGTGCTGCTAAATAACTAGAAGAATGAGAGAAAGACGAGAGAAACTACAACCTAAATTGCTGTTTTACTTTATCTTTCTCTCTTCTGTCAGCTTTTTCTCTCTCTCTTTTCTCTTAGCACATGCTTTATTCTCTTGTCTTTCTCTCATTTTTTTTTTATATTTAGCATTTTATATTAAAATATATTAAGTAATTATATACCACGGCCGTGTATGGTTTGGTAGTAGCCCAATTTGTGCGAGCAGCAGCCGCACCGCATACCTGACCTCAAAATTTTATAAGGAAAATGATGTTTGCCCCGGGTCAAACCCTGAAATTTAAACGCAGCATTTCATTAAAGGAACAAACGATGTTGTTTTCGCTTGCCAAATATTTCCCTCAGTCTTTGTCGATGGAGCTCCACCCAAGTATTTTCCCTTACCTTTCCTTCGTTGATCGAGCTCCAGCCACATCCAAATATTTTCTATTTCCTTTCCTTCGTCGATCGAGCTCCAGTCACAACCAAATATTTCCCCTTTCCTTCGTTGATCGAGCTCCAACCACCAGCTCCAGCCACAGCCAAATATTTCCCATTTCCTTCTTCGATCCAGCTCCAACCACAGCCTGAAATTTCCATTCGCAATCCACAATCCGCACCTGAAATTGTCATTCGTAATCCACAACTCACAGCTCAATATTCAAATTGAAACAACTCAGGATTCAAACAAAAAACATCGCAACATAAGCTTATTACCCATTATATTAAGCCAATTTAACAGGATTTATGAAGAGCTGCTCGATTTTCAAGCAGCGAGCCTCGGGAATCATCGATGGTATAAAAGCCATTTATAATTCCATCTTTTGAAGGATAGTTGAAGTTATTTTTACCCACTGATGTGAACCCACCACTGCAATTGAAGAATATGCTGAGGTTTTGAACGGTCTCACTGTAACTAAAGAGCGTGTGGTTGATAATTGCTTCTGGCCATTCGACTGAAGGACAATAACCACCAAGCAAATTACTGCAATCAAGAAGCAGAGGATTGTGGGGACACAGTGCAGAATATGTGCTGGGAGGATACTTTTGCTCATGATTAAGTTTTGCAAAAGGTCATGGAGAGAGATTAGTGAAGACTTGGTGTGTAAAATATAGATTGAGATTACTCTAAGCAAACGATGAAAGTGACTGAAGAAAAACAGAGCAGCAAAGGTAAGGCATTGGTGGGGGAAGCTTGAAGCAAAACGACATCGTATTGGTTAAAATTAAAACAAAAAACAAATCACAAAACACGTCGTTTTTTGTAAGGTTTTGAGGTTTGACTTGGGACAAATATCATAACTCATTTTATAAACGTTGGCTGTACGCCGATATCTTCAAGCAGTGTATGCAAGAGGGCTTAGCCCAACCCAGCCGGCCCACGCTGTAAATAGCAGCCTCAAAACTGTTATCCTGATTGATCGCCATAGTTCACTGGGATTCCAAAATATCACACGTGTCTACTTTTTATTTTTATTTTAACCATCACAGTAAAACAGTAACAATACCGTAGCTTGACCTACCAAACTCTTCTAGTCGTGTCTTTCTCTTTCAGCCTCATATCCTGGACTTGGCCGCCTTTGGGTAACTGAACAAACAGCAGCTGAAGAAAGTAGATCGCTTTTTGCCCATCAATGGCGGAAGCCCAAAGCGACAAAACTCCCTCCCTAGCCGAGGTACTTTTTGTCTTTTTATTTTTGTCTCCGTCAATTTTATTACAAGAGCTTAAGAAAATAATCAGTTTAGTCTAAGTTCGATCTGCGTTGCTCTTTATGGATCTTTGTTTCTGTCTGAATAGTCTTTGAGTTGAATATATTGGCTGACCTTATTCTTTTGGAAGCTCTGGATATTCGTAGGTAATGGGTTGGAGTTTTGACTACAATAGACCTTTCTTAGGATATTTTTTTAAATTTTGATGGCATTTGTCTGATTTTTGATCGGGCGTCCTATTGACGACTGATTGTGCCTTAGATTGGTGTGATAGTAGCAATCGAGTCAACTCTCATGCTTAAATTATGATCATAATATTTCGTGATTTAATATGATTGGATTTGCAGTTTCTAAGTTCTATGGTTGTAAAACTTTGAGGCATGTATCTGGTAAAACTCAATGTTAACTTTGTAGAATTTTCTCTGAGGATTATTTAGATTTTAGGGTTGTGCTTGACCAAATGGAAATGGATTATGCTTCTGTTCTCTTTATTTCACATGTGCAACAATCGTTTATTCCTCCCTGATTAAAATTTGAGCTCATTGCAGTGATTTTTGTTTTACGTGTGTAATGTGGACAGGATTATTTGTTGGAAAAAGAGAAGCAAGATGTAGCTACAAAACCTGTGGTAGTAAAAGAAGTTGAGAGTGCAGTGACTGCCTCTTCTGTGGAAGGTGCCACTGATAAAGTTGAAGAAACACCTGCTGCCGCCGCTGTTGAAGAAAGCAAAGAAGACGCCCCTGCTCCTGCCGCTGAAGAAAGCACTGAAGCCAGTTCTGCTTCTCCTGAGGACAGCACTAGTGATACGGCTCCAGCTGCTGCTGAGGAAAGCAGTGAAACTACGGAAGAGGAAAACTCAGGTGATCAGGAAGCCTCAGAAGAGACACCAGAAATAAAGGTAAGTGCTGTCATAGATTTGTTTTTTCTTTTTTAACATTTGTGTTTTCTCTGATGACTCATTTATTATGATCCCTAATTTGTATATAGCTGGAGACTGCACCGGCAGATTTCCGTTTCCCAACCACAAATCAAACAAGGCACTGCTTTACCCGATATATTGAGTATCATCGGTGAGTCATCATTTACTTATTTAAATTGGCTCTGAAGCTTTTGTCTGACTATCTGCATGCCAAGTTTTTTCCAGTGGCATATTATTGACGACTTTATTATTTACAGGTGTGTAGCTGCTAAGGGAGAGGGTGCTCCAGAGTGTGATAAGTTTGCAAAATATTACCGTGCTCTGTGCCCTAGTGACTGGGTATGTTTTACTAAAGCTTCCTGTGCTCTAATAACTTGTATGCTTGCTGTCTGACCTCCAGTCTATGTTAATATCTTCTACACTATTCAGATGTAGTTGTCAGTTTTTTCATGTTCAATGCTCCTACATCTCCAATTAAGTTATCTAATGTAAAAGCCTCTACTATCCTCATTGTATTATTAGGGAAGTTTCCCCCCCTTGACTTGCTGCTAAGTTTGCTACTGACATAAATATTAGGGACAGTTGAAACTATGGTGATGGGATTGCCAAATCTTATTAAGACATGCTGTAGAGAAAATATTTATTCTTGTGACTCTTCTTTTCGACTATAAATGCTGGACTCGGCCACTTCGATATAAAAAGAAACAATCGATTTGAAAATGCTCTACAAAATGAAATGTCCCATTATTATTATTATTATTTTTAAATACATGTTGAAGTGATGAAAAAGCTGGCTGGCTTTCAGATTCAAAAAGTGAAAGCGCTTACTTGCCTGCCTGCTTTCAAGAGGGCTTATCTAAAATGAAAGAAAGATGGTTAGGCTTCAATGGATTGGCATAAGCTAGGTTATTTCACGAGAAAGGGGAGTGGAAGAGAGAAAATAGCATGCTAAGAAAAATGTATTTGTTGCTCTCCGTTCAATTCTAAAGTCTTTTTCCTATTGCTTTTCTCTCAGTTTGCAAAAGATAGAGATAAGATTTCCTAACAAAATTGAAGAAAATGTATATTAATATTTCTGGTTGATGAAATTATAAGGCATTTTCTGTATGTTAAGCAGAATTATCCTTAGCAAAGGGGGTTTTGGATGATCTGTCAGGGATATTCCCTCTGAAAAGTTAAGGGATATAGAAAAGAAAACCCCCCTATCTGAGGTGACTAGTGAGTATGCATAGTGATCAGAAGGGATTCTCGTTCATTTCCCCATAGAACCATATACTAATATAGAATTTCTTTTCCTTTTTCCTCCACAATTTTTGCCGAATTGAGTATATCTTATTTGCATTCTAAAAAGGCATTTTGAATAACATTGTTTTAATGGTTTCTGTACTCCTGTTGTTTCAAGATGTGCCATTTTGTCCAAGCCATATTCCTAATGCTTTTCCTACCCCTTGTTTCAAGATATTGTGGTCATTTTGTTTAGCCTAGCCATTTCATCGAAAGCTTGATTGGCATCTGTCAGTATAATTATTCTGCATTGAAAGCAGATTGTAGATATTGATGTCTTTGGTGCATTAAAATGCATACTTTAAGGATGGGTCGCTGCTATTTTGTTTCTTAAGTTTTATAATCTTTTGCTGGCTAACTTTTGTTACATGACTGCTGCTCTTTGAGCTAACTTATATATTATGTATGTGTTACAGATAGAAAAATGGAATGAGCAAAGAGAAAACGGAACCTTTCCCGGTCCTCTGTAGGTGGTGCCATTTTTACGAACTTGGGTGTGATTCGCATCCTGCGGTTAAATTAAAGTTGCTACTCAAAATCCAAAGGAGTAATTTCTTGACTGAGAAGTGATTTCTCAGGGATCTTTTCCTAAAATCAATGAGTTAATAATTTTTTTTGACTTGCCTAATAGTTGTTGTTCAAGTCTCATAACACAGGGTTATCATCTCTTAAGATGAATTTTTTCCTCCAACAGTCCAACTTATGTTTGTGCCGTGGCATGTTGTGTAATTTTTATAAGGTTATCAGATGGAACCCAACTGAATCTGTACCATTTATGTCTGCCGTAATAAAGATTGGCTTCATTAGCCTCAAGAGATGAATGATTTGCTAGCTTTATAGGGAATTCACTAGATTGGCTTGATGCTGATGATTAGTATCCTCATCTTGCATTGTGACATTTACTTTCCTAAATATCAGCTTTGACTGCATCAATTCCATGTCGCAGGATTTGTTTAACAAGGAAGTGCTAAAATTCTAAAACAGCAAATGTGGGAAATTCACACATTCTTGTGTGCACATTTTGGCTTTTCACGCAGAGGCTATTAACCTAAAATTTAACGCGAATTATTTTTTCACTATAAATAAAGAAAAAAATCTGAGAGAAAGTAAACCTAAAAATTATAGGAAATACCAAACCACATGGAGGAAAATTTTAGTTCCTAAAGCAAAACACGAAAAAGAAAAGCATTGAATAAAGGAGGAAACACACAACGACGTCGTTACGTGGGTCAGAGTGAAAATGCCTATATTAAAAAAGATAAAACAGAACCCTCATAGTTGTAGTATCTGAGTCTCTCTGCGCGCGGATCCTTACACTGAAAGTGAGCGTGACCCATCCCGTAGGGACTACAATGCAGACAGTGAAGCTCGCTGCAATTCCTGCCGCCTTTTCTTCTTCATGCTTTATGTTCAGGCCAGTAACCAAAACGCTAGGTTTAATTTCCCGCCGTAATCATTCTCAAAAACCTCCATTTCGGCTTCTTGCTAGAGCTTTCTCTGCACCCGCTCTACAAACAATCGACACCACAGATAACAAAGGTTTTTATTATTATTATTATTATTAAAAAAATAATTTTAAAATTGAAATGGACTTTGATATTTTATTTTTATTCTGTTTGTTTGAAGGTGGTGTGGTTGTGAAGCCGCAGTGGAAGGCTGCAATTGATTTCAAGTGGATAAGGGACAACAAAGAAGCTGTTTCCGCCAATATAAGAAATAGGAATTCCAATGCAAATTTGGAACTTGTGCTCGAGCTTTATGAGAAAATGTTGAATGTTCAGAAGGTTAGGTTTCTATACAATCATGTGTTTTGACTATATTGATTATTCATTTCTTGGATATATTTCTGTTAATCATATTTGAACTCTTTAGTTATTGATAAATGTAGCGCACTAGATTTGAAACTCGTCTGCAAGTATAATGTAATACGAGTATTTTCTTGGCTTAAAGAACTACTCTGAATATTCGAACAGGAGTTCCAATTGAACTATATTAGATTTATTAAGTATCTTGAGCTAGGTTTTGATTTCTTTTTTGTTAAATAAATTTATAAACTGTTTAGAATGAGTTTATTAATATGACTTATAAATGGGTGTCAGACTGTTTAAAACCTGAACTAATAGTCCTAATGATGCAATTTAAAGTTCCTCTATTTTTCCTGATGAGACGTATTAGTTGGCTAGTTACTCCATTACCCTAAATTCAAAACCAATGTGGCTATGATCTGAAGTTCATAAGATTTGTTTTATGATTATAGCTCAGGAGAAAAAAGTACTAATAATAAGTCAAACTTATGAAAAAAATATGAACTGGTTTTCTTCTTAGTTTTATCTAATTGTCACTCACAGATAGCAGGAAGTTGATAGGCTTCGTGAGGAAAGAAATGCGGTTGCAAACAAGATGAAAGGGAAACTGGAACCATCTGAGCGTCAAAAACTCATAGAAGAAGGTATGTTTGAATAGTGTCACAGATTTATCATTTCCACGTATTCTGCTACATTCCTTAGTCATCTTTATATTTTGCAATCAGGAAAGAATTTGAAGGAAGGACTTGTGACTTTGGAAGAAGACCTGGTTAAACTCACAGATGAGCTTCAGCAGGAAGCACAGTGCATACCGAATATGACTCATCCGGATGTTCCCGTAGGAGGGGAGGATTGTTCTATAATTAGAAAAACGGTATCTCAATTGTTATGTATTATCATATTTCAGTCCTGATTTATTGTTCCTCGTCTCAATGTATGCAGATGTTTATCCATGGTCATGTGTCCGAGGAGGCATTGATGCAAGCTAGGTTCACACTACTAATTCCCTTTTCTATGTGCTCCTGTAGGTTGGTAACCCCAGTGTGTTTAACTTCCCTGTCAAGGATCACTTTCAGCTTGGGAAAGCACTCGATATCTTTGATTTTGATGCAGCTGCAGAGGTACTCCTTCTATTTATTGTAAGGTTTTAAAGCAGCTCTGATTGTTCCACATAAATCTAATTAAACATTGAGAGGTTTCGAGTCCAAGTTTAATGGTATGGCTAGAGATCCAGAGAGTTGCATTTTTTAGAGGTTGATAAGAATTCTTTTAATGATATTGTAGCTGATTACATTATTTTCTTTTTTATTGAAGTTTACTTGCATTGTGCATCAATTCAAAAAGATAGGATTCAATATTCTCCTTGTTCATACAGGTCAGTGGTTCAAAATTCTATTACCTGAAGAATGAAGCTGTTATGCTAGAGATGGGTCTTATCAACTGGACACTCTCAGAAGTGATAAAAAGGGGATTTACACCTCTAACTACTCCTGAAATTGTAAGATCCTCTGTTGTTGAAAAGTGTGGCTTCCAACCTCGTGGAGCAAATACCCAGGTTTGTATATATTCTACTCATGTATACTCTTATCTAAGAGAAATGCCACCTTATGAAGAGTCTTGGTCACAATATATTCTCCTTTAGACTTTCTGTGGCGAGGTTTTATGTTATGAATCTGATGACAAATTCAAAGTTCGAACCATTATGTCCTTTGACTGGTCACTCCACCAGGTCGTTCAACCTAAATGGTTTTGAGTTGAAGTGTTAAATTTGTGATAACCTAAATATTACTTTAGTTCTTAATATCTGCATGTGATAAGAGCGCAGCCATAGGAAAGTAGATACTCAGAAGAAGGTGTATTTAGTTTGTTGGAGATCAATTTTGTTGATACTTTTGCCACAACGCTCAACAGGTTTATTCTATCGAGGGAGCTGATCAATGCCTCATTGGCACTGCAGAGATTCCTGTTGGAGGAATTCATATGGATTCTATTCTTTCTGAGTCATTGTTGCCTTTAAAGTATGCAGCGTTTTCCCATTGCTTCCGTACTGAGGCAGGTGCGGCAGGCACAGCAACAAGGTAAATTACTAGGGCGCTATTTATCTTTGGTACTCTTGAATAACGAAAAGAAATGAACTTGATAACCAAAATTTTAATCCTCGGAGAAGTGGCATGACAATATTACGCTTATTTCAAGGAATATATGTTACTTTTTCATGAAACTTTCTTAAAACTTTTGTTAAATACAGGCCATAAGTCAGTAAATTCTTGGTTCGTCTAACCCAATCAAATTGGCTGGTATTACATAATGAGTGTCAAAATTTTCAGGACTATTAGGAACAGGGTTGTACTCTCGCTATGTCTATTTTACTGGCTTTCGGTCATTGTGAACTCCTGGCACATGAAAGTGCTTCATTTATGTAAACCTTTACTTGGCATGATTACATATGACTCTCCCTTCTATAAGCTTCTTTCTTTGGAGGTGGAGGTTCTTGAAATACTTCTACATAGGTGACTGTTGAGCAGGTTTATCACGGTACTGTATGATATGAAATTTTGATGATTGATATTCATTAATTACCATGTTGACTACTTTTCTAAATTGCTGCCATATTGTCTAAGTTCATGTATAACCAAATCTACGCCCTGGCAGTTGTAGATAACACTGGTTTTGTGATGTTATACTTGTAAACAACTAGTCTAATTTAAGCTTGTTTGTAATCGTGTCAAATGGAGATCTGAATTTGTAATCTGATGGAATTCCTGAGCAGGGGTCTTTATCGAGTTCACCAGTTCAGCAAACTGGAGATGTTCGTCTTTTGCCAACCAGAGGAGAGTGATTCATACCATGAGGAGCTCATTAGAATTGAAGAAGACCTTTACTCATCACTAGGATTACACTTCAAGTAAGGATAGTCTTCACTATTTTGTCTTTCTGAGTGGACATGGTTTTTCTTGTATTTTTTTCCCCATTTTCTTTTTGTCATAGGCTTTTGCTTTTCTTGGCAGAACTGTAGACATGGCTACTGAAGATTTAGGTGCCCCGGCTTATCGAAAATTTGATGTGGAAGCATGGATGCCAGGCTTGGGACGATATGGCGAGGTATTGCAATGAGATATCATCATTTATTTAAAACCCCGTTGTGCAAGATTGATTTTTGTCTCTCTAATTTTCTTTTTAATGTTTTCAAATAAGTGAGAGTTGTAGATGAGAGGTATTAATCACATATACAATGTGCTTATGCTAGCAGATATCAAGTGCATCAAACTGTACGGACTATCAAAGCCGCAGGCTGGGAATTCGTTATCGCCCTTCGCAACTGTCGTCAACAAATGCAAAAAAGGGTAAAGGGCCAACACGGTTTGTTCACACATTAAATGCAACAGCTTGTGCAATCCCACGGATGATAATATGCTTACTGGAGAATTACCAACAAGAAGACGGCTCGGTTATTATTCCAGAGCCATTGAGGCCCTTCATGGGTGGGCTTGAGCGAATATCTCCAAAATGTAGCTAGAACCATTTATTTCTGTTGCGGCAGGTATATTCATCATGTAGCAATGATCGGGGACATACAAAAATAGAATAATAATAATAATAATAATAATAACGCAGCTAGTTTGACTTCCGAAATATAGAGAAATGATTTTTTTTCAAGTAAAAGTAAAAAAATGATGCTGTGGAATTCTGAAACTCGTAAATTCTCCTTATTCAGAAGATGCGATTACATGTAATTTTGTATCATAAATTCTCCTTATTCAGAAGTTGCGATTGCATGTAATTTTGTATCAATTTACTTTTTCCTTGTTTAGTTATCGTCAAATCAGCCTATCTATCAGTATTTTCGGTTAGCTTGCACGATACGCCTTCTGTTACTTGGTCACGACGTGTATTTGAGAACAGCGGTCTCGTAGTCTTTCTGCGCGGGCACTTCGTTCTTGGTTTCCTCTTCTTGCTTGAGCTTTCTCTGCACCTTCCGTACAAACCACCGAAACCACAGCTCTGTTTCATTTCATCAATCTTGTTATTATTATAATTTGAAAGCTCGAAACGGAAGACTTTTTTATTTTGAAGATGATGAACTCGGGCAAAGAAGCCTGAAATTTATTTCCAGCGGAAAAGAGAGAACAAGGAAGCCGTTGCCGTTGATAATAGCAAATAGGAGTTCCAGTGCTAAGCTCGAGAAGGTTAGGTTTCTTTGTCTTCATCAAATTTCAACTGTCTGTGTTTTGATAAGCTAACTTTATTGTAGGATTAAACAATTACGTGGCTCTAAATGTATTTGTTCGAATTTAATGAATGTTTTCTATGGGAGGGACTATCACTGGCTTATAGTTCACGAAATTTTTCTTATTAATTACAAGTCTCTGAATTTTTCTTTGTTATTGCTCACAAATTTTTCGTTGGATGAAATTCAAGTAACTCGTGGCTTAACTTGAAATGTGTAGAGCAAATCTGAAAAGTTAAAGAACTAATTCGAACCTCGCTTTGTGTTACGTCACAAAATAGTTTTCCCTCAAGAAGACTTTCGGTAGCGTTGCTTTTGTGGTATTAATTTGATGATCGACCCAATGTTTATTGATTTTTTTCCATTTTGAGTTGAGGTTTATAATAACAACTTAGAACTTCTGGGGTCTCCTGCAGCCTTAAAAAAGTAGAGACTCACATTCAAGTTTTTAAGAGCTCATTTTTTGTTGATACATTTCCCATAAACAGGTCTATTATAGGACTGGAACAGATTTATTCCTGGATCACACTACAGAGATTTCTACTATGAATGTTCGAGGTGATTCTATTCTTGCACGGTCCCTTATTTTAACCCCCTTCACATAACGTTTCAATGTGGGCAGATTTCAAGTGCATGACTTTCAACAGCGGGTGGAGGCAAAATATTCTGTATCGCCCTTCAGAACCGTCGTCAACAAATTCTAAAGAGGGTGAGTGCCAGAAAGAAATTGTTCACGCGTTAAAAACAGCAGCTTGTGCAGTTCCGCGGACGATAATATGCATACTGGAGAATTGCCCGAAAGATGGTTTTTTCCTGAGCCATTAAGGCCCACAATGGTTGGGCTTGAGCAACTCCAAAATCCAGCCAGATGATTGTATTATTATTGTACTTGCATCACTTTTGCTGCGAGGAATTGGTATTTTGCGGTAGTCAATTTGTGATACGCTCGGTACTGGAGAATTTACTGCAAGAAGGCGGCTTAATTATTATATTTTGTTCCTCAGCCATGGGGGGCCACTCATGGAAGGGCTTGAGAGTATAGCTGCAAAATCTAGCTAATATACTTGTACCAATAATATTCATTTGTTGTTTCGGGAGTTGTATTCATTGAGCAAATTATTGGGGATATACGAAATAATGCTGCTAGTGTTGGATTCAGGAATAGGAGATGCAAAAGGTGATTGAGAAATGAGGTTTATTTAGGCACTCTTAAATTGATATGTAGAACCTGCGGCATCAATTCCCTACATAAATCTCCAAATTGTAGAGGAATAGCTCTGCTTTACAAAAAAGTTATTGGCGGAATCATTGGCACTTCCGCTCTCGGAACACAGTCCATTTCCTGTCTACAATTTGAGTTTGCCCAATTCAATCTTTTGAGCAGGATATGTGTAAGCCTCGTAATTGATTTGTTGGCCCAGGCTACTTAATTTCGTGAATGTAGTTATCAGATCGACCTGTCAAAGAATCAAACTTGAAAACTGAGCCTAGGAATTAAAATGCATCATGATTTAATTTTCTATATAAAACTAAACAAACACAAGGTTGGCCTTCTTAATGGCCCTGAGTTCTTCTAAAAAATGGAATGGGGATGAAAAAATCTAACCTCATAATCAGTCTGAGACACTGTTTCTCTGCTACGTTGGTATTTCTGAACCCAAGGAGAAACATCTTTATCGGTGGCCAATAAGGCTTCTGTTGCTGCCTGATCAGGACCCAAGAACGCAGACATAACAGCTAGCTGCCGACCAACAAAGGATTTGAAAAGACCCAGATCCATGAGTATTAATCACGACAGCATTAAAAGAAAGAATGCAGGAGTTCCCTCTAGATGGTCATACTGTAGTTAAGGATTTTCCTCCACACACCCATTATCAATGTTACTGCAGGCTTAACATGTAGTAAGACATTTAAATAGTATCAAATGTAAAATCGGATATCTCAATGCCAGAGACGACCATTTGATTGACTATATCGGCAAGCGAAGTAATTTGTATAAATTTATTGAATAACAGGAGTTGCATTAGTGGCCTGAACTAACATATTGAATATAAACAAATATTCTGATGACTTTTGTTGTAGTTTTGAGTCAAACAACAGAGTGTAGT
Source organism: Citrus x clementina (assembly GCF_000493195.1). Classification (NCBI taxonomy): domain Eukaryota; kingdom Viridiplantae; phylum Streptophyta; class Magnoliopsida; order Sapindales; family Rutaceae; genus Citrus; species Citrus x clementina. Next base: position 36,098,449 of record NW_006262201.1, on the reverse strand, counting down.
AGGAAAATTTTTCATAAGCCAGACTACTACATTGTTCAAATGAGTCTTGATTTTAACCAAAGTGTAATATGACAGGTATACATTTGACCAAAGGGATTCTCGAAGCTTGCCTCAGCAATTTAATGATGATATAAGACAGAAGAAGAGCAATTATGACAGCAAGTACGATAGAGAAAATACCTGGCGGGGACCAAAGCCAATTGCTGAGAATTTATCTTTCATTTCCTGGACAGTAGCTTTCTCCCACTGGGGAACCCTTCCCTCTGGATCTGGCTCCTGAGCATCTGTCCTTCCAAATTGCTTTTCAAACAGGCCCCACTGTTGATAGAAGAACAATTTTATGCATCATCCATAAGTTCCTCTCAGAGAAAGCTAGAGTGCCATAAAGATCTATGCCAGCAGAAATACAGGCATTCACAACTCATTCAGGTCATACACACTGTTACCATGGTTTACCTTCCTTCTTCTCCCAAGATGTCCATTTTAGGATTTTTAAGTTCCCTTAATTACTTCTCTCAAGGTGGCCATTACAGGATTTTAAGTTCCCTCCTAAAAGCATCGTGGTGATTGTACAACTAATTTTCTCTATAGGTATAGCTTGCATATGTAGACCTTTATGATTCAAAAGATGAAAGGAGAACTTAATGCTTTATAATAAATGGCCCGACGAAGCAACCGCACAGCATAAACGGAGAAACAGAAAATAATTTAAGCAATTTCACCATTAGGTGTTTAGGAAAATTGCCAAAGTGTTTAATACATCCCAGTCAAAGGTCAGAAAATTGCATTTAGTGATTACATTTACAGACTTGGAAGAAAAATTTATGATGGTATGTCAAAGTTAACTGATTGTGGTTAACAAGCTATGCACGTGATTTAAACATACCACAAGAAGCCTAGCATACTGAGAAACAAACCTGACCATTTGAGCCATATGCAGTGTACAATAAGCGCCCTTTCTCTTCATTCCCTCCACATTTGCGGATGGCTGATGCCAAAAATGTTGTCTTAACGGCACTTTGTGCTGCAAAAAGCGAAGAAAATTGAGTTGGGCACTCTATGCTTCTCTCTGTGGACTCCCAAAGAAATTCATAGTAGACAGTCTTAACACGCTACAGCGCTCAAACTTGGCATTTCTAATATTGTAACCTGCATACTGGATGAGATCGGCAAAGGATATTGGTCCACCTTTAGAATATGAATCTATCTCCTTCTTTGCTTCCTCTAACAAATTCATGGCAGCAGAAAGCCCCTTATTTTCTGGTCTGCTTATCTCTGAGCTTCAGCCAACAAAACCAGCAGAAGAAAAACAAGGCAACTTTTTACCAAGCCAAAATTACTGATGCATAATCACAGGAAAAGGGAAAGTTCGATTGCTAAAGCAACAGAAAATTCATGAAATATATATTATCGTATTTGGTAAATCAGGCAAGCATAACTTCCATTCTTCCTATCCAAATGTTTCTGTAAGATGCTGGAAACAATGATCAAACAACAGTAACTAATTATTGGTATTTGAAATGCCAAAAAACGATTTTTAATAAACTGACATCTGGGAAAAGCATAGATTTCTGTATCTTCAGAAGAATATCATAAAGATTTGACTATGATTTTTCCAATGTGCATACATTATTCCATACTCATTTCAAGAAGTGTGAAATTTCAGGTCAAAATTATTTCTGAGATAATGCTTCATGTAGCAAGTACCTGAACCTTATGGATCCATTAGGGCCTCCAGATTTTGTAGCCTACAAACTTAACCAGCAAGACATCAGCTTATTTCCTTCCTTTCTCCATAACAAGTAAAGGAATTTTATGACATCTACAAGGCACTTAAATCTTAGAGGCTTTGTCCTGACCTTATCATAAGTCATGGCATCATTGAGTGCCAAAGTTAGTAGAGATGGGATAAGATCTGGATTTCCCTGAAACAGGTACATTGAAAGAAGTGTTGATGCACATTGATAACATAGTTAGCCTAATTTACTTCTACATACGATGTCCTGATATTCATATAGCAGAAGAACTTGGAATATGCATACCTTGAGAGCAGTTTGGAGAGTCTCCTTGATATTGGCTGGGTAAGAAAAGGATGTAAGCTGTTAATTCAGCAGTTCCTGCTAGTTTAAGCACAATGAAGATGTGTATATGGAACTTACAAATAAACTCCGAACGCTGTCTGCGTTGTATCAAATCAGCAGCACGTGCCATTTCAATTGATCCTGAGCCTGATATTATTTCCTAAGAAGAGACCACAACTGGCAGAAACTCATCATCAAATCATTCTTATTTGTGGTTCCAGACCCTAACAGAGATTCTACGTTGTTTATCCGACAGAACAAATTCGATTTAAATTTGGCAAAAGAGTCTTCTTAGTCAAGCGCTGGCCAAAAATTAAGAGGAGATGCTTCCTCCAATTTGCGATTGATGCAAGGAACAAAAAAACTAGTGCTACATATAATTCATGCATTAGATATAAAGATAAATAGAAGAAAGGGATGGTTCTCACCATGCCAATGGTCGCACCAATGCATTTCAGAATATCCCTTCTACCAAAACCATCTTCAACAGTTATTTGAGTCTCAATTTTATGACAACGTATAGCACCCTGGACGTTGAACATAATTCAGTGAAGTTATAAATAAGCCATATCAATATGAACACTGCAGCAAGCTTACAGCATGAGCGGAGCATCTGGTGGCAACAGTAGAGAAAGCGTTGCGCGATGGGGAAGGAACAATGGGAAGCATAGAAGGAACCGTAGAGAGAAAAGAAGCGCCCATAATGTTGTTTCTCCCAAAAAAGAAAACAAGGGAAGGTTCCGTCTTTCTTTGTTAATGCGCAGACTAGGGAGAGAGAAAGAGCAAGTGTGGCTATACGGGCGGAGGGTGCATGGGACTTTATGAGATTGTGTTATCCAGTCTTTTAATTCTTTTAGGCTGAGCTGGAAATGCTGGATGGGTTCCTGAAATTTCCTAACCTCTGCTACTGCTAAGGTTAACGACTGACCCGAGTTTTGGACCCTTACTGGGAGCCATTAGGCCCATTGCCCAACACCAGATCCTAATACGGATCGTCGAACATATTGTCACTGTTTCACACTTTGTCGCCCAAATTTTGGGGAAAAGTTCTCGGTATGTAGATATGCTAGGGTGCAAAAGATGCAAAACCGATCATACTCATCAAATCCATGTTTTGATAACCTGGAGTGGGAGGCTGACAAGAAACATACTCAATTTTAGTGCAAGAAACGGAAATAATGCTTTGACTGTTATTGCATTCAATCACAAGTGAAATACATTCGTGTAAATTAACATTATTTCTCCAAGTAGCTTTTTACACTATCCTCATATACCCAATGCATGCCTTATCCTTCCCTTTGAAACGTAGCCAAGCTTTCCTAAATCACAATCATATTAATGTGTCTTTCTGATGGAATGACACTGAAACCTCAATGCCTTCGCGATCATATATCTATGCTCTGCACCACCAAGGTTTGTTCTCTTCACCTATATATTGAAGCTATGTAAACTCAAGATATACACAGTCCGCGTCCCCGATGCCAAAGATGGCACAGCCAGCTTGAGAACTTCACTAAATAGTTAAACAATAAGCGCCAATAGCCAACCGCCTAGGGGATCTTTGTATAAGGAAATTGTTTCACATCTTATCTACTTAATAGTAAGTGATGTATTGACATTTAGTGGTTGCCTTCGACATAAACAATCTGGTAATGGGTTAACATAGAAGGCTTCTTCCGAACGAAACCGATCCATGCCCTTTGTTCCCGAGATAGGGCCTTTCCTTTTTCTTGGCGACCCTTGCCTGCAAGACCGAAAGATGAAATACAATTAAATTGGGCGCTAGGTGATTCAACATACCATAATTTTCAACAAATGCGAAGATAGAACACCTTCACCAAAATATTACTCTAATGAATATGAACAGAGACAGGACAGCAGCTGTAGTAGCGGTCCTCACCACCATTAAGCACTGACCTTGTGGACCACAGGTGGTTATCTATAAGCCTACATCTACTCAGGTCACTAATAGAAATATTCAACAATAGCGGTCCCCTCCTAGTTTTCCACCAATTCATTAGAGATTCAACTGTAATTGTTTATGGTCTGAATAACTTATACCATAGGGGAAGACAAATGGAAATGATATGAATTTGACAATCAGACTCCAGAATCACAATAAATATGCATCTAACAAAATATAAGATGGCTTAGAAATCAATCCTCAGAGAATCAAAATAATATAAGTTAATTACCAATCTTCCAAATAAACTAGCAATAGGCAGTCAAGATTATACGACCAAAGGATAAGACGCTTCACATAATAAGTACAACTAATGACATACCGTTTCATATCCCAAAAAGAAAAAAATGACATACCGTTTCATATCCCAAAAAGAAAAAAATGACATACCGCTTTTTGTGAATTTCAATGACCTTATTTGATAGACTTTTTCCTTCTCTGATTGTTCCCAGCTCAATTTTGTCAAACAGCCGAACAAGAGCTTTCCTGATTAACAGTATACAGGAAAAAAAAAATTCAAAAAACAGCAGTCGATGGAAGTCATTACTTGAATCTAGACATTGTCTCGTCCCTAGAAGAAACTGCCTAACCTGTCAGGAGAAATTGTTTTCCTATGTCCAAGAAAACGCCGATGACCTTCAACTGCCCTTGCCATGTTGCCTGAGTATGATGGAATAAACACATCACTTTCAACAGATACAATGTAGTCAAGTGCGGCCATTTGAGATGCATGATTGACAAATGGTTCCAGCTCCTCAACCGATGCCAACTTCTCCTACAAAAAAGCAATCGCAAAAACAAATCAACACACTAACTATCAGCCAAAATGTATAAAAGTTCAATACTTGAGCTGTGAAAATTATAACAAGATAAAAATCACTTCATCTCCTTTGTTTATTGTAAGCAAGAAAGAGAGGGTGAAGAAAATTTGTTAATGATCAGAAGCAAATGGTGAAATTGAATGTTACCACAATGAATTCCACAATTAGCCAATGACTGAAGTTGAATACAGAAGTTCTTCTATCATAACTGACATTACTTGCACGGTTAGGAGATTATCATATGACTAACTGGATTATAATCTTAGATGAGTTGCACATCATGTTTTAACAGAGCACACATGAACATTCTACTGCATTAAGTTTCTATTGCGAGGTTTCACAAGGCCAATGTTCACCGAAAACCTCATAAACTATTCTAGGACTTTACCAAAATCAAGCGCCAGAATTTACTTTTAAGGCAAGAATCACACACAACATCAGACACAAGTAATACCTTACTCATCATTATAGGATAGCGGGTCTGCAGATCGGCCATACGAGCATCACCACCATATATCTCTCCAGCAGCAATATATATCGGAGTGCTTGATGGATATCCTAGAGCAGTAAGAAATATTCCAACCTCCTTTGGAGTTAGGGGGCAATAACCTTTGGATCTCTGTTCCTTGGAATCAATTTCCTTTACTTTCCAGTGGACAGTGTTTTCTCTACGAAGTTTAAAATGAAGTTAAAACGAAAAACATGCATCAAATATCACAAACAACTAATCAAGTGAAGAAGCATCAAATTGAGCATTTAAGTCATCACTAGTCAACTCAGACCTTATTGTCCTTAGTTCGTCTGCCTCAACAAGAGATAAATCATGTGTGCATCCACTAAAGGCAAGCATGTCCTTCTCATATCGCAAATGCAGTGCAATATAAGGACCGTAAGACCTCATCCGATCCACCAACAACTACAATGAAATAAATTTTTCCCACATCTAATTGCATAGGTCACAAGAAGTATAGCACTAAAAAAGAATCAAATGAAAATTCAGGACTAATTGTTTACTTTCCCCATTGCCTCAATTTGAGGGGCAAAACGAAGGGCTTCATAGCAAGCACGGCAACGCAGCTTCTGAATATCCAAAGGTAGATTGTTATTCGCTAGACGAGAATCAGATTTTGCAGCTCGAATAATCTACAAAGAATCATGTGAGTATCAAGATGATCACATTTGGAATTCTACACAAAGCTGCAACCAGAAAACTGGTGAAGAATTTCAATACACACACCTGATAATCCTCCCACATGCTAGCTATCTCACCCTCATAGTAATCCATACCAGACCAGCTTCTGAAATGTTTAACTGCTCTCGCAGCCGTACTGAGTTCCTTAGGAACCTTTTTTATGACTTTCACATCATTAGCCAAAGAGTTAATGAAATGATCTTCATCAAAAACATCAGAAAAGTTGCTGCAGACAAAGAAAGTAGAAAACAGACCACGCATTTCAATCATTAAGAAATTGATGCAGAGACAAATAGCTAACTTCCAAAATGGGAAAGGGAGGAACCTAGAATCTTGCCAAAATGACCGTTTATCAAGCTCTGGAACTACAAGAGTGGCATTTATGATACGAGCTACTGCTACCATGTCGCATATCTGCGAGTCAAACATTTAGACTATAACTCAGCTCCCAATAATAGCCACAAAAAAATATTTTTTAACAAAGCAATTGACACAAAGCAAGAAGCAACAGAAACATAAGTTAGAAAAACTACATTTTTTATAGTTATCGAACCAAAGACGCACCAATCAACTAAACTAACACCTTTTGCATTTAAAATTGTCTAAAATACTATCAACAGAAGAAGGAAATGTAGCAGGAAAAGCAAACCAATTTCAAGCGGTAAGCACATAGATGGTTAATGAGAAAAGTAGACTGAGTAAGCACAACAAAATAACATGTCTAGTTCATCCAATCTGACACTCACAGGTAGGACACCGGGTTATGCTTATGCCTGTGTAACTAATAAAATATGAATACAATACATTCACACTTTTAGTTCTAATGATAATAATAATGAAATTAAACTAAAATGGAGAAATATAAAAAGAAGCATCATTAGTTTCTACTGTTCTGTTTTAACCAAAGTTTGGATCAATTTCCAAAAATATGAAAATGAATAAACATTAAAACAGAACTCAGAATCTGGCACCATAACAAGTCAAAATGGAATCATTCACCGAAGCATTCCAGGTGTATATTTTGTAACTTCTCAATTCACCAACCAGAAAATGAAGAGCTTTCTCGCCATGGGATAATTACACAGACAAAACGAAAAATTATGCATAGAAGAAAACAAAAATACAAACCCCAGCACGCATCTGGTTGAGTCCACCATTTGTATGAACCAGAAGATATCCACGGGACTCCGTAGGAGCTAATAAAAAAACCAGTAAATTGGTAAATAATCACACAAGACACCACATAGACCAAAAAAAAAAAAAAAAACTGTTTGCTTACATGTATAATTAGAACTAGGTTCCACACATGGCACAAAATCACGATTTGAAGGAGGCTTCCACAGCTTAACGATATTCGAATTTGAATTCCCACCAGTAACATCCAACTGTCAAATCTAAAGGAGTGAAAAACATGAAAGAGGCATGACTGCTTCGAATAAAAAATTTATAATCCTACATTCATTCTCTAATTTTCATTTCTTTCCTTTTTGTTTTCTGTTTTCATAGAGGAAAAAATTAATAATAGAACAAATTAAATATGAAAACCTTGCGAGAAGGTAACGGAGTTTGGGACAAATGAGGCGGAGCTAGTTCTTCAGTCCAGCTTTGCTCTGTGCTCAATATTTGGTACTTGATTTCGTGTTGCTACAAGAATTTTATAAAACAACAAATAAAAGCATAAATCAAATCACACAATCAAAAACTAAAAATAATAATAATAGTAGTAGTAGTAGTAGTAGTAATAATAATAATAATTTATTTTTTTTAATCTGCGGAAAGAGAGAAATGAAAAATTAAGGTAATTAGAGAAAGAGAGAGACCTGAGTAATAGTGGGGAGCTTGTAAGGATCAGCGAAGTCCGGCACTTTAAAGGAAGGAAAAACGGGCACGTGTACGTGCACGGACAGCAACGCCACCAGCGCTATTACGCATATGGCGCACGTTAGCATCTTCCTCAGCAAAACCACCACTCGTCTCCTCCGCCGCTGCATCTTCCTCTCTTCAATTTAACAACTAAGCGGCACACACACTCTCTCTCTCTCTCTGATGTGAAATGCAACGCAAACTGAGTGAAGTTTAAACGACGACGCGTTGACAAAATTTTCAAAAAAAGAAAGAATTTAGGAGATCACAACTGAGCCGGAGTGTCTGTGTCTCCTCTCCACTCCAGATTCTGTGCTTTCAATGGAGACGAAAGACAGCGGTCGGCTGTTCTTGTATCCTGTATGTACCTCCTTCTTGTTGACAGTTGCCACTTTGCTTTGGTTTTGTTTTGTTTCAGTTACTAGGCCTCCACTTATATCAAATTAACAAAATGGAATTATCAAAGTCAGAAACAAAAAAGGAATTATTAAATTGCGGATCAAAATTAATAAGACGGGCATAATTAAAAGGTTAAATAAATTTTGTTTTTTTTAAAAAAAAAAAAAAATTGATCTCGTACTGAGGAGTGAGGCGAACCCCTTGTGGGCCCGGGACCGTAATGCCCAGATCTCACCGTAATTTTTAAAGGTTTTGAACCCGTTATGAATCACTCCCTTGTTTGGTTTTCGATTTAAAAAAAAAAAAAAGGGAACGATCTTTCGCAATTTGGTTGGTTAAAACTTATTGTACATTGTTAATCTCGTTGAAAATGGCATTAATGATATGATAAGATTTAACATCTTAATTGAAAAATACTACACTATTTAGTAATATTAGATATTAGCATAATGGCAGGCTAGATAAGTAATTTTCTGAGTTGCATGTGAGCCTTGATTGAGAGAATATGTAGTTTTCATTTCAAACTTTTTTTTTTTTTAATCTTATCATTCAAGTTCAATCACAACAGAGGTTAATAAATTAATTTAGAGTGTATTCGGCTTAACGTTGATTCAAATTCAATAAGTTAAATTTTATAACACGTGACTTAAAATAAATCTTTTAAAATATCACATTGGAAGTATAGGAACATTGATTAATTTAAAATGGTAAGAATAATTTTGGAAATTTAAAAAATCGTTACCAGATTCTTGCAAAATTACCAAAAATACAAATGCAAAAAGAAAATTTCCATTTATTTGATCTGACTGAAATCTGTATGAGGATAGTTTAACTGTTTAAGAAAATAGCCCAAAAGCTTCTAGAGGGGTATTGGTTTTTTTTTTTGGCCTTTTTCTTTTCTTTGAATAGCAAGAGAAAATCTAAAAATTATTTTAAAAGTGAGAAACTAAACAAAGTGATTAAGTTAATTCGCCTTTGCGGACTTTATGATTCGTGTGAATGGATTATTAAAATACTGAAATTATTCCCGTGTGCTTTTGACTTTAAGGTTACTCTTTCATGTAAATAAATTAAATTAAAATAACACAAGAGAAGATTTTTAAGGGGTTTGGGTTGACGGTCGGCCTAATTACACTGAACTATCTTAATTCAAAGCTGCAGAAGCAAATTTTTAAGTAGTGTGGATCTCAAGAGGAACAGAATTCATTAAAAGGATAGCATGCATGTGCGGTGCCAGCCACCATTTTAAGGGCTGGGGTGTGGTTGTGTACACAATTGTATCTGGATTTTATTAGCTAAAATTCATCTTCTATCTATCTATCTATAGAAAAACGAACCCCTTTCTATTTTTCTTTCTTCTTTCTCTTATTTTGAGCCAAATACAAGAGTAACAATAGATTTGGCTTTGCTGTGTCAGGTACCGAAATGGCAATATGTGAAGTTTGCGTCAATGGTCAACATAAGTATACGCAGCCGACGGCTCTCTCGATGCCGACTAGATTGGAATGAACTGTTGAAGATCGAAGAAGACAAATGGCTCTTTCATTTCTTGTGACACCGACCTCATTTGTTTTTTTTTCCTGCTCTTTTTTGGTAGCTTCCAGCTCAGAAACACACTGGGTAGACAAAATACCAAATGTGAAAAGACAACAAATAATCAAGCGAGTTTAATGTATCTCTCGTGACTTTAAAAAGTGTGATTGGTCTGCATTAAGGGATGAAGTTAAGGGGAACTATCACATAGCTTCCTCACATTTTGTGAATTTTCAAAAAACTATACAACGTTTTGAAAGATATCTTGGAGATCAATAAACTTTATTGAATTACTACCTAACTAGATGATTTTTTTTTTTAAAAAAAAAAATGTACCAGTCAACCAACTATTTTTTCACTTAAAGTTGAGTCGCTAAGAATAACTGAAGTAGTTTAATTACATAAACATTTTCATTCATCGCCTTCACATTACCCTCTCGAACACCGCCACAACTATCAATTAGTGTTACTAAATTTGCAAGCATATTATGAGGCGCAGAATGAAAATATAAAAGAAAATTATTGATTTTGCTCCTATGATGTCATAATTTTGTTAACGGTGTTGATGAAAAAGTAATTCAGTGATATAATTAAGGAGCCCTAACCTATATGTGTGTGTGTGTGTGTTAAAGTATTAAATACTTCTTGTCTATATATTTTTTCTTTATTTATATCTCAAATGATCATAAAATTTCATCTCATTTCCCTCTTAATGACACTCAAACCCAATACCTTGTCCTAAGGGAGGCTAGGATATCTATATTTGAATATTTGTTAATAATAATAATAATAACAGTTGGGAAAATTACAAAAATAACCCAAATTTTATTTGTAATTTTCACAATTGGCCCTCCAAAGTTTTTCCTATCATAATTAGCCAAACACAAGGTTTCTTCCCCAAATTACCCTTGTCTATCAAACCAAACACAACTTTTCTTCTCTCTCTTTATCAAAGCAAACACAACTTTTCTTCTCTCTCTTTATCAAACCAAACGCATCCTTTCACTCTTAAATCATCAACGGCAAACAGCAACCGCAAACGACGACGAACAACAATAAAAGTGAACTTCGATCAAATGCAGCCGAATCCATCCGGATCCAACACCAATCTGACAAGATTCTAACAAAGTGAAGTAGAGTCAACTTGATTTCATGCGACAAAAGAGTTTCAGTGCGATTTTATGTTGTGCGACAGGTTGTCTGTCGCATCAACTTCACGTTAAAAAACAAAAACAAATTGTAAGTTGCATGTCGCACTAAGTTCCATTTTTTTTTTTACGTGAAGTTGGTGCGACAGGCTACCTGTATCCCAGATCATGTGCGACAGGCTACCTGTCGCCCAAATCATGTGCGACAGGCGTGCTATCGCACCTGATTAGGCGCGATGCCTCCCGGCACTAAGCCCACGCCAAATTCAATCTTCACCCATGCACCACACCAACAACTTCAACCATGCCATCAACATAACAAACACTTCAATCTTCACTCACCATCACCAACACAACAAGAAAACCACAACATAAAAGAAGAATAGAAAATAGAACATGCTTCAAAATCTAGGGTTTTTAAACTAATCTTTTATTTCAGATCTTGACCGACAACTTCAACCATGCCATCAACATCACAAACACTTCAATCTTCACTCACCATCACCAACACAATAAGAAAACCACAACATAAAAGAAGAATAGAAAATAGAACATGCTTCAAAATCTAGGGTTTTTGAACTAATCTTTGATTTCAGATCTTGACCGAAATTTTAGTGATGTTGGCTGTCGAGAATGGACTCCAGGAAGACATCGGCGATGAGTGACCATCTTGGGAGAGAAATCGTTGGTTAGAGAGAGAGAGAGAGAGAGAGAGAGAGAGAGAAGAAGAAGTTTGGTGAGAATGAAATGGGTATTTTCGATACTTGAGAGAGTTTTTGGCTAATGTTGATAGGAAAAAATTTAGAGGTTAAATGTGAAAATTATAAAAGTTTTTAAGTTATTTTTGTAAATTTTCCATAACAGTTACATGTGTTATATTTTTATTAAATTAAAATCCTCTCATTAATATGATGCGTACGCATGAATCTATTCAAGGTCATTGATTGAGCTCTCTTCATCACCAATTATTGGGTTTTTGATCTAAACCTAACAGTGAAGCATAAAAGTCATAATTCGTGTCCATGAACGTACTCTTTTTTTTTCTTTTTTCTTTTTTGGGGGGAGAAGGTAAACGTACTTATTAGTTATTCGTAAGGTCCCTATGTCTTCTATTTTTGTCACATTCACTAAAATTTTAAAAATTGTGATTGCAATGACCTCCCAATAAATAATCAATTGGTACCCAATTCTTGGCAATGGCATGGGCTTGGCAGCTTTTTTTTTTCCCCCTTTCCTTTTTTCTGATCAACTGTGTGCAAGCTAAAAATATTGTTCGTAAGGATTAATTGTTAGCTTGAAATAGCTTAGATTGTGCGGTGAACATTGTTATCGGATTGGGTGACCAAATTTGACTGAAACAAAAGCTCTCATCACACTGCTCTTTACTTTCAGATGCTTACATGCAAAGAATTCTTGTCACAGATAATACGATAACGCCAGACAAAAACACACGAAATTGCAATTTATGAAGGATTGTCTCATAACAGCCAGCCTTATATTCCCAGTTCCCACAGGCTATCCCTTGATAACAATTAGTAGATAAATATAGGCTAGTAGCTTTTTGAAATGTATTGGTTTAAAAAATAGTTATGTAGATTCAACAACATTCTATTTTGATGACAAACCATTGTATTAAGAAAGGAAAATGGTAGGTCAACCAAATATTGACCTAATACTATCATCTACTAATTTAATAGTAGTTCGATAATAAACCACGGAAAGAAATTTGAGCTATCGCATATATTAAGTTAATTTTTAAATATTTAAAAATAAATTTAAATTATTTTAAATATAAATTTCTTTAAACATATAGTTAATATCGATTTGAGAGATTTCAATAAATTTTCAATATATTCGAGAGATTGCATTGTTCCACAACGGACGGCGACTAAGTTACAATATATGTAACTTACATAAATGTCTAATGAGTTTCTCGTAATTCCTTAGTTGTTTGGCCAATAACAATTGAGCCATATAAAAAAATTACTTATGAGTTGACGTAAGTTATATCATATGTAACTTAACAAGACCCTCAGAATAGCTATGCGGAATATTAAAATAGAATTTTAAACTATAATATTAGTAGCTTAAAAGTCTAAAGCTTTTCTCTAATTAGGATATTCTTACTTTGATGTCCTTAAAATATAAAAAATATTTATTTTAATACATTAAATTTTTTTTGTGTGTTAGTGTATTGAAATCAATATATTTTAAAAAAAGTCAAAGAGTTAAAATTGTTAGTAGATAAGTTCGAATTATTTCAAATTTATAAATAGCAGCGATCAACACTTGCCGGAGCTGAAGAAAATAAACTGAAATTAGATTCAAGAGTGAATATGATAGAGTCTGGGCTGGACTCTGGAGTGTGGAGTCACATGCTTATCTTCATCCTCCTCCTGCCCACCTTTACTATTCCCATTTTGCCTCCAAACTTTTATCAATTCCCCAACATACCCTTCACGCTTCCTTTCATTGACAAGCTCACCGATGAAGAACCACATCCCGGGCGCCGCTACTACTTCTCGTTCCCTGTTACTGCTGCTTGCCGCCGTCGCTTCTCGTATCGGACGTATCAATTAGATCCCATTATAAATAAATTAAAAATAAAAAGGAAAAGAAGGGGTCACATGAAATTTGACAGACAAAAAGACAAAATGAGAAGTATATTACCCCTGTGGCAACATAAACGGGGTTCTTTTTTCTAAATCTATTAATAACATTTTCACTTTAGCAAACTTATTATTACCGAATTTTTTTTTAAATATAATATTAAGAAAATGACCGCAATTTGTAGACCTACAGAATTACAAGTCTGCGCCTTTATTAACACAACCACCCTTGTTTGTTTTTTTTTCTAATTATTCTCATTAAGTTCATTTCAGGGGCGACTTTTGACGTGTTTAATAGGTAAGGCATCAGTATCACAATCCAACATGAGCCACGTGGCTTGCAATTTACGGCCAAGCGAGATTGTGACTTGCGGAAATGCTGGTACCTGTTTGGTTTGAATGGAAGAATCAAGCGGCAGTGGAGTGGCCACTTTATCGTGGCATCGCACGTGGCGGATGATTCTATCATATCGTGGTGACATAATATAAGCATCAGGTGGGTCCCTTGTATTTCGCATTCACTGTCACGCCTCCTTTCAAGGCGAAACATTGCCGTCAAGAAAAGAGCAGGGCACATGCACGAGCAAACGCAATTCCATTGTGATGCCTTGTGACGCGGGAGGATTACAACGGTCGGTATTTTAGGTTAAATTTTGTAAAACTAAGGAAGTGATAATTTTCTATGCTGCCATTGCTTTGCGTGATCTTCACTGATTTCCCTCAACTATTTCCAACCCACGTATAGATGGACTTTTTTTTTAATCTAAATTAATACTAATCTTCCTTCGACTAAACGTTTGATTCTTACCATCAAGGATAATTTCGTAACTTAATAAAAATTTGATCAAATTTCTTGAAATTAACTTGAATATACGATTAAATATTTGAGTAATGGAAGTTCTATCAAATTGTTCTCTTCTCTATATTTTTCTTGTATTTATTTAGTTTTGGTCTATCATTACGTGAGTTTATTTGAAGACATCATGTAATTAAAATTTAATTTAATGCAAATATGAATATAAAAGAGTATATTTTTTTAATATTATATGACTTATGTCATTAAACAAAAACTTCCTTTGTGACTCTAATTGTTTAATTTTTACATGAATAAAACATCATTTTTATTCATTATAGGTATTAAATTTCGATCCTTTTTTTTTAATTTCTTTTATAATTGTTTACTAAAATCCATGTGTGGGTTGAAGATAGTTGAGGAGGGCATTAGTGAAGTTGCCCCATTACTTTCGATGGACTTGCTGTCGTTGACGATGATTATAAGGGGGTCAGCAAAAACTAAAGACTCTGAAAGTGAAGTGATCAATTTTGAAGAGGAATTGGAAGTTAAGGTCGCCACTCACGTAGTGCGCACGATAAGCAGGGAGTCAACTGAAAAATCATGGACACCATAAATCAGAATTAGCATCATCATCAGATTTTCTAAATGAGTACTAAAACCTTAAACAAAAAGTTTGGTATAATGCAACAGTAAGTGTTGGTACTCGTCATGATTTATTTCCATAATCATCTTTTGCTTTTATTAAACGATTAGTGGTATGTGTTGATCTAACTGATAATTTAAAAAAAAAAATTCAAGAGATTTCAACTCCCCTCGTATAAATCGAAGAAATTTATCTTTCATTTTCTTTTTTTTTTTTAAAAAAAAAGAGCAAGTTAGTTGTTGTTGGAGGTAGTGAAAGAATTAGGCTCTTGATCAGTGGGAACAGACCGACCCATTAAACAAATCATGATTGCAACCAAGACCAATGTGCAAAAAACCTTTTTTTTTTGTTTTTTGGTTCTCATTTAGAATAATTACAGGTTGTTTAGACTACTAGAAGAACCCATTGGCTTTGCTCACCTAACTTCAAGCAAACAAAAGAATAAACTATGAAGCATCAGAGAACAAGCGAACTTTGAAATAATAAACAAAAATACGAAAGGAAAATAATTGGTGAAGAAGGAGATGCTGGGAGTAGGGGCTCTAGAATTTTGGATGTGGGAGTTGGGACAATGAGAGTGCGGTGGTGTTGGGTTAATTTATTTATTTTTCAGTGGAAGTTCTCAACATCTACTTTTGTTAGCGTTGAATTGCCTGCGGCCCGTGGGTGTGGTGTGGATTCAGCAGCCAACCGTGAGCTGCCAACGGCTCTGGGACCAAACCCATTTATGAATTGAAATGATGATTCCCAAATAATGTAATGCTGTTGTATTATTAACCGTTATTTGATTTATTGTTAGTTACTGTCATTTCATTATTCAAGAAGTGGGGTTTCGGTCCTTATTCGTCAATGAGGGTTCTTCAGCTCGCTGGACTTAGCGTAGGAGTCCGCAGTGCGTGCATAACATAATATTTGGTTTCTAATATCATGTTGAACTATTGAAGGACCCATATTGGACGAAGACGCCATACAACTCCTTAGTTAGATCTGCATTTTTTTTTTCCAATGATAATCTAATCTCTTCCAAATTTTTGTGTGCGGAGTGCAAATTTCAAATCTATGATTTTTAACGCGAGTTCTTGTTATCCCAGCTAGATGTAAAGCGAATAAACCAAGACTGTTTTTGAGACGAAGCTTTTTGAATCCGTGCTGAAACATATCTCAATCTGTCAGCTAGATACTAAGCATAAAATTAATTTGATTGAAGAGACAAGTACACTCTACAGAGGATGGACAGGAAGCTAGCAGCAGCAAGTTAGGCCGTCTACATCATTACGACTTAAGAGATGAGAAATGCGGAAAAGAAAGGAGAAAACTACATCTAAAATCTCAACTAACAGACCCCGATTCAGCTTACACTGCATTAAATCCAGCCCAAATGAATTCAACTCGGCAGCTTCATTTGGGCCAATTGCCCCACAATCGGGAGAACCCATCTCAGATTCGCGTGTACGCACCACATCCATTTCTTTGTTTGATATGTAAACGTGAAAATAATTGTTGACATGAGGTTGAGACACAATAATCAATTTTATTCCTTCCTCATTCTGTCTTGTAATTCATTAATTAATCCAAATTTTGATAAGATATAGGGTGATTAGCAGTTCGCGGACCAAAAAACGCAGCAACCAACAAAAAGTAGAAAGTATAAAAGGAGGCACCAATTAAATCCTAAACAATAAATTATTTGTCATATATACCATGCAGCAAATATCACCTTATAATTAAGTGATCACATGAAATGATAGACGACGACCAAGATCTTATTGAGAATGATAGCCCATTTACCAGCATCTTGATTATTACCGATTATCATGCTATCAAAATAATGGTTATTTATTTAAAAATTCTACACAAGGAGCAGAGTCAACAAAGTATATGCCCTAGAGATACCGTATCATACCCTCGAGAACAAGCAAACTTCACATTTAGAGAAGTTGGAGTCAATGGTGGAATTAACTAGCTGGCTAATCTTATATTGTCAAATATGTCGGTAGCCATTCCAAGGAGTTTGATCAAGTATATAATATTATAAACATATAGAGATGTTAAATATTGGTAATAACAAGTGCATGAAGTATCCATGAAATGCATCGTTTGATATTTTTCCCTTTATTAAAAAGATTGGTGCAAGCCTCAGCAAGATCATCATCGTGTGAACTAATAATTATGGCCTACCTGTAAACTTATTTAATTCTTCCATGCTTTCTTTTTCCCCCCTTCCAACGCACGAATTTGAACAAATATAAATCCAGAATATAAAAAAAATGTAATTGTCAAGAACTTGATCTGGGCAATTTGCCAGCTGTCAATTGATTTTATCGATTTTCCAGTGCCAGCGTGACTACAGAGTGAGCTTTTAAGCTCGAGGGCCTAAGCTAGGAAGCTGCTAAGAATTTGGTAATGATTTATTTAATCGGCTGTCCCACAGCCACCGGCTTTCCAAGTTTGATTCAGTCTTAAAGACAACCAAAGGTTCAAAGTTAGACTTGCTGAACGTGAAGTTAAACGCAAGTCACAGACTTGAAATTTTCAATCTCATGAAATTTCGTGGATCCGGGGTCAGACCCAGACCCATTGGCCACTGTCCTACCCCAGCCCAGTTGCCAGAATGTTTCTTCGCTGTTACATGTGGAAATTTTTGTCTCATCATTTGACGCAGACAACATTAAACAACCCTTTTTATATACAAATCTTAACTATTAATGAACAAAATATAAAATAAATAGACAAAAAAGGGATCTTGTGCTAATAGTTTCTCAAGCACAAAATTATAATCATCAGTATAGTTTAAAGGGATTAACAGGAAATGAGCAACTTTTCCTTCATAATATTCCCACTACAGATCCGTACATATGTATAAATGTATATACATAAAAAAAACCTCCTAATTTTTCTTTCTGCTTGCTTTATATATAAATATACATATATTTGAGAGCTACATTCTAATCTATCAACAAAAGAAAAGAAGAAAATAATAAAAAAGAATGATCGTAATAAATGAAATCAATTAGCTAGTAGTAACGACCTCTCTCATGGTTCTTGAATGAACCAAGCCCTGATCAGCGTTCTTCTTGTTTCTCGGCCGAAATAACTTAGAAAAGAGCCCATTTTTCTTCTTCTTGCTTTCACCTTCTTGATTTCTCACCCTTGGAACAAAAGACACTAACGATCTACTTTTAGTTAACACATTATTCTTGCGACTGCCAAACAACAAAGTTGACAAAGAATGCTTTCCCTGATGATCCGTAGTAGTAACACTATACTTATTAAACACTGGAGAAGAACAAGAAGAAGCCTCAGAAGAAGAGTAGTAAGACGATAACGATGAGGAAGAAGAATAACAACAAGAATCCAACGTATTGCGTGATGACGAGCTTGAAATAGCCGCTAGTTGAGAGAGCTTATCCCTTAAACAAAGAGAACAAACCCCTGGTGATTGCTTGTGTTTAGGATGCTTCCTGCACTTGATCACCGTAGTATCATGCTTTGATTTTGATGATGGTTTTTTGAACATTAGGGTAGCCATTTTGGTAAAAAAAAAACTCTTTTGGGTTCGTTTTTTGTTTTCGTTTATGGCTGCACTATTTATAACGGTGGGTGCAAACGTGTAAGGTTCATTTCCATGAACCGTCATGGGAGCTTCTTTGGGTTTTCTTAAAAAACAAAAGTCATTTTGACAGGTTATGCAAAAGTTTGAAAAGTTATTTGGGTAGTATGCGTGTGTTGAGTGTGTGTGTGTGTGTGTGTGGACGGTTTTGATAGGAACAAGAGAGCACTGTGGGGCCAAGAGTGAAGATTGAGTCAGTGGCTTTGATGGTTAAAGTAATTCGGTTCGAGCGTGGAGTTGGGGTATGGGATAATCAAGGGCGGCGCGGAAAATTAAGCGTTCGCGCAAAAAATTAGTAAAAAGGGCAGGCGTTGACACCGTCAAGGCTTACAAAACGGCGACGTTTTTGCGACAGATCTTATTGGAAACAAATAAAATGGCACGTCGATTCATTCTTTCATGGGATGCGCACGGGACAGAAGGGAGATGTCTCCAAACGCATGCTTGCATGCGCTGGTTTCTTCCCTGCAGCCAATAATATTTTGCCACGTTATAAATCAGGGAATTTTTTATTTTATACCTCGTCAAGCATAAATTTTTAAATACCTATTTACTTACTTATATGACAAATAGAAGAGTGAAAAAATTAGTAATCTTCTAAAAAACTCTTCAAAAAATATATATATTATTTTAATCAAAATATTTTCCGCTACCAAAATAAAAGTAATTATAACACCTCTTTCTTCAAGAATAATGAGATAAAATAATATACTATTAAAATTAAAGTTCTAAAAAATTCTCTAAATAAGATTTTTTAAATGAGATAATATTTCTCTCCATTCAGTATTGAAGAGAGAGAGTGATAATTTTATTTGAAAAGTTTTTAAAACTCTTTTTTATTGATTTGACTCTTTAAATAAATAGTAAAATATCATTTAAAAAGTTTTTTGGTGATATTCTAAGGTCATCTCCAATATGACATCAAAACTATCACTAAATCACATTTTACACAATTTTTGATGTAAAATGCTTCTCTAATGTAACACCAAAACCAACACCAAAATGATGTTATGAATAGTATTGCACCAAATATGATGCAACACTATTCATTTGGTGATAGAAAAAAAAGTCTCAAATATCCTTATTATTATTTTTTATTTCCATACATGTCCTATTTTATATAATATTTAAAGTTATTATTATTATTATTTTTATTTCATTTTTAATTTTTGAATATTATACTAATATTTTAAATAAAAAATATTCAACATAAAAATTAATAATAAAAATAAAATGCCAATAACATTAATTACTAGATTACATATTACAAAATTAAATTAACACAAATTTAAAAAAAAAAGCTAATACCAGTAGCATAAATTAGAACAATTATTTAATAATATGGGAGATCATTATTAGATCCTCCAATATCATCAAAATATTGGCCAATATTATTAGAAGTATTTTGAGATGCTTGGCTTTTCTAAGATCTTCTCTGCAAAATTTTAATTTGTTCATTTTGAAAATATTGACGTAAGCTCGGATCACTTATCGAATTTAAATCTTTAAGTAAATTTTTTTTTCTTCACGATATGAGACCATCTCCAATTTTTTTTTTCTCATTTTGGGCTCGTATTATTTAAATTTGATAATTTTGTTGTCTATCTCCACTGCCTTTTTTAAGAATTTCATAAAGTCGTCAATTGTCTTCTTTAATAGTATCAATAACTAGTCAATTTTGATATTCAACTTTCCTTTTTCATTTTGCCTTCTTTACTCCAATGGGCCGTTGAGTAGAACCATCGTCAACATACTCATCATTTATATTTAGTGAAAATGATGATAGACCAAGAGATGCTGATGTTGGAGACTCCGAAGCGGAGAACCTTATTGTGATGACACAAATTCACTACTTTGCCTTCAAAAGTATAGTGTTGCAATGCTATGATCATCTCCAAATTTTTCAATATCTTTAAGGATAGGCCATACATGATCAAATTTGAACCATTTATTGTATTTCTTATCTTGTGCTAGTAACACTTTCGCTCGATTTAGCTACAAAATAATGTAATTAGAATGTTATATATAAAATAAGTGTAATATAAGCTTACAATTTCTTGTTCGGAAGCACCCCTTGGATTTTGATTTTCAATTTGTCGAATGCATCCCCTCAGTTTGCCAATTGTAGCTAGAATACTTTGCATTCATTTTTGCAAAGATCTTCTTGGTCGAACTTGAGTGGTGAACTCTGCTTTAGAATTATTGTATTCAATTTCAACTCGAGACCAAAATACATCTCGAGATTGATTTATACCAACAATGGGGTTTTGGAAAATATCAAGATATATATGACATAAGTGTATATCTGCTTCATGGGTGTATGAAGTACTTCTTGGAGTTGGAATCATTTTATAGAATAAATGGTTGAAAAGATATGTTTGAGTAAAGTGAAGTTTACAATGATATTTATAGATGAAAAATAAACATATCTAATGAATGAAAATAAGTGAAATCCATCCAAGGTTGGTATTGAATATGAGATAATCCTTATCTTTAAATTTTGAATAATGTGTAGATATTATAAGATTGGATAAAAGTAAATCTATTGGATGCAAATAAGTGAAATACATCCAACGGTTGGTATTGAATATGAGAGAATCTTTATCTTTAAATTTTGAATTATGTGTAGATATGATAAGATTGGATAAAAGTAAATTTAATGAATGAAAATAAGTGAAATCCATCCAACGGTTGGTATTGAATATGAGAGAATCCTTATCTTTAAATTTTGAATTATATGTAGATATGCTAATATTGGGTAAAAGTAAATTTATTATAAAAAGTATATACTTATGTGTACTAAAGCTTATTCAATTTACATATCTTTGAAAATGAATTTTAATATTAGAAGTTCATCTCAGCACTTATTATATTTTTCATCTTCTTCAAATTCTGATGGTGAAAATGATGATGATGTAAACCTAATAAATGATATTGAGGCGATCAATGCACATAGAGAAGCGATAATTAACATGATTGCGAACAACAATATTTGCATAGTTCACTATCTCAATCAATTAAACAACAAAGTGATCCATGGTGGCTCAGTTACTGGTCATATAATAATCAACCACGATCATGAAATGGCTGATCGTAATCTGTTCAACGACTACTTCTTAGAGAACCCACATTTCAATGATTTAATGTTTTATCGTCGATTTAAAATGTCTTGAAGTTTATTTAGTCGTATTACTAATGCTGTGTAAGGTCATGACAACTACTTTATGCAGTGAAGGGATGACGTCAGCAGACTTGGGTTATCTGGTCTTTAAAAAATCACTGTCGTATTTCGGATATTAGCATCTAGCATGCCAACGGATGTTAGCATCTACTGATGAGTATATTAAAATTAGAGAGTCTACAACAATTGAAAGTTTGAAGAGATTCTGTCGTACAATTGTGGAAATTTTTGCAGAGTAATATCTTAGATCACCCAATGCTAATGACGTCGCCAGGCTACTCCACGTTGGTAAAGAGTGTGGTTTTCCAGGAATGTTAGACATCCTAGATTGCATGCACTGGAAGTGGAAAAATTGTTCAACAGCTTGGGCCGGACAATATACTGGTTGTAGTGGAACCCCAACTATTATTCTGGAGGCTGTAGCTGATTATGATATTTGGATATGGCATTCACATTTTGGTTTGCCTGGTTCAAATAATGATATTAATGTGTTGGAGGCATCCAATCTTTTTGCTAACCTAGCTTTAGGTATTGCCCCTCCTGCTCATTATGTCATTAAAGGGAACGAATATAATATGAGTTATTATTTAGCTGATGGTATCTACCCAAAATGGTCTACTCTTGTGCAAACTATCCATGATCCATGTGGTCCTAAAAAGAAATTATTTGCCATGAAACAAGAAGAATGTCAGAAAAATGTAGAACGTGAATTTGGAGTCCTTCAATTACATTTTGCAATTGTTGCTAAACCATGACGTTTTTGGAACAAACATGTGTTACATGATATAATGTCTGCTTGCATTATTATGCACAATATGATAATCGAAGATGAACGTGATGTTAATGCAACAATTAATGATTGAATGCAAGCGCCAATACCAACCGTTGATATAAGGGTAGATGAGAATACTAGATTTCAAGAATTTCTTGCTCGACACAAACAAATCAAGGATAAAGAGGTTTACATTGCACTCCGAAATGCACTAATTGATCATTTATGGGATAAATTTAGTAATTCGAATAACTAGAATATTATTATTGTTATTGTATTTTTCTATATTAATGTAATGTTTAATTTTCATAATGTACTAATATAGTTAATTAAATGAAAATTTAATAATTTTTTAATCGATATAAAATTACCTATTACTTAATTATCTATATTAATAGTAATATTTATTGTGTTAATTGAATTAATTCTTGAGAATAAAAAGAAGAATATTCTTTTTGGCGTAAAATTTAGTGTAAATGGGTTGGAGATGAAATAGTAATTTGGTGTGAAAAATGTATATTTTTTGTATTGGTGTTACACCAAAATGGTGTTAAGCATTGGAGATGGCCTTAGTCTCTTAACCATTGTTGATCACAAATATTGTTAACATTATTATTTCATCCTTATAACATAAAGTGACTAAATTGTCTAAATAATGTGTTTTTGTATTAGAAGTTTAAACAATTGATGAGGATTTAATTAGTTAATTGTCATCATAAAAAAATTGGTTGATTGTTTAAATTTTTCTTTATTTGAAATTATTAAAAATTAAATGAATTCTTTATAATTATTCTTTTGAAATGGGGGTGGGTTTACCCAATTTGGGAGTGACATTTTTTTTACGGCTTGCAGGAAACAAAATTACATGACGCCCGCAGGCCCAGCTTGTTGGATTTCTTGTTTGGGAAACATTAAAGAAAAATTTTAAAAGAAAAAGAATTGGTAAAATGAAATGAAGCGAAACTCAAATTGGAGATTTATGTAGGCGTTGAACACGTTCTGAACGCACGTGTTGCTTTATTCCAATTAAAGTCATAAATCAACCGTCCTCTTTCCTTCTTAAAGAAGTCATAAATCAAATCAATTTGGAAATAAAAAAATGTCATTTGTTAAAATTATTGAAATTGATTAAATTCAGTTTATCTGAACTAAACCAGCCAATTTAAATGAAGCATTTTCAGAACTTAAAAAATATATATATTAACAAGTTTTTTTTTTTGTATGGGATTAACAAATTAATAAACCTCATAGCTGTGCTATTAGCACATGTATTTAGATTTTAATAAATTAATATTATTATATATTGAAATCAATCGTTTTTAAAAATATAAGTGTATAATAAACTGATGGTAATGCAAAATAAAACAATATTAAATGTGAAGATAAAGTGACACTTGTAAAATGCATCAATATCGCTATTTTATCTAATACATTAAAAAATATACACAATAACATGTGCGAATTCAATACCATTTGAGCACCGCCATTAATTATGGTCTCATAACTCACAACTTTCACATTGGGTTATTGTTCACTGCATATTTGATAAAAGCACTTTGACTTAGCATCGATTGGTCTTGTCTAGCTTCTCGATTAATTTATTTACAACCGAAACCAAATCTTCTGAGCAAAATGCTTATTTTTCCTGGCTTCCAGGGAGAGCACCGCCGCACCTGTTCAATACTTCAAGGGGTCACATTTTAGCTCCAAATGGAATTGAAACCGACATAAAATAAGCAACATATTTTATCACAAGCTTGTAACGATAGAGCAAAAGAAGAGTTGGGTAACAAAAGTAGAATCTATAGTGAAAGCCATAACTGAAGGTTGGTACTTGGTAGAAACAAGCACCGGCAGTCCTGCTAAATTTGGACAGAGATTTATTAAAACGCGGAAACTTGACAGTTTATAGTAGCAGCCTTTGAGTTCCTTCCAGCTTCCAGCCACAGAATGCCGACACCCCATCTGTGCCCATCTGTAATGACTAATGACTAATGAAGCCTTTGTCTCGCACTCTCACCGTGACCTATATCTAACTAATTCCTTCTGTGTTTCATGTGCTAGATGAGGATGCTTCTTTTTTCATAACTAGCGAGGCCAGGAATGACTTTGTAACCAAACACCTATTGCTCACTCAGTCATTAGCATAGAAAGTGAAAAAAATAAACAAGCTAAATAAGTGATTCCTGAATGTGGAACATCAATGTTGAACCTGAGGGCGAGGCAGAAAAATGCGAGCTCTTGTACCGTATCAATTACCAATCATCGTACATTCATAAGAAACACTCATACTTCGAATTAGCAACTGATAATTGTTCAAGTTTGCAGAACAAGAAAAAAGAAAAAGAAAAAGAAAAATTGTATTGAAACTAATGATACTGAATCTCTCATCTACTTTCACATTGCAAGACCACTCCCAACTTTCAATACCTTGCAGATGAGCGCAGGAGTTGGACAAAGATCACGTACCCATCTCTCTTTCTATAACTGTTTTGTCGATTCAGCAGCCTCAGCTGTTTTGAATTCTCTCGGGCACTGAGATACTTTTGTCTTTAGGCATTTTACAAAATCCTTTCCTCAAGAATTAAAGATGAACTAGTAAAAGAGTTTACACTGTCTTTTGCGAAGCATTTCTCCCTCTCTGTAACGAAAAACAGGGGACCAACATACCACGCGTGAACAGACACATACATCTTGGCAACTTTTTAAAACAACAATGGGGATTCATAAACGTTTTGAAATTCTTATAGGCTGGGGAAGGTGGGTAGGCAGAAAATCCTTAATCCCCATATGTTAGCAAGTAATTGAAACTTTTTCTCAATCGGTTCACCTCTTAATGTGAATGAACGCAACTCGCTGGTTGGTTACTTCAATGTCTCCAATTTTAACTATATCTCACAAACTTCTTAAACTATACTTGTATATTTCCTGCTAACACAAGTGTTGGAACCTGAGTCAAATGAAAATTTGAAGAAACAGAATGACAAAAAGAACTAAAAAAGAAAAACTAGAAAAATGAAAAAAAAAAAATAGTACAACCTTGAAGTGAGTCAGATCAGGAGCGGCATAGTTTAGCAGCTTCTCTTGCACCACGACATTCCCACCTGCAATCAATTGATTAGTTGATTCATAAACAACGTAGCTATCTATATTCATATGCTCAAATCACGTACTAGATATCTTTCATGCAATATGGTTTGGCTCTGTCTCTACGTATATTCGACTTTCAGCCGATTCACTGGAAACTCTTGAGGACCCAAAATCTCAATTCATGTTAAAAGCATTTCTTCATAATAAACGCAAATAAATTTTATGAACCCAAACATAAATGCCCAAAAACTCAGTAGGCCTTCTTAGCCCAAGTTGAGATAGAAGTAAAGAGATAAAATATGGGGTTCTATAGAAGCTCTCTGGGGATTTTTTTTAGGAGTCCCCATTTACACTGAAGCCCATATTACATACACGTGTTAGAGATTCTCTTATTCTAAAATTTTGTTTAAATGTTAGAAAAATGATATTTAATCACCAATAAAATATTTTAATGATAAAAATATAGTATTGTAATTTTGTGTACTATAATGCTGTATTATGAACATAATTAATTTTTTTATTTCAGTAGCATTTTTAGAATATTCAAATATCAATACTCTTAAACATAATTCTTCCTTCTTTTCTTTTTTTAAATAATCGTTCTTTGATGGTAACATAGGTTAGTGATATTTTATTAGGATTTTGTTAATTTATATTTCAAGTAACTTACAATCTATGTAAAATAATGCAAAATTAGTGATATTGACGGTGGGACTCATTGATTTTTATATAGAGTGTAAGTTACTTGAAATGTAACTTAGCAAGACTCATTTTATTAATATAAAATTTTATTGAAAATAGTGTGTTAAAGAAGTTTTTTCAGGATTCCATAATCGGTCCTTAAAAAAATAATTGAATGACTAACTATTGATGTTGATTAATTAACTAATGTGTCTTCCACAAAATGTGTTGCCTGGTCAGGAACAGCCTCGCTACAATTTTCAACTCATTTCTAGTGAGGTCACATCTCTACTGTAGCACCATCAATATTAGCACCATTATCAGCATTAGAACAACAAATCGACAAGAAATGATAGCTTTCTTGAGTCACTAAAAGACCTACTCGTTAGCCCAAACAACAAGTTAAACCAAAAAAAAAAAAAAAAACAGAAAATGGTTCTTAGAATTAGAAGAATAAATTTGATGATTGCCACTTGTCATATGTTCAAATAACAATAATAGTTTCATCGTGTTATCTCAAAGAGAGTTTGAATATTTTTATGTGGGTTGAAACAAAATTCGTTATATGCTATCATCTTAACAGTATCAACTATCAAGTTTCTTCTTTTAGATCACGAATCTACGATATCCAACTACAAATTCAACATAGAAGCAGCAATATGATACCCTCTAATCCGGAACCATTCGTCTCGTATAACAAAGGACTGAATTTATGATCCGGATGAACGAGCGCTTGTCGCATGCAAACGCATTAATTGGTGCATTGGTGCCGTGCTTTTGGAGCTTCACATAAACAAAGGATTGATGATTGATGAAAGAAACGGTTCGTGATTTGAGAGAGAATTGATAGGTTTTTTTGGGATTTTCACCCCACATAAACAAAAAGCAAACGTCATATTTACGCAACAGGAAAAGGATAGCTATGGCTAGATTCCCTATAGGGCAGTAAAAGAGTCAAAGATTGATGACAGGTGGGTCCCACTTCTGACACGGCAAAAGACTTTGGAAAATGAGCTAAGAGTCTCTGCAGCTTTTTGCGCTGTCTCTTTCCCCACCAGATAATTATGAAATCCTGAAAGGGACTTGCCTCCTCTTCGCATCCACTTATTCTCAACTCAGGACGCCGAAGTCTGATCACATTGTTGATCGACATTGTTAACCCGCAGTTCAGCTGCCAGCTTTATCACCTGATCGCTGGTTGTTTGATTTCCATGCCAAGGTTTCGACGTTTCGTTCAGTATTGTGTGGTGCTTGTGAATTTGAAATTTGCAGTTCTAGTTATGAATTGAGAGAGTCTTAGCTGTTATTTGAAAGTTGGTGCGTCACGGCTTGTTTAGTAAGCATCATTAGTTGTTAGGAGAAAATTTGAACGGCGGAAATAAACAAAGCCTTATAATACGCTTACATGGTGGGCCTAACTTGACATTTTTATAAATCTCGTAACAGCATTTGTGTGCATATGGTTGCTGATTTTTTTCACGAAGTGAAAATGTGCCCAGAAACACATTAAAGTTCAACCACTGTAGGGCAATGAAAAGATAAAGCTTCTGATGGACAGTGATGTCTTATATTAGGCGCACCTAGATAGACACGTGAATTGAGAGAGTGGTGCCACTAAAAGATCTTGAATTGTTACGTAGTCTGGCAAATTTCTTTGGCCAGTTATGTAGCCTTGCCATTCAGTTTCTTCTTTTTACCAACCACATGGGTTGATAGGTGCACATAAACCACGACCGAATATTTCTGAACTCAAATGGAAAAGCAGTTTTTGCCAATCGCATTCTTTCAGTATCATTCTTGTAAAAGCATTGATATTCTGCAAAGAAAAGGCAAATTATAATCCGTGTTATTAAGGAAAAGTCTTAGGTGCTCTCGATGTATGCACCCCTTCCCTCGTGCTGGAATTATTCTTCAATTCAGGTATCCACACGACTTTGAACATTTCAGTGTCGTTTTGGTGCCTACAACCATGTAAAGGTCTATAATTTTACGACATTAACGTTTGAATGAGAGATTAAAATTAATTATGAGATCAAATCATCCAAAGTGTTAAAATGTCAGTTCACTTAGCATATAGGTGTAGCAATTTTTACTCACTCCAAGAAGAGACATTACATGCCAGCTTCCTTGGTATTAGCTGTAAGTAATAGTAGTTTTTACAATAAGTTCACTAATGACTAGTGATAATGAAGAACACTCTTTTGCCATTGCCCATTGTCGAGAAAAACTAACTTCAAAAGCCCAAATTACAAAACTTGAAACTAAATTATTCCTTTTGAAGAACTTGAAAGTTCAGTAGTTTCAGTGCCCAGTGAAGTACCACTGAAGAGTAGGAGCTTGATCAACTGAAAAGATATTGCATGGATCCTCGGGATTAAACAACAGGCTTTGCTCTTCAACTTTCACAAGTTGAGGCTGCTGATAGACATTACTCAATATTGTTCTCGAATCAGAAAACTGAACCCAGTTCATTGATGGATGCGAAGAGGAAGAAGAGCCAGTGAAAAGAGAAGAAAAAGAAGGTGGGGATGTCAATAGCTGAGCATTTGCATTTTCACTTGAAACGTGGTTTTTGCTCTGTTCGGAAACAGGGGCCTCTGCCTCAACAGCATGACTAGTCTCTTCATTTTCTTGGCAAAGCTTAGCTTTCAATTCCCTTAACTGCAAATCAAACACCCAATGGTATATAATTTGATGAATTTGAAATCAATTAATGCTGTTAACTTCTTGTCACCTAAGTTAACATAACACTATAGTACCTCAGCAGTAAGGGCTTCATTTTCTTGTTGAAGATTATTGTGGTCAAGCCTTAAAGCATCATAGTTAGCTTTGAGAAGGCCATAGTCTCTCTCCAATTCTTTGCTCTTCAAACGAGCGCGCCGGTTTTGGAACCAAACAGCAATTTGTCGCGGTTGCAGTCCCAATTCTTCAGCTAATTTAACTTTCCTATCAGGCTCTAGCTTGTTATCGACCTCAAAATTCTTCTCCAAGGCCTTAACTTGATCCACAGTTAATCGACGCTTCTTTTCTGTAGCTTGGCTAGCTTCCTCTCTGCAGTCTTCTTCTTCTAAGCAATCCATCATGGCCTGAAACTCTCTACCGTAAATTTGCTTTCTCTTTGTACTCGTCTTGTCTTCATGAAAATGATCAAAAGTCTCAGAACCCATAAACAAAAATACTTAACTTCAGGATAAATCTGTAGTTGAATTGTGCTTACCTGCAGATTTATAGACAGTGATCAGAGCATCAAAGGAATCTGAAGAGCTGAAACGCTTCATGCTTAAAGCTAAGACACTAAGCAGAGTTTTTTAGGTTTACTGGAATAGAATTGCAAGAGGTTACAAGATTACCCAGAAATAAAAATGCTGTAAAAGAGTTGTTTTGTTTATGCTTTTGACCTTTGCTTAATAAGCTCAACATCCAAATCCATGTAACCAAAATCCCTTCTAAGGATTTTTTCTTTGAATCAATTTATAAGAGGAAAAGATGCAGAGTAGGGAAAGAATCTCACACAGTGAACTTGGTTGCGGATAAGAAAGAGCAGTCATTTATAAACGCGCCAACTCTATGAGACTGTCAAGGCCAGGCGATTAAAATGTGACGTAAAGTCAAGTTTTTGGAATTGGAACGCTCAGCTTATCTTCTCAGTTTTGAAAAAGGATACAGGACACATATTATAAGCATACGTAAAGTGATAAAAAATAAAAAATTATTATAATTTTAATCATTTAGTTGTGAAAAAGTGTTCTATCTTAAAGGGGTTTTAATATAGTCAGAAAAAAAAATCTTTTGACATGAATATTTTTATTTAATATTTACCATTCATATATTTGTAATTTTTCAGATTAAGAGAAATTTTAATCCTAAATTTTTCTCCAGTTGTTTAGACTGTTGACACGTATTTTTCAATGAATTAAGTAAAGGTAAACCTACAAAATATAAGAATTTAAGAGATGATAGAAATACATTATAAATACTCAAGATTTTTCTCAAATGAGAAACATTTAACCAAGAGACTATATAACATCATTTAGGAGTGTATACAATAAAATCTCGTAAGAGATACCTTCATGTTGATATTCATTAAAAATGTAATGATATCTCTTGAAGGAAAAAAACTAAAACGCATGGCATGAGTTTATTGAATGGTTCAATGACAGTCGTTCCACTTATTTTCTACATTAGTACTCAATCATATACTAAGGCAGCATAGAGGTTGAAGAAACTTTCTCTTTTGGAAAACAATTTAAAGGCCATTTAACAATTTAAAAGAAATGAATCATCATGCGAGTAGATAAAAGAATTCAAGAAATGGATATACCTTGGTAAACTCTCTAATTCTAAGAACATTTACAATAAAAATGAGTTGTAAGAGGATATGAAACATTGAAAGGGGAATAGTGAGAATGGAACTAAAAAAAATTCAACCCGCAAATAAATTTTCAACAGTTGACTTTTGAATAGTGTAATGATCTATATATATATATATATATATAGAGGAGCCGGCTAAGTTACGTTAAAGGGTAATTTTTAAAAACTTCCCCTGAGGTTTGAGCTTATTGCAAGTAGATTGTGAGAATTGATTTATTTATAAAAAACCTCCTACCGTCAATTAAGTTTAACATTGACCGTGCAAAGACAATATTACCCTTAACAATAGTTTATAAACGAAAATAACTAAAAAAAAAACCAAAATTATTAGCTATTTTATACTTTTTAAATTATTGATATTTTCTTAAAGTTCTTATAAAAAATTAAAATTAAAAAATTTAAAAATCCTCTTTAAATTATTGATATTTCCTTAAAATTCCTACAAGAAAGATAAAATTAAAAATTTAAAAATGAAATAGTCATAATCTTTACCTATGATATTGTAAATTTTTAGAATTGACAAGGATAAAATTGTCAAAAAATAGGGTTTGTGCTTTTTGCACCAATAATTTTGGTTTTTTTTTAGTTATTTTCGTTTACAAACTATTGTTAAGGGTAATATTGTCTTTGCACGGTCAACTAACGGTCAATGTTAAACTTAACTGACGGTAGGGGATTTTTTACAAATAAATCAATTCTCGCCATCTACTTGCAACAAGCCCAAACCTCAGGGGAGGTTTTTAAAAATTACCCTTACGTTAAATGTAACTTATGCCAGACACCACAACAGTTGCGGTCCTACTACTGTACACTATTGCTGTGTCTGACGTAAGTTACGTTGAACGTAACTTAGCTAGAGCCATATATATATATATAAACTTAGCCAGAGCCATATATATATATATATATAGACAATTGTCAAGTGTGATATAAATTATCTAACATTAAACAATTATCCCGTAATGATTGGGAGAAACATCAAAGCACGTCTACACTTGGTTGTAAAAACCTCACCTGCATATATATATATATATATATATATAGACAATTGTCAAGTGTGATATAAATTATCTAACATTAAACAATTATCCCGTAATGATTGGGAGAAACATCAAAGCACGTCTATACTTGGTTGCAAAAACCTCACCTGCCTTGTCAGAATTTTCCGGGAAAATAAAAACTTCTTTTTGGGACTTTTCACAATTCATTAGGTTAGCTCAGCGTTAAATTAGAAAGATGGTGATTGCAGAAAGAAACCATAAGAAATCGAATATTGAGTACTTTCAATTTATTACGTCGCTGCCATTCCCCTTCGACAGAAGCAGTACAGAGCCCCACTTTCGAAACATAATGATTGTAAGATCCTTCAATTTATTTTATTGCATATTTTAATCAGGTTTGCTAACATCAAAGAATTCGGGGGAAAAAGGGCCTCGTGAATCATGTGAAAAATGCACCCTTTCATATATCGCAACTTTTTAAAGATGATTCATCCCATGCAGCACAAAGGAAAAATGACATGATTACTAGAATTTTTTAACGGAATGATAGAAATTGTCAATGACAAATTCGTTATAAGATGTTTGATAAACAATCACTTTTTACTTGTCAGGCTATGATATATACGATTATATGGGTTTGTGAGAATACTTAAATCTTTTGTTACACCTTTCAATTTTTTTGGAAAGCCAGTGCACTATACACAACTTGATCCGGAGAGTTTATCAATCACGTACTTTTATTTAACGGCTAATGATCCAAGCATAAAGTATGTTTAAATTTAAATCTGGATTTGGAACGTTTATTTTATTATCTAGGAAAAAAATAATAATTACAATGGCAATTGCTTCTTTGTGCCGACCTTTGATTTGAGAGCAAATAACAAATGGATCACTATTTTGAGACTTTGGCAACACTCAAAACATGTCGGCGGTCAATCTCACCAGTGAAAGCCAGACATCCGATTTCTTCCACTGCAACGATAGTAGATGTTCAATTTATTCAATGCATGACGTTGATGGGGATACGTGTTGTGGGTTTTGGGTCCTCATAATCTCGTCGATCTTGATATCTAATGCATAACTAGATAACAAACAATTATGCATGTAGCTTTTTGTAGGTATACGTCCATTCGTTTTTAACTTCACAAGGAAAGGCATGCCCACAACTGGGTGCCCTCCAAATCCCAAAAGGGAGATCACGCAAGAGAGCAGCAACCCATATCAATATATGGCAATATCATCACATGGCTTTTGTTAGGAGCTTGTTGTCCAATTTTTGTCAAAGGGTATCGACAAATTTTAGTTGCGTGTTCGAAATATTGACGGATAAAAAATACACTAAATTGCTTGTAACGTCTATTAAGTTTCCGTTTTGTGCAAGGAAAGTGATGGGTGTTTTGTTTACTTGCGCCTCGGGGACACTAATGCAAATGGGAAAAGAAAGATAAGGGTCAAAATAAAAAAGGATTCTGAGTTGAGTTGGTGGGGGAACTGTCCTTGTGACTTTGGGGCAAGAGAGCTTCGAGCAATGGCGAAGAGAAGACCAAACATCTATACTGTAAGGGTGCATTTGGTGCGCCTCATTGAACTGGATTAGATTCTAATGTATTATTACTAATATTAAACTATTATATTTTCATTTATCAAAAGAATTAAATAACCACAGGTAGCCACTACTGGCCACTGCCAACCACTATAGGAAATTATGAACTTTCGTTTAAGTTAAATTTGGTATCATTGGAAACCTCTTCTTGATCTTTAGTTAATTGTATTAATAACGTCAGTAATGGAGCTCTCCTTCACCATATATTTGCATTTAAAATTTCATCTATAAATCTACGACGGAAGGAAGTTCCAATGCCAGTGATATTAGTATCATTGTGTAGACGCCGAGAAAATCTAACGGCACTAAACTTGACGTCAAAAGATGCTGGAAAAATTTTGATGATGACAGACGGTGGTGGTTAGTGATGCATTGCTGGCGGCAATAATCGTTTACCGGTGATAAATAATTGTTATCAGTTAAAACTGTTAAAATACATTAAATAAATAATTTAATTTTTTTTTTAAAGAAAAAAAAATATATAGACGAGGTGAGAGCCGAGGGAAGCGTAAGTCTCATTTTGGCTCCAAAAGGTTTCCAATTTATCTACACCATTGTG
The DNA here is from genome assembly GCF_000493195.1 of Citrus x clementina. Lineage (NCBI taxonomy): Eukaryota > Viridiplantae > Streptophyta > Magnoliopsida > Sapindales > Rutaceae > Citrus > Citrus x clementina. The sequence goes on along the minus strand of NW_006262201.1, from coordinate 36,064,533 downwards.
CTCACTAAACATGGTGCACAAAAAATAATGCAATACAGACCGCATGCCAAACAAACCCTAAACGTGACACATTTATATCCATACGAATTCAAATGGAAGGACTCAAATTTCTTTCTAGTAAGAAGAAAAGTGATTCACCGCTAGGCTATTGAGGGTTCTCCCAAGAGAAAGCAACTTTACTTTAAGCTTTCATATTTCTTTTTCTATTTTGGAAGGCAATATCGAGGATAGGTTGGAAAGTAAAGGGAAATGGGGATCTCTTGACTTTATTGTGCTCTCCAAGCTTGTCAAATACAATAAGTATGGCACTTTCGAGTTTGGTGGGATTGTGTGAACATATTTGATGTTTCAAAAGATTGGTTACTGTTCAGTGAACGTGTGTATTGACAATGTGGAATATAAATGCACATTTCACATTGCCTAAATCTGATGACTTAGTCGACTTTTGCTGTCTAAGTGGAAAAAGTGCTCCAGATTCTGCAGAAATCACCCTCAGTTATGGCACTTTGTAGTTAGTTGGCTACAGGTACTAAATTTCCACAGCCGATCCAGAAAAGTTAGGCAGATGCAACAAAAAGCTGTTTATCCTTACCGTAACGTGTTACAGCCTATAACAAAAGCTACAATGATCAATAGAGCAAAGCAGGCATTTTTTTTTTCCCTTTTTTCACCTGTCATCAACTTGTTTTGCTTTTACAGATTCTTCGCTTTCACTGTTAGTTCCACGAATCATGCATGATAAATGGCTTCCTAAAAGGCAATAGCTTTGCCGAAGTATAGTTGTGAGTACCATCATAAAAGCAACATTACTAAAGAAATAATTTAAGATTCAGACATGGAGGCTAAATAGGATGGGCAATAAAATCACTGTTATTGACTTATGACAATGAAGTATTATTGCTGAAGAACATAAAAGGTGTGAACAAATGAAATTATCAGTAGAAGAATTTCATTAATGATTAAGTAGAAGTAACACCAAAATTTTTTTCAGTAAATTGCACAAAAATAAATTGTTTTGTTTGGGGGGGGGGGGGGGGGGTTGGGAAACTATTGTACGACAACTGAGATAAGGGAAACAAAAAGAGATTTTCCGATGGGATATATAATTTCTAAGGAGGGAGCATAGGAGATACAAAATTTATGCCGCCCTGTTGTTACCTGTAAATTAGAATTCTTCAGTTTAATCTTTGGAGTGGATATGTAAGTTCCAACCTCAATAATTTGTTAAGTGTGTATTTCTAACTCTAATCCTAGGATGAACAACAGGAAGAGATGTCAATTCCGGCAACATCCATGGCATTGCAGACCCATTCAGGGACATCACCCTTGGGAAACTACAAGACAATAAAGCCATCATAAGTTTCAACAGCTTAGTTAATATTCACCATGTGATAGCTCAATACTATTTCTCTTTAATGCTAGGTGAGATTCAAAAGCCAATTTAAATGCTAGAAATTACCATTTTCTGCAGAAAATCGCAAACAAACCTGCCAAAGAAAGCGAACAACATTAGAATTCCTGCTAGCACATAGATTTGAGCCGGGAATTATGTAACATCTCGATCAGCCATAAGTTCTTCATTCCAAAAAAAAAAAAAGAGAAGGGAGAGGCAAAACAGCTTAGGGGAGGGCAGTGGAGGGGTGTAATATGAACAAAGCTGATCACAAACATACTCTGGAAACCTTCCTTCAACTATTGATGAATGTAGATTTCTGCTAAGCTGCATTCGTAAGAGAAATAACTTTTAATCACAAACAAAACAAGAGCAAAGTTTAGGAGAATATTCTCATTATAGATCAGATAGTTTGTACCTGCAGCATATAATACAAATTATGATATGACAGAAGCTGAGATCCCATAGCGTCCTTCGTAACAAGACAATGAATATAGGCCCTTGTATAGTTCTTACAAACCTACAATGACAAACAGAATACTGCACAGATAGAATACAACAGAAATCATAGATTAATATCTAAGACAAAGGAACTTCCAGTTAGAAGCATACCATACAAGCACACTTGGGATCAATAGGGCGAGTATCATTAACCATTGCATTGTGTTTGAGTTTTAGCACTCCCTGCATTATGTATCTAATATTAAGTTGCAATCTATGGGATTCTTTCCAGTGATCAGACTTCACAATCATGCCTCCATTCCATAACCCCCCCTCCCCACGAAAAAAAAAAGGATCAAATATTCACATGTGCATGTAGTAAGGTTCTGTAAACCTCATATGCAGATTTCATCATTTTGTAGAAACATATCCTGTAACTTTGTCAAAATTCATTATAAAATACTTCATTTGTCATTATAATTGTGAGAAAGATAAACTAATTCTAAAAAAATCCCAAAGATACCACGCAGCTATATTAAATGCATAAATCCAATTTCTTGTTTAACATGTTGAACAGTCTCTACTTTAAACCAAGCAAATGCTACAGCTAAAACATTAACCTGGATGTTCCAAGTGAACTACATTGTGCATGACAATACCATAGGTTCTTTTCTTTCTTTCATTTTATTATTACGATCTTTTTTAGAAAAGGTTAGAATTTAGAAAAGTTTTGTTCAAACAATTGTGAACAAAAAGCTTTCAAATAATTTCAAAGCAGAATCTATCACCTCAGGTACAAGAGCAGTGCCAAAACGAGCAGTTCGAGTGGGGTAAACACAGTCGTACATATCGGCACCCAAAGCACTGCAAACTACAATATCCAGCGGATAACCAACACCCTGAAATATAGTGCATGCGCACATCATAATATGGAATATCAAAGAGAAGAAGCACACAATTCATTATATAAGGTGGTTTGAAGGATGCAGAGATAAAATGACATATGCCATTTGCACCATAACATATCGTGGTTTATCTTCAGGCAGTGCAGCAGTACACTGAGCAACAACACGCCAAAAAGAATCCTTATCTTCACCGCCAGCAAGACCACCAATAGCATATCTGTCACAGAAGTAAAGTCGGTCAATTCAAGTCCTTGATCTCTGAAAGCAAAAGCCATAAGAATCAATCTAATCTTAAATGAAATGAAAGAGATTTAAACTGGAAACTGCAACTAGTTTCACAGTTAACTCACATATTAAGGGAAAGAATGAACCATTAGGAAAATTGCAGGGAAAGAACAAAACAAAATGGTTGAAGAAAATTAAATGTCGCAAACTCTAATAATGGAAAAGATGGAAAATTATTCATGACCTTGAGAAAATTTCAACATTTTAAAATTTTATATGGCAAAAAATAAGAAACTTAAATTTAAGTATGTGAGTGTTAAGCATATATACCCAGGTAAATTTCGATCCACCAAGCCTCTAACACATATATCCCTGATTAAATGAAAAAGAATGGTGACAAACAACTAGTTTCAGTAAACAGAGGTGCCTATTAATATGAAAAAGAGGCATTCGTGTGCAGGAAATTAAAATTAGCAAAATGATATTTCAATTGAGATTCACCTTAGCACAGGATCTAAACCTCCTTGTACAATACCAAATAAGTTCTGCTCGTGTGGTCTTTTGTGAGCTGTCCAAGGAAAAAAAATAAACAGCAAAAAGTTCTAAGTAACTAGATCAAAAACATTAATGCTGAGATATGATTGCAGATAGTTCAGTTGACACATGCCATATGAATATTTTTAAATAAATGACATCAAGCATTGCATACTGCATCATTCCCATTTACTAGTCAATTCACACAACGTGATACACTAAACCTGAGCTACTAAGGCTAAGAATAACTCAAGTCAACAAGCTCAGACTAACGAGTGCACCAAGGACACTGCCGCATTAGTAAATTTATAACTTGTTTTTTTTTGCATTTTAAACTCATCAGAACGAAAAGCATGAGACATTGAGTATTAGATATATTGCCTGCTATACATCTGTCTACCCAACGAAGCGTGCGATACATAGCCTCCTCAATTCGTGGACCAGTTATGGTGGTTCTCACTACATCATCAAGAGCCATAATTATATCTGCTCCAATTCTGTTCTGCAGAATCATAAGCAGACCAGAAGATACATGTATTAAGTACAATAATTTATTCTTTTATCTGGCGACACCTATTGTTGCACCTGACTCTTCGTGCCCACTCAGTGCCATATAGCAAAAGATAGGTAGAAGAGGCTCTTTTAGCAAGAGGAAAGAAAAAAGGCACTTAATAAAAGAAAAAAGCACTCAATTCTGTTAAAATAAGGCATATAATGTGACCACTATACTTCAACTTGAAGGATATTTTGCCTATAGAGGTAGAAAAATCAATGAGATTTGAAAAGGCACATGGATACTGTTGAACCTGGTCATCCGTATGCATTATTTTACTTATTTATAGTTATTGTTATCGCCGTTGTTACTATCTTTTATTGGAGGATAATTGTAGAATGCACTGCCTCAAATGATAAGATTCTTGGGGAGACCATGCATCAGTTTTAACAAAAAAAGGGTACTAACGCAAAATGATAAGGCTTTCAAAAGATCATATATACCAACTACTGAAAATTACATGTCAAACAGGGAAACCCAGGACATTATAGCAAGGCAAGAGAATAATAAACTTGCACAAAATGAATGCACATACTTGAATTTGAATTGACTCCTCTGGTGTTAAGAGCATAGGCTTTCCATCAACTGGTGACTGAATTGCAATCAACAAGAAAATAGCAACATATTTCAATATTTTAACAAGGAAACAGAATAAGCTTAAGAGGAAGAGCACAAATATACAAAATAGGACAGTAGATGGGCATTCACGTGAGGCACACTGTACTACTAGTGGACAAATAATTATTGGCTAAAAAAAAGAGAAATTGGTGTGATAAAAGGAAAAAAAAAGTTTCCTAAATCTAGAAACAATTACTAAAAAGAATTTGAGATAGAACATGGTCTTAATTTGTTAATTAAAAGTGTAGTTTTACAACTGTCAACATCCAATTAAACTAACACCGCCTGGCGGCTGCAGGGACACAAAGAAAGAAACAAGAAGAGAGATCAACAGAAAATTTTTGGCAATTAAGCAATAATATCAGTCACTTCCCTTTTACTAGCAACACAGACAAAGACTTGTGCATGCACATCCACAATCACAAACACATATCGACACCTAAGCATATAAGTTAAGTCTATAGTTTTAATTTTCTCTGAGATAGCGATTGAGCAAATTCAACACTGAATCTCATGAGAAAAATATCACAGTCTGAACCAAATTTCATAAGCTTTGAATTCATTTCATTAACCAAAGAAATAATAATTACCTGAAATGTTACTCCCTTTTCAGTGATGTCAGCTAAATGCAAAAGAGAGACCTGAAAAATATAAGCAAAGTGCCACTGAGTGTCAAAAATTCCTGCTACATATAGATTCGTGATACAGGAGACTTTAAGCAAATCAAAATAAACATAGGAGATATGTATGCTAATAAAAATAAACCAAACACGTCCAACTTTATGCTAAAGAAGAAAATCTGGAACAAACCAAGAATACAACTGTTAAAAGAATAAAACTATAGCAATATATGGAATATTAAGATAACCATCTGAAAGCCACCAGAGTCAGTAAGCAGTGCTCTAGGCCAGTTAATAAATTTGTGTAGACCACCCAATTCGTCAATAAGTTCGGAAGTAGGACGGAGTGCCAAATGATATGTATTTCCAAGAATAATTTGACAGCCGATCTCCTCGAGCTGATCAGTTGTCAAACCTTTTATTGTCCCTGTGATCAGGAAGACCGACCTTGCCTTATAAAAATATGTGATTAGATACACATATGAAAGTAAATCATCTATATGCACTCGCACCCATATAAAAATGCATTATTTTATCCAGAAAACATCTAAATAAAAGCCAAATAATGTGATCACCAATTGAAAGGAGTATGATATGAACAATGTCTCGTGAAAAAGGTGTTTTTCGTTTTAATTCCGGACACGCCTTCTTTTCTTTGAGCTTGAACATGTAAAGTTAAAGAGAAACTTACTCAGCAATCTGCTGTCTTAAATATAAATTTAATAAATGAAACTCTAACCTTGTGTTCCCACGGGCATAAACAAAGGTGTCTGGCATACAAAGTGAGGAAGTGTCAATTGAGCTGCACGGGCGCGATTAAACCTCCCCAAAACCTAAAAAGTAACAAACATATATAAATCACTGAATCAGTAACAAATAGTTAAACACTGGAAACACTACAGAAAGCAGTGCTCCATACAACAGGATGTACAAATAAAAGAATTCATACAATGCTAAGTTGCTAACAAAGAAGCTCCAAGAATAAACTTCCACATCAAAATAGCTCCAAATGTTAACATTTTAAAACATATATGTTCAATTTTTCTCTCATTATTTACAATAGCCAAAACTTGGCACCATGCCATATTGCACACTGCTTCCATAATAGTACTCTCAGCTTGTGCATTACGTGAGTGTGCTTGCGTCTGAGTGAAGCAGATATAATAATCTTCACCAAAAGAAAACAAAAGCAGCAACAAAAATTAAATGCCTTACCTCAAAACGAAGAGCCATTATACCAAGTCTTTACTTTTTCTCTGTTGCTTTAGCAGCCTATCCGTGGCATTAAAAATGACACAAAAGGAGCAAAAGATCAAAAAAGAAAAAAAAATGATATAAAGGAAAAGACAGAGAGAAAATAGAACCTGGGAATACCAAGTCTGAGACTTAAGTCTTCTTCCTTGGTGGCCGCGTTTGATTGTAGATGATGCCAGCACGCGGGTTTTTTCCTTTGTTGTTTCCTTTCGCGCTTGGGCCTCTTTCGAAATGGGTCAAGCCCATACTTGTTTCTTCCATTATCGGATTTGAATAACCCACAACCGACTCAGCCGGAAATCGGTCGTTGGCATGAGATAACTAATGAGGAGAAAGCTTATGCTATCAAAGGTAATACCAATTATTATTAGGATGGTATGTATGGCTAAATTTAAAGTAATTATTATTTATATCTTCAGACGTAATAATATTTTTTGTGTAATTAGTTGCCAAAAATGATTTTTTGTTCCGTAAAAAAATTATGGTGTGTTTACTTGAGAGTTTAGGGAACAAAAATAAAACTCATGTTTACTTGGCAAAATGTAATTTGAGAATGAAAATAAATTGTGTGAGTCCTACACAATTTGAGAAAAAGAAATGAGAATCTCATTCTCATATGGGGTTGCTCATTCCCAGAACTGACTTTTATATCTCTATAATTTTTTTTTATATTTTCTGAATTACTCTTGTTCAAATAATAATTAATTTTATTATTTTAAATGTCATTATTATTAAATTTATTATTTTAGTTATTATTAATTATTTTTATTAATATTATCATTATTAACATTTATTATTATTATTATTATCATTAATTTTATTTTTTAATTAATATCATTTTTATAATAATATTTATACATGTATCTAGTTAATGAAAATTACATTATTTAATACTATGAGTATTTTAGTAAATTAATTCTCATTCTCATTTATTTTGTCAAGTAAACATATTAATGACATTCCAGCACATTCTTATTTTCATTTATCTTTATCAAGTAAATATTAAAATCTCATTATTATTTCAGCTTATTCCTATTTCTATCCCATTTTCATTCCACTCAATTTCAATTTCTATTTCATAAAGGAATCATTCCGTGTTAGATATTAAATACTGTAATTAAGAGGAAAAAAGTGTTGATACGTAAGTTAAAATTAAAAAAAGGGTTATATTGGCGGATCCGGGTCAGGTACTAAGGTCTCAGTTGTGTACGGGTCTAACAACTTGAATAACCCATTCAAAGAAAATAAAACTACTTCTTCCTGAATAACGAATAGACAGAATAAAAAATGGATTGGTCAGGCTTGTAGCAAGTATAGTAGTAATAATAATAATAGCAGTCATTGCTCGTAAGTCATTAGCGAATGCATGCAATTCAAACTCTTTTGTAGATCTCGTTCCCCATTTAAAAACCCTACCAGCGCCACCAGGATCTGGAGAAGCGTTTTCAGGTCCGATCAATTCTTTCCACTTTGAATTTTATGCATCGACATTAGCTGTTTCCAAAATGTCCTTTAAATTGCTCCTGGAATAAAAAAAAAAATCAAAATAACTGTACGGTTTGTGTAGCAACCAACAATGCTTCTCATTTGTTAATTTCATAAACCCCGTAGCTAGTTGACGCTTCTTTGTTGTTTGATCGCAATTTCGAAATTCTTGTTAAAACGCTCAGTCTCGGTTGTTTTTGAGTGTTTCAGAAGCAGCTATTTGTTGACTGGATCAAGTGATTAGGTAAAAAGCAAAAAAAAGATGCAGCACGTTCCGACTACAATCGAGGAACAGTTGCTCTTGAAAGCAATTAATGAAGAATGTCCATGGGAGAATCTCCCAAAGCGGCTTCAAGCTACACTTACTTCTAAGGAAGAATGGCACAGAAGGTTATTAGTTGCTTCTACTTAGTATCCTTGCTTTATTTTCCAACTATGTGAAATGGGTATTAAATTTGACTAGAGTGAATGAGGTCATTTATAGAGGTGAATTTTAAAATTCTTTCTTATGAACTTGTGGCAAATATGTATGTGACTTCTATTCTATGGGAATGACATGCAGGATCATTGAGCATTGCATTAAGAAGAGACTTCCTTGGAACAAATGTTTTGCACGCAGAGTATGCAAAGAAGGTGAATATTATGAAGACATGGTGCGTTACTTGCGGAAAAATCTGGCGGTGCGTTTTAATGTGAAAACACTTGGGAAACTCTCTAATTATATGTAACATACATGTTGCATTTTGCAAAAGAGTTTTCATTCTGCTACAGAGTTACTCGTTTGTTACCCCTTCTGCAGTTTATAAGTTTTATTGTCTTCTTTTTTGTGCTTGTGCACTTAACTTGTTGTTGACTTCCTTTTTCTACAGTTATTTCCTTATCACCTTGCAGAGTATGTTTGCCGTGTTATGAGGCTATCTCCTTTCAGATATTACTGTGATATGATATTCGAGGTTATGAAAAATGGTAATAGTTTGCCTTTTTAGAAGAAATTAAATTTAAGTATGCTATACTGTTAGCATTGAATTTATCATAATTTTCCACTATTATATACTTAATAATATTTAGAACTCCTCTTGTGTATTGTTGTTAACAGAGCAACCCTATGACAGCATACCAAACTTCAGTGCAGCAGATGCCTTGCGGCTTACTGGAATTGGGAGAAACGAATTTATTGATATTATGAACAAGTGCAGATCTAAGGTGCTGAATCAGTTGCCTGTATGGTCACATATTCATATAGTGTGCCTATCTGTATGCACACATGTTTTTGTGCACGTGTTTGGGTGTCTCATCCATGCAATGGATTGTTCAATGACTGATATTACAATTGGCCAGAGAAATTATTCTGACCACTCATAGTGGGGCCGTGAAGTTGAAAAGAATATTAAGACTTGAAAACCAAATCTGAACCTAAAACAATTGGATAGTCTTTCCTTGATTTCTGATAGATGTTATCAGAATCAGTTGATAAAGTCATGTCTAATGGACCTAATATAATTTTAGACAAGCTTGCTGAAACATTCTGTGTTGGTGATTTCCCTGAGGCATGATTCTGTTATCTGCTGGCTTCACAAATCTATGTAAAGGTTTATTAGATTTAATAGTGTCTCAGCTTAATTTGCAATTCATCTTTATAGATGAAATAAAAGCATTTCACTTATGATATACTCATCTTGAGCTATTCAGAAAATTATGTGGAAGCTTAACAAGTCAATTGCCAAAGAGCTGTTGCCTACTCAACCAGTGGACTTTGTAATTGAACCATGGTGGGGAGTTTGTCTTGTCAATTTTACCTTAGAAGAATTTAAGGTAAGAGATCAAAAGTCCTATTTTTTTACGACTCTAAACAGTGGTCACCTCTTTGGTTTTATATGCATGCATATTTCGGCGACACACAGACACACGTCCATATAATTGCTGTTGAAGCTTCAAGTGGCTTACATGAGCTTATGTTGTTTTCCCTTCCTGCTACAGAAACTCACAGAAGAAGAAACGGCAATGATAGATAAAGTATGTAAAGAGGAGGCTAATTCATTTATCTTGTTTGATCCTGACATTATAAAGGGTCTTTATCGACGGGGACTGATCTACTTTGATGTTCCTGTATATCCTGATGACCGATTTAAGGGTAGGCTGTTCATGTGCAGAATTTTTTTTGCCAAATAATATTCTCTAATAAATAGATGAAATATGTGGTTCGTTTCTGGGTGAATCTCATTTTGTCAGGGGGTAAATGAAATACTGGAGGAGCAGAAGATTTCACAAACCTTTGATTGAATTTATAATGACTTGAGTCTCTTGGATATACATTTTTCCTTGTTCCTTGTTTTGGGATTTTTGTCTGCCTTTCTGGTAATTGAATTTCTGAGTAACTGCTGTACCAGGAATATTAGAGTTGATTCCATTGTCCACTTAGCTGACTTTTCTTCATTGTATAATGCAATTAGATACAACTGCTTTCCTTGTTCTTACTTGTTTGTGTTCTGGATGATGATGTGACTGATCCAACCTTTCTCTGCTTTTCTCATTTATTTTGATTTTAAGTAACAAGTATTTGTGATGATTCAGTTTCCAGGCTTGAAGGGTTTGTTTCCAACAGGGAGCAGTCTTATGAAGATCCGATTGAGGAGTAAGGAAGTTATTTTGGTTAATGATTCATTTTCTGTCATTTGAATGTTGTTTACTTGCTGTACAGAACTAAGATTTTAACACTATTAAACACATTATTCAGGTTGCTTTACGCAGTTTTTGTTGTTTCAAGTGAGAATGCCACTGTTGCTGAACTGGCAGCAACATTACAGGCTGACCTTTCTCAACTGCAAGCAGCTGCATCTTTTGCTTGTCGATTGGGATGGGCAATAAAAATAATTGATCCCGCTTCCATTCTTCAAGATACAAGCGTACCTAATTCACCAAGAGTGACTCTCAGTGATGAAGATGAGGCATATCGTGCTAGTATAGGCTCAGGGGTCATGTCTGGTGATGGTGATTATAGTCAACAAGGAGACAGCACAGGGACAGAGAACTATGGACCATGTGCTGGCCTCGCCCGTGTTGCTTTTATTGTAGATGCCAATATAACATCCTATCTTATGATGGGTTCTGTTTCACCAGGTCTTGTTCCTCCTCTTTTTTGTCCCCCTTTTCTTGACCGTCAAATACAACCATTTTTATGTGGTTGGCATTCCAGCCATTTGAAAAAACTCCAATTCTCTTGGATTCATAATTCATGGACCAGAATCAGATTAATACTTTTGTTAAATATAGTTGTTTATAATGGAATGGGCAGATGCAGGGTTCTCTCCTTGTACCTTTACCCACTTGTACAGCCTTACCATGGCTATGACCCTCTTCTTGTACCAAAGGACCCCATCCCACAACTTTTGCGGAACGGGGTCCTCGGCACACTCCCCAAGAGAGGGAAAAAAAAAAGGAACAAAGCCATTTCACGAATGTAAGTTTTTTCAGGACTGGATTAAGTCCCAGGAGAGTTACTTCTCCATTTTTAGGGCATAAATTGTTATTTTATGGCAGTGATAGGATGACCTGGCCTTCTCTTCAAAAGAGTTGGATTAGTTATCACAATAGTGGTAACTGTAAGTGGATATAAGTTGAGCTGCATGTTTAGCACCTCCTCCTAAGTGGCCTTTTTAATCCTGTGGAAACTCTTATGATAGTTCTGCTGAATAGCCTTTTCAATTCACTTTTGTTACTATTCATGTGTATATTTGTATCTCCTATGGGGCAGGAGTATCTAAGCATCATTCCTAGGCAAAGCTGTTCCACTATTCCAATTTGGACTGAATAGTTAAAGGAAACTATAGATGGATTTTATCTTTATGTCTGGCTTAATCTTCATTTTCCTTTATTCTGTTTCAATAGGATAGTCATGTGAATAGCATGTGACATTTCAATTAGCATAACAGATTAAGACCAAAGGAGATTAATATAAGGAAGAACAAGGATTGGAGAATGCCTGGTATAAGTTGTATGTTAAGCTTCCTTTTTATGATCATCTTCCGAGAGAATTTAGCTATGAAGCATTTCTTGGTCTCTCGGAGTCGAATCTATTATTTCCTGATTGCTGTGTTTGAAGTTGGGTTGTTGGGTACTGTGTTTTATATTCCCTATTAAGAGTAGTATGAAGGAACAAATAGTCAAACTCATTTTTTGTCAAAATATTGTGCATGGGGAATTTAAAATAGTTAGAGTTGGATGTTAAAGATTTGGAATTGTATTTTATCCATGTCATCTTTCATGTATATAATTGCTTGAGTTATACAAGTCTACATTGTTTCTTTCTATTATCTAAAAGTAACTTGTGTATTTCATGTAATATTTCAGGCTTGAAATCTCATGCTGTAACACTGTACGAAGCAGGGAAGCTGGGTCATGCTAGCATTGCAGATCTGTGCAAGGATCTGAGTACATTAGAGGGAGCAAAATTTGAAGGGGAACTGCAGGAATTTGCAAATCATGCATTTAGTCTTCGTTGTGTCTTGGAATGCCTTCTTTCGGGCGGCATTTCCACTGATGTTAAAGCAGTGGAAATTTGTGATAAATTGGACATGTCAGCTTCAAGTACTGACGAGGCTGCTTCTCTGATTGCTGATACAACATTGACTGACAAATCAGAACCCTTTGTTAGCAATGAAGCCAGACACATTATTGATGATTCCATGAATTCGAGGCTTCAGAATGTGCATATTTTGGATCAACCCCTTTCTGGAAGTACTGATGATGTGCATATTTTGGATGAACCCCTTTCTGGAAGTACTGATGATGAGACATCATTTCTTAATTTATCAGAAGATAGTAGTTTGTTAAATGAGGTCTCTAAACCAGACCCAAATTTCCTGAATGATGAGAAACAGATACCTATTGAAGAATCTGATGTTAATAAAGGTACTTTGAGGAAGAAAAAGAAATATCAAGTGGATATTCTCCGCTGTGAAAGCTTGGCTGCTCTTGCCCCAGCAACTTTAGATCGGTTGTTTCTTCGTGACTATGATATTGTTGTCTCGATGATTCCTCTTCCTTGTTCATCAGTTCTTCCTGGTCCAAAAGGTCCTATCCATTTTGGTCCTCCCTCCTATTCATCTATGACACCATGGATGAAATTGGTACTATATTCAACTGTTTCTAGTGGACCTATAACAGTTGTTCTGATGAAAGGACAATGCCTACGCATGCTTCCGGCACCTTTGGCTGGTTGTGAAAAAGCCCTTATGTGGTCGTGGGATGGTTTGACAATTGGTGGTTTGGGAGGCAAGTTCGAAGGAAACTTAGTTAAGGGATGTTTTCTCTTACATTGTCTAAATTCACTTCTCAAATACTCAGCTGTGATAGTGCAGCCCCTAAGCAAGTATGATCTTGATGAGTCCGGAAGAGTTGTTACTTTGGATATACCCTTGCCCCTAAAGAACTCTGATGGCTCAATTGCTAGAGTAGGAAATGAATTGGGATTGTGTGAAGAAGAAAGCTCGAGACTGAATTGTCTGTTGACTGATTTGGCAAACAAGATAGAATTGTGGACAATTGGCTATATCCGCCTATTAAAACTTTTTAAAGAAAGCGAATCGGAATCCTTTTCACCTGATGATGAGAAGTATGACTGGGTCCCACTAAGTGTTGAATTTGGAATGCCACTTTTTAGTCCAAAATTATGCAACAATATTTGTAAAAGGGTTGTCTCATCACAATTACTTCAAGCTGATTCTCTCACTGAGCATCACGACGAAATGCAAGGCTTAAGAAAAAGGTTGCGGGATGTTTGTGCAGAGTACCATGCAACAGGTCCTGCAGCGAAACTTCTTTACCAGAAAGAGCAATCGAAGGACTCATCTCGGCAACTGATGAACTATGCTAGCGGAAGGTGGAATCCGTTGGTAGACCCTTCTTCTCCTATATCAGGAGCCACAAGCGAGTATCAGAGATTAAAGCTTGCTAATCGACAGCGTTGCCGGACTGAAGTTCTGAGCTTTGATGGTAGCATTCTGAGGTCTGTCTTTATCACATATGTGCATCCTTAGTTTTGTTTCCTTCAACCTCTTGTGTTTAACTGCTTTTTGCTCGTCAATGATTTATTTTTTAAACCATGTTTGGTGGGCAGGTTTCTTTATAAGCTTTTCCCATTTATTTATTCTTTTATATCCGTCAATGAAGTAGATACGGTTCCTGTCCACTTCTTGTATTTTACTTTCTTTTTAACACAATCCGTTTTGTAACAAAAAAGATGTAGTTAGTACTAGGTAGGATTTCCAAGGAAGTGTAGGTTGGTTATGCGGAACTGGATGTACTTTTTTCACATAGGTTTGCATGGAATACACATCTTAAGCTGACCCAGGTTTAATTACACTTCACCACCCTTTCAAAATAGTTCATTGTTGCCAAAACTAATTTTTATTAGTTAAAGTGGAGGAAGTTTGTGCTTGCAACTGTCATATGACAATTTTATTCATGGTTTGGGACTTTTGGATCAACTGTGATATTTATTTACATATATTTCTTTTGCAAAAGTGTCAAGAGATGAATAGTATTGTTGTTTCAGTCACTTCAACAAACGAGAATTACTGGCTTTATGACAGAAATGATTATGAAATTTAATTTTAGTGGTCCAAGTTAAAACAAAGTCCAATTTGAAACTTCATTCGGTCTAGGATGGTGAAAATCAATTATTATTATTATTATTTTTTTGAAATATTGGTTATAGTCTGACAATGTATTTGCTTCTATTATGATGTGATTCAAACCTGCAGTAAATGAAACCTGCAAAACCATAATTTTACTATCATGTTTGCAGATCATATGCTCTAACTCCTGTGTATGAAGCTGCAACAAGGCCTGTTGAAGAAACCTCTTCTATGAATGTGGTAAAGCCTGAACCCGATGAAGCTGAGAGCCGAGAAGTAGTTCTTCCGGGCGTTAATCTTATTTTTGATGGAACTGAATTGCACCCCTTTGATATTGGTGCTTGCCTGCAGGCTCGCCAGCCAATTTCCTTGATAGCGGAGGCTGCTGCAGCCTCTGCATCTGTTGCTAGCAAATAGGATTTTGACAATCTTGCTTGGATGTGTATAAAAGAATTTGTCCAATACTAACAATGATGGACTTGAAAAAAAAAAAAAAAAAAAAAAAAGGTGAGAGGTACATAGGGAACCGGAGGGCATGTGCCTGCACTTATGCAAGGAGTGAATAGAACAATCATTACATGAAATGTCAAAAGAAAGTGATAGGAATAGGAAGTTCAGTTTTTTTCATTTTTTTTCCCCGTCTGTTGATTCACTCAAAGTGAAAGGGATTGACATTATAATACCAGTTATTGTGGTTCGCCATTTTAATGATATGGTGATTATTTGTTATTATTATTATTATTAGGATTTTGCTATGTTACATTTCATGTAACATACACAACCCACAAGAACCACACAATTATGTGGGTCCCATAATTTGTGTGGTTCTTGTGGGTTGTGTATGTTACTCCCTTATTATTATTATTACTATTATTTAATTTATACTGATTGTGTATAAATTAAATTGCAGTGGAATTCATTTCAGTTTATGAAAGAAATTAAACAGAGATTCATTTTCGCTAATTATATTGTTAAATGGTTATGCCTAGGGTTTAGCCCTTTCCCATGACAGAAATATTTTCATAGATGGTTGATTGGTTATGCATTTTGAATCTCCTTTATCCTACTGAAATGGGAGTAAAATCCGAAATAAAATTGCAATAAACACACTGAAACTTAAGAGAAGTGACCCAAGTTATAGGAGGATAATTTTTAATAAAAAAATAATTTAAAAAATCTTAATTAAAATCTTATTAAATTTCATTGTAAATAATTTATAACCTCGAAATTATTTTACCAGTTATTATTTTTTAATAGTAAATAACTTCTTTTAAATTACATGTTATCATTTTTTAATGTTGAATAATTCTTTTGAGGGAATTGCGGTAAGCAACTGCCCACTGATTAAATCCTCCCCTCTTTCATTTACAAAAACTAAAAGGGCCTCAGACTTTCGAGACACATTATTACACAATCTAGCGATTGAATGATATATATCTTCCAGAAACTGACACGTGTAAAGTCCAGACTTAAACTGAGCGTGCCCGTTCACGTGGCAGACAGAAAAGGAGGCAGTCCCCGCTGCCAATGCCGCTCTCGAATCACGAATCACTCCAAAAGTCCAAACGATAACCGAAAAGTCTCACACTTCACTTTCCTTCAAAGTATCAAGGCTCTCTCTGAGTCTTACGTCCCACTCTCACTCAATCAATTAACAAAACCAAAAGTAAAAAGATCACTTTGAATCTTATACTTTGCTCTTCATGAAAGCCTTCGAAGGAACCATGATGATCCATCAGCCACTTCCTGCACTTTCCAACTCTACTAAATTACTTCTGTTTGCTCCCACCTTATCCCACAAGCTCTACCGTTCGTTTTCCGCTGCTTCTCCAGCTCACGAGATGGGGTACATTCCTTTATCAACTCTATTTTCCATATCATTTATTTACTCGGCTAATTGTATGACTCCTGATGATCCTCTATTAGATTGAGATTGAGTAAAAAGGTGTCAAGAGGAAACACTCCGAGCAATTTCAATAAGGCATGTTAACTTCATTTTCTATTTCTGTTTCGAGTTTCTTATTGCCAGTAAGGGATATATGATTTAAAATTTTGCATGGGTTAGACAAGCAGCAGCGTCAAGCATACAACACCAAGTGCTTATAATCAGCCAACTCAAGAGCGTGTGCTCGAGGTGATTGCCTGTTTTCAATCTCTTCTTAGATTTATCTTTTCTTTATGCTTGCTTATCGTATGCACTTCTAAATTATGTATGTGGAATGAGATGGTTCTAAAATGATGAGAAGTAAGACTACGTAGTTCAAAAAAAAAAAAAAATTGTTTGACGCTTCTTTTTATTCTCTTATATGTGGGTTCATATTGTGCTTTTTAGTGAACTGCATTGCACCAAGAAGTGCTTGCTTGTAAATATATTCTGCATCTAAAGTTTGAGATTGATTCTCACGAATTTGTACCCTCTGCTTGCGATCTAGGAAGAATCCCCTCGAGTATCAGAAACCACCCTGCCACTGAAAACTTCCCAAGGTCAGGCATTTCCTATAGGCGTATCAGAAGTTGAAAATGGGATCAATTTTGCTATTTTTTCTCAGCATGCGACTGCAGTCACACTTTGCCTGTCACTTCCCAAGAGGTGACGATGCATTTCCTTGTCTCATTTATAGGTATAAGAGCTATTGGGAATTATGTATTAAGCATACTGTTTCAACAGGATTCTTTATTTGTGATGTATTTGAAATGGGTTTGTGATCTTTTAGTTATAACAATCTTTTCTTAAAAAAATTTCTTAGTTGATATAAAAGATATGCTATTTCCTTTCATGTACATGCAACATATATACTACCTTGGAAGCACATTAGTTTGTGGTCTTCTGCTGTGAGCAGCAAAAGAAATAAATTGAATGTCCTATTTTTATGTGATGGTAAAATTATCAAAATCTGGAAGGAAATAGTAGTATGAACAAGTAGAGGCGTCTTGGGCAGAACTTTGGATTTGAATCATGGATATTTCTGATTAGTAACTTGTCTTTTATGAGGATCAGTGATCTGGCATTCAGATAACCTGTGTGGTATAGTACAGCTTTTTAAACAAATTGGTTTGGATGCAGTTGATGCATGTCTTTCATGCGATTGATTGTTTTATGATTTTGTTATGATGGAATTGAGGTATTATAGAATTTGGTAGGTGGCACGTGAATGCACAATATGAATTTGCTTGAATGCTTATGCAGTTAACCCCTCTACTTAATGCTCTCATTGAAGTAGGGGAGGCTGTACATCAATATTTTTCTCATCTAGTATGAGGAAAAATCTCTTAGATATTATTTATGGATGATTTGATTCATCTGAATACCGTATGATGCAATATTTTCCCCAGAGAAAAGCTTGACTGGCAAGATGGTGGAATGATTGAGCTACCTTTGGATCCTTGTGTAAATAAAACTGGAGACATCTGGCACATATGCATTGAGGTAGTCTTGCTCCTGGTTTACTTATATGACAACCTTCATTTTTGGGGATAACTTCGATAGCTATCCAAATATGTCCTATTATGATGTTATCTCCTGGGCGTACTCTTATTTCATGCTATTAAGATGCTCCTGTAATTGCAGGATCTGCCGCGGAGCGAAGTTCTTTATGGTTATCGTGTTGATGGTCCTCGAGATTGGCATCAAGGACATCGATTTGACAGTAGCATTGTGCTTATCGATCCTTATGCAAAATTAGTTGAGGGTCGACGGCATTTCGGAGATGCTAGTGCTAAATTGTCTAAATTTCTTGGAACTTATGATTTTGAAAGCTTGCCTTTCGATTGGGGAGATAACTACAAGCTTCCAAATATACCTGAGGTACGCAGGTCATTAACATGGGTGTATGGTTATGAGAAGGATTCCACCCCCCACAATTTCCTGCAATTTATCATGTAGATTAAAATTTTGATTTTCCCTTGTATCATGTTGTAATGCATTTCTATTATTTGCTATATGTCCAATGCACATTTGCCTGATACTAGCTGGTTCTAAAATTTCATTGTTACTGTTTAGGAGATAATAGATTCTGTGTCATGTTTCTAATTTGCATTTGCAGTTCACCCTTTTTATATAATTGTAACTGTCTTTGCAGAAAGATCTTGTTATATATGAAATGAATGTTCGGGCATTTACAGGGGATGAATCTAGTGGGCTGGATCCAGAAATACGTGGAAGCTACCTAGGTTTGATACAGAAGGTAGATACTTTATGGTATTAAACTGAATCAAGGTCTGATAGATGGCCTTTGAGCTCTCTATCTTTGACAAAAACTTTAGAATTTTGGATGGAAACTCTTAATTTTCTTGTGAAAGTTCCGGTTCCAGATTTTGTTCATTGTGATTTTTAATAAGGATTCCATTGACTTGAGCATCATTCAGTTGATGAGATTGATCTAAAGATCCAGCTTAATGATGGTACAAGTGTGTGTATGTGTTCATTTTGGACATAAGGTCTTCAATGGATTATGATTTTGGATGTAGATTGGAACTAACTCATGTAAGGACATGGAGTTCTGTATTGGAAAATTATGAGCATCCAAGGGTTTTTTGGTCCCTAGTGGGCTTATATATCTCTAAAAACCTTTAGATTTTTGGACAAGTTATGAAGTGAGAAACAGTTGGATAACACTGAGTTTCAGGTTTAGATGTAAGGGTTTCTCATCTCCCAATTTAAGTTAAAAACTACCCCTTCTCTGCGGAGAAAAATTCAGATGCCATGGGAGTTTCCTTTGTGAGGTTATTTTAAATTAACACTTCATAGCATAGAACCACGATTTTCTGACACCAATGATCAATGTATTAAAGCTCATCATCCAGATTCTAAAAGAGAGGTAATACAAAGACCGCAAGTGTAAGTATGTGGGCAAATGAAAAAAAGGCCTTCTTTGTGGTGACAAAAGTAATAGTGACATTGGAAAATAATTAATTTGTGTTTCACTGGATGAATTGGGGTCTGACTTTGGATAAATTTGATTATGTGAATATATACTGGATCAGTGGTTTTTCTTCTTGGTGTATTGTGAAAAATCAATTACAGAGGAGATATAAGAATCATACATGAGTGGAGTGTAATGCTTTGGTTTTACACTTCTATAAAATTTGACAAATCAATAAACTAATGTAACAATTAATTGCTGATGTTAAAGCAACTCAGAAGTATGGAGATATAAGGGAAGGAGAAGATGGAGTGTAATGCTTAATGCTTCTAAAATTTGACATAAGCAGCTAACTGACTTATTGGTTGATTCTGACGTGCGAAGAGACTAACATTTGTTTAATATTCTTGATGATATGTATGCATTAATTATCAACATTTATTGTACATAGCTGAAAATAACTTTTCTGATTTTGGAATTACATTGAAGATCCCACATCTTCTAGAGCTTGGTATCAATGCAGTGGAGTTATTGCCAGTCTTTGAGTTTGATGAGATGGAGTTTCAAAGGCGCCGTAACCCTAGAGATCACATGGTAAAGTATCAAAATCCCTAATGAGCATTAAAGCTGGAAAGTGCTTCATCTAGTAAAGCCTTCAGTTACCTAATAAACTTTTCACCACATAAAATTTCTTTTGTTGCTTTGCTTTTTTTAAAACTGTTTCTTCTTGCAGTTATGTTGGATGACTTTTCCTTGGGTTCTCCCTTCTTAAATTTCTCTTCTTTTATTATTTTTTAATGATTTGCTTGACTTGATATTTCCTTTCCGCAGAGTACTGTACTGGATATTCAATCATTGAAGTTGTAGAACTCTTGTGTGAAACTCATTTTACCTTTCAATTCTTTAATTGAAAATATAATATTCTGTCCATATTCCAAGTTACTAGACTGATAATTTGACAGCTAACTAGCACAAATCCCAACTTGTAATAAATATACATCTCACAGTGATGATCAAATTGGGAAGTCTGAGAAGGTTTGCAGTGGAGTGAATATTTTGAACAGAAGAATTGACAATTTGAGTTCTAATAACTAAGCATAAATGAGTTACGAGTTGTGTTCTGTGTGCGACAACTAAAATCAAATCAATGCTTGAAGGACATGCTAGTTGCTTTCCTTTGCATGCATAATATGGTATCCTTTAAAAAAAAAGTCTGAAGTTCTTTATACCATGGTGAAATAACAGTTTGACAGATTTCTTCCCTTCTGATGTGTTTACTGTTTCCATTGGACACCATTGATGATTATTATGTTTCATTTTCTATGGAAGGTCAATACTTGGGGCTACTCAACGATAAATTTCTTTTCTCCTATGAGTCGCTATGCAGCTGGTGGTGGAGGACCTCTTAAAGCTTCCTGGGAGTTCAAGGAAATGGTCAAAGCATTGCATGGTGCTGGCATAGAGGTAAATCGTATGTTTTCTGACTTTGGAGTTAGTATTGCATGTTCTTGGTTGGAAGTAATTTTTCCTTTTTTAAACCTTTGAAAACTTAAAAAATTGCACTGAAGCTTTTACTTTTCAACAGGTCATTTTGGATGTTGTCTATAATCATACAAATGAGGCAGATGATGCTAACCCTTATACCACCTCATTCCGTGGCATAGATAATAAGGTGAAGTTACACTTCTATGGTTATGCGACAGGCAAGAGCACGTTATATCTTCGGATACTTAGACTGATCTTATAAGGTTTATTTAATCAATGATGAAACAGAGTGCAAGGATTTTTTTTTTCCCCTCTTTTCTTTATATCTTTCTAATAATCATTTTTCTGATAATTAATTATTTTAGAAGTTAATTTACCGTAATTACTACTCTGATTTTAATTTTAATCTGGTAGCTTGTCAATTTATGCAGGATGCAAACCTTTCTTTTCAGCTATACGTGCCTTTCTCTTTTTATATTCTTCAGTTAGTCATATTATCCTACAAATCATTTTGCAGGTTTATTACATGGTGGATGGTACTGGCCAGTTGCTCAACTATGCTGGCTGTGGTACTCCTGCCCTTGTCAACTGTTTCTTGTTTACTTCCCTGAAGAATTTTTTTACTTCATGTAATGTAGGAACTTACAACAGTCTTCTTGCGATCCCAAGCACTACTCAACGTGTCAGCTTTAAACAGATTTTATCTTTTAAAATTCTTGATCTTTAAATTTGATATTGAAGGTCTCTAATTTGCATTTCTTGGTCTTCAGGAAACACATTAAACTGTAATCATCCAGTGGTCATGGAACTCATCCTGGATAGCTTAAGACACTGGTATGGATTAAATTCATTGCCAAAAATTTAGGGTGAACATATAAGAGCTATGCTGTCTCTAAAAAGAATTAACATTTTATGTGGTATTGAATTTATCCTGTCCTCACGTTAAGTCACCCGGAACCATAATTTTAATCATGTAATAAACTGGAATATGATGTTAACTGTAAATCAGAAAGCACATGTTACATCGAGATTCTCTTTGTGGTTTGAATTGTTTGAGAAAAGTATTCTCGATTTTTTAGATTCGAGTTGGTCAATATTCTTCATCTCTGAGAATTAGATGACTTTACTGATATGACTTTTTTTTTTTTTTTTGGGGTTTTGTTGTTGGGGGGGCCCCGGGGGGGGGGGGGGGGGTGTGGTGGTGACTTTACTTCAACTGTGTTTTAATTAGATGTACGACAGTGATGTTGGTGACCTTTGTTTTAACCGAGTTTCTTACTGGATATTATAAAGAAGATTTATGCTAGTTTAGTATCATTGTATTGCTCTACTTTTGCATATGGCTTTTTAAAGAAGATTTGATTTTCTTTTTCTCTTTAACTTAAATTGCAGGGTTGTTGAGTATCACGTGGATGGTTTTCGATTTGACCTTGCCAGTGTACTGTGTCGAGGAACAGATGGTTCTCCTCTTAATGCTCCACCACTGATTAGGGTAAGTAATTTACATGAGTCTGGATTTATATAGGCAGGTTTGAGTGTTTAACATAGCTTTCCTTGGAACATTGAATGTGAAGACCTATTCAGTTGAAAGAATGAGTTGAAAGAATAAATGTAAAGTTGAAATTATTTTTATGGCTCTGTAAATGTGAAATTATTGTTCCCTTTTCATTTGGTATTAAGTGGGTTCATATGGCTAAAAGACAGGATCTCTAGCCTCACCAGTATGAAGAACCTTCTTTATTCTCTCCATCCTCGTTAATTTTAGGATTATTCTATGATGCAAGTGAACAATTTTGCGCACCAGAATGTTTGCAACAAAAGTATTTGTTACTATAATGTTGTACCTTTAAAAAAATTGAATTCAATAAACTGATGTAAGGTTTTCTAGAACTTTGGTAATCCTAACTAAATATTTTTTAGATGTAGCCTTTAACTTAAAAGAAATTGTGCAGTTTTTGCTGGTAATCAGAAAAATGAATTTCTCCAGGGCAATACATCAGCTTTCTTTTTGGTTTTTTTTGGGGCGGGGGGGGAGGGGGGATTGATTTTATTTTTTAGATCGATAGTGTTGTTTGCTCTAGTGACTTACTATTGTTTGAAATTCCAGGCAATTGCCAAAGATGCTATTCTATCTAGGTGTAAAATAATTGCAGAACCTTGGGACTGCAGAGGGCTTTATCTTGTTGGAAAATTTCCAAATTGGGATAGGTAACTCCATTTCACATTGTTATTTTGAGTTGAATGATCTTGTTGAATTAGAAAAATCAGATTCTTATGCATGAGTACTTGATAGTTGGCATTCTTTTTCAATATGGATTTCTTTTATAAAGTTTCTAGAGGAAAAATGATCGCCTCACCTCCATCACTTATTTCTTTTGGAAATTTTCTCATGGAAACATGCTGACCTCACCTCCATCACTTATGAGATCCATTTTGTGCAGATGGGCTGAGTGGAATGGGAAGTACCGTGATGACCTAAGAAAGTTTATAAAGGTGCGATCTCTTAATTTTGCCTTACCCTAAAATGGGCTGGTGGGCTCAAAAGGAAGAAAATAGCTGAACCAGCTGTGATGGAAATTGCTATTATAATGTTATGACATTCAGGTCAACAGTTCACAATTTAAACTCAGTGTATAAATGATTGTGAGTTAAATAGGGATGGATGCTAAGAATGTCTATTTTATTGGTATTTCTGCTAGTGTCCTAATTGGATAATATGTGCTCAACTTTTTTTTTTGAAAATAAGATATTTGTTTATTAAGTGAACATTTCTTGTGCTCTTTTTATTTATTTTTTATTTTTGGAGGAACCACACATTTAAAATCATAAATATCTTATTTTGACCTTGTTTGATTTGATCAAGTGCTTTTGCAAGTAGTAACACTTACTCTCTTATTTCTGTTTCTTATTGAAATTTTCATGATATAGGGTGATCCTGGCATGAAGGGGATTTTGGCAACTCGTATGTCTGGATCTTCCGACCTTTACAGAGTATGCATCAATATATTTCTGTTTCAACTATTCTTGTCATGTTCAATCATTT
This sequence comes from Citrus x clementina, assembly GCF_000493195.1. Classification (NCBI taxonomy): domain Eukaryota; kingdom Viridiplantae; phylum Streptophyta; class Magnoliopsida; order Sapindales; family Rutaceae; genus Citrus; species Citrus x clementina. The sequence continues at coordinate 36,040,480 of NW_006262201.1, read as the reverse complement.
GTTTTAAGGTTTTATACTTTCAGGTTATGGAACTTATAAACAAGGTTCAAAACTGTTGAATAGCTGCTTAAAAGAAAAGACAACATGATCATAAGCTCATCTCAAAATTGAAATGAGTTGAAGATTTATGCTGGCATAAGCTTATTTTATTGATTGAAAGCCCCACGTACAGCTCGAGTGCTTTGAGAAATCTTAATTGGAATATGATACCGTTGGGTACAGTTAGAATTAGTCAGTTTTAAAAATAACTGAATGATTTTTGAACTTACAAAGGATAACCTCCCCCCCCACAAAAAAAAAAAACTTGAATCGATCTGAAATATGAAAAGTTTTTGAATGAGCAAAGCTGTAGGCCTTAGTTTAGTAATTTATAAACAGGAAGGGACATAAGGAAAGATGAAATCAACTGAAATTGGTGAAAATTTACTTCTTCCCCCTCAAAATTTGGTGTTACTGCTGTACATAATTAACTTATGTGCATGTAAATTTTGCTCATCTTTCAGGTTAATAAGCGGAAGCCTTATCATAGTATTAATTTTATAATTGCACATGATGGGTTCACACTGTACGATCTGGTTTCATACAATTACAAGGTATAAAATAATTTCTAGCCATCAATTTAATTTCATTATTATCATATTTATTCAATCGTTCTCTAAAATTGTCGTTTTTGTAGCACAATGAGGCTAATGGAGAAGGAGGGAATGATGGGTGCAATGATAATTTTAGCTGGAATTGTGGTTTTGAAGGTAGTGTTCTTTGTACGGTAGTAATGCTTGTATGACCAAGCTTGTTTTGATCAATGTATGTGAGTGTTATTGCGACTTATTAGCCATTAGTGCCCTGTGTTTCAAGATAATGTTGAAACAAATATCATTTTGAAAAATTGAGAAAATTTTACAAAGAATTTACTTCATTTAGTGTGCTTCAAGCACCGTATCATGGGTGTAGTCCACTTTATTTCTTTTAGGCTTTCTTAATTTGATGGATTCAGATCTTGAAACCTAAATTGATGTCAAAACTTATAGCAGTTTATGACAAATGGTCAAGGTTTCTTTCATTGGGGTTCTTCAGTTGCAAGGAAATAATCGATGAGAAAGTGAAGGATTGGTTATGATCTTTTTTCCATTCCTGAAATTCAGAATATTTCTCTTTGGACAGGAGAAACAGATGATGCCAGTATTAAAGCATTGCGTTCCCGGCAAATGAAAAACTTCCATCTAGCATTAATGGTATCTCAGGTAAACTGTTTTATGATAGCACGTTGCAACCAAATCTTTGTTTTACCTGCTAGTGCGCACAGAATGAGATTGAGACTGTTTACTTCAGAAGCAGTTGCACTTCTTATTTTCACTTTTAACTTTGTGGTTCCACTGACTATTTTAAGTTCGGAAATCTCATTTTTCATCTTTTGCACGTTACAGACTTTGTCGTATTTCTTCCTTTTTCCAACATATGATCAGTATGTTTCAAAAGCTCCTAATTCTGTTTCTGACCAAATACAACTGTTATAGCCTTATCAGTCATAAGATTTGAATTGTTTGCTTTATACTACTTATGAAACTTCTGGCAATGTTAATTCTTTCAAGTGATACAAACAGGGAACCCCAATGATGCTAATGGGAGATGAATACGGACATACTCGATATGGAAATAACAACAGTTATGGACATGATACGGCTATTAACAATTTCCAGTGGGGGCAGGTATGTTTTTTATTCGGCTTTTTATTTCCTGATAGCTTTTATTCAGGTAATGGCTGAATGGCTGAATCTTTTGGGGTGGCAGTTGGAAACAAAGAAGAACAGTCACTACAGGTTTTTCTCCGAGGTCATAAAATTCCGACAGTCTCGCAGAGTATTTGGTCGTGAAGATTTTCTTAATATAGTAAATTTTCTTTTCTTTTGTATCCCTAATGGAATGAAGTTCATCTAGTAAATGTGCTCTACAAGTAGTCAGCACTCACACAATTTTCTACTGATGCAGAATGATGTAACATGGCATGAGGACAACTGGGACAATTATGACAGCAAATTCCTTGCATTTACGTAAGAGATATTCGAACGACTATATCATTAGTTTGTGATGATTTAAATCATATATAAATGTTTGACATGCTTGTACATTGCTCTTATGGTCAATGTAGATTTATCTTTTCTTTTTGCTTCCCTAAGAGTGCTTTTTGCTACTCTTATTCTCAACAACACTGTCGTCTTCTGTGTACAGTAGTTTTCTTAACCAGTTCCATGGTATACAATGAGTATCCAATAAACTCAACAATTTAACAAAATATAGTTGGTTTTCCAAGAAACGTAGAACTGATGTAGCAAGACTTATAAAATTGAATGTGCAATGGCTCCGTGAGAAGCATGTTTATCAATATTAATATATCTGTTTTGCAGGCTTCACGACAACAATGGAGCTGATATCTATTTAGCATTCAATGCTCATGACTTCTTTGTTAAAGTTTCACTACCCCCACCACCTCCGAAGAGGCAATGGTTTCGTGTGGTTAGTATTTCCTTATTCTAAAGTTTACGGGAGTTTGCAGTTTCATTCTTTGATAACTTTTGTGCTCACAAATGCAATTTAGATGCTACATATTGTGTTTGTTCAAGCAATATGCATGCCAACCGTATATTCAAGTTTTCTGATTTGTCTTTGAAATTCAATTTATTAGTTAAGTTGATGACTTCTAATTGGTGATATGACTACTGCTAACTAGATCTGTTGACCGGAATTGCATCGGCATACCAAATCATTGACACTTGTGTAGAAGATTTTGATACTTTAGTAAGAGGTCAGCACAGTAGACCAGAATGCAAGAGAGAGATGACACTAAATGTGAATTATTTTGTTTTTTGTGTACTTAAATTCTTATTATACTGACAATACTTTCCTAACCCTTTGTGTGCACTCTTGATTTTGCTACTTGTACAGTTGCACCCACTGTAAAACTATAGCCACCTGCATGTAGAACTGCTTATATAGGCACCTGACAAAAAAATAATTTATTTGTCGGATGGATAATTATAAGACTGAGCTGTTGATTATGATTAGGAAATTGAAAAGGGAAAAAGTGTGTGTGTGGATTAATGGCTCGTTTGATATTCTTGTTAATTTCACTATTCATTAGTTCTATGTCTATATCAATCACTTAAATCCAATTCAGAGGTCACAACCATTGTCAATTTGTTGAATTGCAGGTGGACACCAATCTGGAGTCTCCTGATGACATTGTTCCCGAAGGTGCTGCGGGCACTGGAAGCACTTACAATTTGTTTCCATACTCTTCAATTCTGCTTGAAGCTAAATAAAATAACCATAGCCTCAGAAACAGCCTGTAGGTCGGAGCTTTGGAGAGTGTTCATGTTCTATGCTCCCACGACATGGTTACATTTTTCAGGACGTGACCAGAAATAAAGTTCGTGGATAGTGCAGTCTGATTAAAGACGTGGAACCCATATACTCCATCCACTGGTGACCTGTAAAGAGCGGATGAAGCTGCAAATGAGTCGAAAGTAAACGTAGAGGAAAAGATAATATAAGAGCATAATTTTTATGAAATAAGATGTAAGGGAGCGCGTATGGTAACTTCATACACCGCTGTTGACCACACACTATTCCCCCCATCGACCGTAGATTGGTCTAACGGTCAACTAAGCGAATCTCATCCATTACTTTTTATCATTTCCTATCTCGTGGTTACGTGAAAAGAACGAAATGGGACAGAATTAGCCTTGCTCACGATCTATTTTAATAAAATTTTGTTCTACTTTAAAATTTTTTTTTTTTTTAAAAAAAAGAACTCTTAATAGAACTCCTAATATTTTAAATTTGGGTAATGTTAACAAGTCAAAAAATATATACGTGAATTACGTTGGAAGTCAAATAAATCGAGCATTTTCAAACGAATTAATCAAATGCACCCACAAAGACTGAGAAGTGAGGGCCTAATTTTTTATTTTTTATTTTTTATAAAGAGGGGCTAATATTTGAGTAGACTTCTAAGCTTTATTTTTTGGAAGAGAAAGAAAACATTAGCATTACATTTGTTTGTTGACGGTGCGTTTACGCGGGTTCCTAATGCCAAATTGCACATTTCGTTTGGGTCATTGAGTGTCGTGTCATTGTGGACCCGGTGTTTTCCGGTGAGTGCGCTAGACAAGTTCTAAGTGGAAATTTTATTGAATCAGAGCAAAAAATTTCTTATGTTAATGGGATTTATATAATCCCAAAAAGGAAATAAATAGGTTTTAGAAATATGATTTCTTTTTTTAGGTGGTTTATTTATATGATTGACCAAGAAGAAAGCCATTTTCGGTAATTTGAAGTTCATATTTTTCGTGTACGTTTGTGAATTGTTTGCAAGTTTTTCTATTCATCTATTGCCTTAAGTGATGATGGCTATTGGCTCGATCTATCAAGTTTTAAAATATCTAACCGTTCCCAACGATCAAACGAGTCACATGTCCCCTGTATTATTAAAAAAAATTATTTATGTTTATGATTCATTTAATCGTCATTTTTAACTTAATAATTACAAAGGTTCATTTGGAGTACAAAAACAGTGAACTCACTCGTGTCTACCTACTCTTAATGATCGGTCTTAAATTATTGAAAAAAGTAAAAATTAAATTGGCATTACCACCACACAAAACTCCAACAGCAATTTATGGTCGGAATCCAAAGTGCTCAAACTAATCACCCAATGACGCAGATGGAGACTTTATAATTAAATATTAATAACACATTAAGTTAATGTTTAATTAAATTATGATCCGATGATTTTCAAAAATGAAAAAGATAGTCCACTCTGAAAAAAATAAAAAAAAATAAATGTAAAATAAAAATTAGAAGCAACAACGTGCCAATCATAACGGTTAGTGGAATTTTTGTTGTTAATTAATTATATACTGCATAGTTCGGCGAGAATCTGTCCGAGAAAACAAAAAAACCATGAGACGCTGTCGAGTCACAATCATGGCCTTAAATTCAACATGTTTCGAGTTTGTCACACATTGAACGGCCGGGATTTTTCTTTAAATCACATAAATTTATGATCGTCGCTGCCAGCTGTCGCATTTGCCAGTCTTTTCTGTAAAGCGCAAATATGTGCGTACTCGTAAGTAACATGGAAGAATTATGGGCCTACTTGTAAAAAGTATGCGCATAACATCAGGGTCCTCGCAGTTTTATGTTTTATCAGAAAATGACATATATTAGAAATTAAAATTAATTTTTTCTAAGGTTTTTTTTTTTTTTTTTTGGCAACGAAACTAAAAGGTTATTTTAAAACAATTAATTTGCCATATAGATTTAAAAAGAAAAAAAAAAGTAAAAAAGCGTTTTATTTTTGGAAAAATCGGGTACTCATTATTATATATATAATTGGAAATCCAAGAATCGTATCAAATTAAATATCAAACACTTCCTTTAGATCTACGAAATTCCCAAAATAACAATTCTTTCTGTAATACGAGAAATTACAAAAAAGGGGAAAATGGTGTTTAGTTAATGAAAATAAGAACTAAAAAAAAGGGAAATCGAAGCGAAAAAAATTAAAAACTCAGGCATTAATTAATTAAAAAGGACAAAAATGGAAATTAAAACAAGCAAAAGTAAGCAGGGCAAAAGCAGAAAGAACAAGTAAAAGAGTAGTAGTAATAGTGATCTCTTCCAACCCTCCACCACTGTATAAAACCCCACTTCCTCTCTCCTTTCTTTCAAACAAACTCTTTCTCTACTCTCTCTCTTGCCTGTTTGCTTTCTCTTTCTCTTTCTCTCTCTCTCTCTCTCTCAAAGCTCTCGCGGCATCAACGACGACAGCAATGGCCCACTCAGGCTTCGTCGTTATCGTGCTCTTGGCTCTCATCGCCGGCTCAGCAGTGGCTCAGGCTCCCGGTCCGGCGCCGACTCGCTCACCAGCCACCAAAACATCTTCTCCGGCTCCCAAGGCTGCAGCTCCTTCTCCTTCCAAATCTCATGCTCAGTCTCCATCTCCCGCGACCGCCACTCCTACTCCCGTCGCCGCGCCGACTCTCTCACCGCCGTCCCCGCCTGTATCCGAGGCTCCCGGTAACGCTCCTGTCTCCTCATCGGGCCTTCCTCTCTCTCCGACTGGTGCCCCTGCTTCCACTCCGACTGGCGCCCCTGCTTCCACTCCAGGGAACGGCGTCGCTTTGAACAGAGTTGCTGTTGGCGGTTACTTGTCAGGATTCGTTGCTACTGTTGCTTTGTTTATGTAGATCTATAGTTGATCGTTATGTTCATTTTCCTTTAGGAGGTTATTTTTTTTTTCAATATTTTGTTAATTAATTTTTATATTTGATTGTGATGGATCCTGATGACGATAGTTTGACGGTTTGACGTATGATTAGTAGTATATCTATCTAGTTTTGTGTTTTATTTTTGTTTATTTTAAATTTCGTATAATTTCATGAGTTTTAATCTCGTATAATTAATTACATTCACATATTATTTTTCTTTTTGTTCCTATTAATAAAATATACTCATGTTTAAGTTGTTTAAAACGATGTATGAAGAGACGGGTCCCTGACACAGTTAGAAAGAAAGAGATGAGGGTGGGGTGGGGGGGGGGGGGGGGCGAAGGGAGGAGAGGAGTGGTGGTGTCAGATCTGTGCGGTGTCGTTTTACGAGGGATTGCTGTAACGTGTTTGGTACAGCTGGAAGTGGTCTTGTCTTTTTTATTATATTGAGTTGATGATACGTTCATTTTTTATTATTATTTTTTCTGTTTTAAGGATGCAGGGTTAGGTTTTTGTTGTAAGTACAGATTCGAATAGAATAGAATAATATATATATATATATTATATATGAATTGAGGAGAAAAGTGGAAGGGGAGAATAGAATAGGCATTTTTAGCTTTAACAGTTGTCACGGGGTTACAGCTGTTATCGGACTTCTCATTACAGTTTACAGAGAGGAGACCCCATGTGCGCCCTTCGCAGAAAGAAAAGGAGCCTCAAAGACTTAAGAGAGACCTCTCTCTCTCTTTTTTTTTTTTGGAAGTCTAATTAAATTATTAATTAATATATTACTGTAAGCAAAATGCACCCCGTAGTTGATATTAATCCGCCCCCCGCTCGGCTCTCGTTGTTAATAAGAGACGAGAGATTCGGTTGATGGCTTGACGTGTATATTATACTAGTTAAAATTTGGCAGCAAATTCATTACTAATGAGATTGAGCCAATATAGCTAAGCCGGCTCAGTTTAGAATTCGATATCTACTGTCAAATAAGCAGCGCCTCTTTCTTTTCCGATGCGAATGTCATTGGCTTTCTCTAAAGGTTCATACCCCAAATCTTAGCTTTGCTTTCTAAGATTTAGTACGATGCTAAGAATCATCATTACTTATGGCTTGTATTAACCAAGGTTGTGTTTGTCCTAAAGCCGAACATATTCTTCCAACTTTTACTTTTATTTACTAACTCTCTTTTTAAGCTAAACATAACAGTGCAAGAAAAAAAAAATAGAATGAATCTATAATTTTAATTTTCAATTCAACCCCACACATTCTCTTATAAGGTCCAGAGAAGTTAAGAGCATCAGTGCAGAGTTAGCCTGATTATTAAAAAAACTTGAAATCTTTAGAGAATGCATAATTCATGCAATGGCTCATCAGTTGCCTAAAAAAGCTTGCATGTCATCAATTATATATCTAAAAGCTCAAGAAATATCAGATTAGAGATGAGAAAAAAGAAAAAAAAGGTCATCAGATCAGTATACTTTACGTTCAATCAGACCCCATTTTTCATTTGGAAACTATCACAAAACTTTGGTAATAATATCAATGGGTTTGTAAAGATTGAAGTTGGGTTATAACAGAGGAAAACGTGGGCCTTGTCATTCGCCAAAATAGTAGAAATAAGCCCATTACGTTGGGCTCTCAATTCCAGTAGTACCTAGATGTTAGTGTGGCGCCGTACGATCAGGATTCAGGTGTGGACGTTAGGTAAGCTCTGATTGTAATGGATTACTACAAATACAATGCTTTTTTTTTTTTTTTTGTGTGCGTGTTTTTGGTGGGGGGAATATTACAATGCTTTGTTAGGAATTGCCAAAGAGTAAGCCTAAAATGTTGTGTCTTTGACAGATTGCTAATATATAAAAAGGACTTGCTCGTTCGCTCGCTCACAATGTTACCATAAAATTCTGTGCAAATGGTGAATGTGTTGCATTCGTGATTTTAAGTTAATTATTTCAGGATTGCGTTACGTTTTTTTACTCTGGTAATATCATCACAAGGAAAATTTCTTAATACTGCTTGCTGTTCGTTGCTATCATTTTTCACTTAATTTGTTGCGAAACGCACCAGAAACGCACGAAGTCATTCTATTTCCTGAAGGCATTGTAGTTTTCACTTTTCAATAAGAGTTGGATTATTGGCACCCCTTCAAGATCCTATTAAAATCCATATTTCAATTATACTTCAGTTGTTAAAAATACCCTTTTTTAAAGAACCTCTCTTTCCCATTTAAAAATCTTTCAATTTACAATTATTTTCTCACACTTAAAATACTTTTGCGATGAAATGCAATGATTTCCCCCAAAAAAAAAAAAATTAGTACAAACTAAGTATAGATGTTACTGTAAATGGTATAGAAGATTTAGCGGAAATTGGAATTTTAGCCACTGGTCAAGGAGAGTTTAAATTTATGGCGGCATTAGTTTGCAGGAAATTTTGTACTAATAATGTAGAATTTGTAGAATTAGAAGCGGTTTTAGGAAGAGTCAAAATGGCTAAAGATGCTGAATTGTAGATGAAATTAGCAACTTCACAACTAAAAATGAAGTTATTATTAAGCATATACAATTACAACTAAAATTGTAATTTCCCTTCTTGAACACTGGAGTGGTTAGAAGAAGCTTCTGTAGAAATTGCAAATTCTGTTGTATCTTCCTTGCTTTGTTTAATTTAAAATACTCCTTTTAAGATTTTTTTTAATAATCTCTTTTACACCAAAAAAAAATGCAGTTTTGATATCTCTATTCTTCTCAAACTTTCTCTCTCTACAAAACTAAAAAACTTTAGCTTTCTAAAATTAAAAATAATTCATATAAAAAAACAAAGAAAAAATGATTGTTGTTTTAAGATTGTGCAAACTAATTGTATAGGTGAGACTAAAAAAGAGAAAAAAATATGAACAGTTAATTCTTTTTGTATTGTCTTTAAATGTAATTACAATATAACATGGATTTTATAAGATCAATTAAGGGGTGCTAATAGTCAAACTCTTTCAATAATTATGCCCAAATCTAGTTTGCCCACAAATCAAAGCATTTAGTTTAGGCTAGGGTTTGTTTGTCTATTTATTTATTATTATTTTTTTATTTTTAAAAAGAGTTTAGGTGATCTTAATTCACCACCGAACCTTATATGGAACTTCTTCTATAAAATTGATATATATATATATATATATATAATTAAAGGAAAGAAAGAAAGAAAGAATCAACCCCCAACACACAAACACACGAGAATTCTTTCTCATAGTGGAAAGAATGAAAAGTGTAGCGTCATCAACGATACAGCAAATTTTTTTACAAAAAGTAGTGCACAACACGTTATGACTCTGGAGGTATTCCAAAATCATCATCTTGAACGTCTCAATTGAGTTATATTTGCCACGAGCATTATCGACAGTAACGAAATTAGAACAAAACCATAGGCGATTAGCAAATGAGATTCTCTAGCAAGAGAGCAATAGCTGACACTAACTCCCCTTCCGTTCCCATGGAAATTTGCAATGACAAAACCTGGATCATCCCTTGCCTTCCAGGTCATGGCTGAGACAGTTACTTCGCGAGTTCCATCTGAGTGTGTGTAGTCACAAAATTCATGGGCGTGGGCACTGAAAATAATCCTGTAAACATAGGGAAAAAGTGCATTAATAAACCAACAGATTGGAGAAAGAAATTGTGCTAAGAAGAAGCATTGTAACTAAAGGCAGCAACGTCATTTATTACACCACTAAGCAACTTTACAATGAAGAGAAAAGAGCCTTAAAGATTACAAGATATTTAGATAAAAATTGTTATATATTGGATCTGTGATATTAGAATTAGCAAGATTGGAGCAAACCTCTGTCCAATTCACACTATCCTATGCCTTTGAGGATTCATTGGGTCCTATTATGTTTGATTTGTGTTTGTCTAACAAAGACTGATGACCAAAAACTTGGATCAGGTAGAATACTGTATGTTCATCATAATGTTTCTACGACAAAGCTAAAACATCAATTAATCATTGATAATTGATTATTTTGCCTTCTCTCCTCTTTCACTTTATTCTACTAAATCTTAATTAATTTCTTCAGTCTTCTTTTGTTCATTTTCTGTCCTACATCAGTTTGCACATGTAAGCGCTTTTTAGAATCTATAAAAAGCAGTGAAGTACCTATTAAATCATCCACATATACTGGGAAAAAAGAACATGGACTTACTTTGGCTTGAGAGCCTGGAAAATGTATTCTGTAGCATTGAGGGGGACGGCGTGCAGTAAACCATAGGGTCCAGGTTCAGAGAACCCCCTGAAAGAATAAATTCAACAGAAATACGATGCATCACTGATACCGAGCAAGTTCAGAACATAAAATCAAGCACATGAATCAGAATTTCAAGCGGCAAGATGAACTAATGCCACACTGATGCAAATTACTGAACACAAATATAATTTTCCAGTTCCTACAACTTCTTTAAGAAAACAAATCAAAACAAGAGTTAAAATTAAAAAACAAAAAACCATAGATCAATAAAATAGATAAACATGAGGATTCAGGCCTAAGTCAAATGACCTAGCCCTTCCTACCCAACTTTGACATAACAGGTTTCATAGCATGCCCTCGACTACCCACACAAATATGCATTGTTAATGTTGAAAACTGAGCTTAAGTACTTATCTACATTATGGAAATCAATCTTATAAAACAGTGATGATGGATTACAGGGATGCATAGCTACCTTTTTTCACGTGTATTTGAAATCTGTGATCCACACTGACTTTCCATTGTTCGGTGCAAAGGAAAATGAAGTAATAAGACAGGACCAGACTTGGAAGACATAGCTTTTTCTCTCCAAGCAAAATTACTGAAGTCATGAACTGCTTCAGCTGAGCCTTTGGCTTCCATTCTAAGATCTATACTCTCTGTCTCTATAACCTTTTCAACACTAAACCTTAGTTTATTATTGCCACAGAGCAACGCCACAGCATTAAGAGAGAGAAAGCTGATATTGCTAATTTCAAATGCACCGCAACCAGATGAATCCAGACCAGGAAAGTTCCCAGCTATCCAATCGACAGACCCAGTGTCAAGTCCACTGCATTCTCCTACATCCCTATCACCTAAAAGCACATGAAAAGGAACACCAAGAAAGGTTCCCAACATCTGATGAAATCGATCTAGCACAGGCAACCAATCACTTCTCGTCAACTCTGACCCTTTTGCGGAAACATCTCCCAAGACTAGCAGCATATCAGGGTTCAGAGTATGAAAAGATTTCTGCGTCACGTATAACAATAACAGATGCTTTATTTTAGTAAAATAACAAGGAATATCAAGGTAACACATTCACATTGAACAAATCCAATCTTGACAGCCATTTCTCATTCTCCTATATGCATGTGCTCCAATAGCAGCTTTATGTAATTGTTTTTAGAACGAATATCAAACATACGTCCTGAAGCATATAATGCTTTCAATGACACTAAATTCATTTTTGCTTCCAGCCTCAGCTCATAAGATAAAATGTGAAATTAATGCAAACAAAGCTTCTTTGCATATAAATATATTAATATATAAGCAGATTTGCCAACTTACTCTGAAAAATTTGGCCATGTAATAGTCTCTAAAATGGCGGTCGACGAAACCGGAATCCGACCCGACCAGTAACAAATTAGCAACCATCATAACCTTCAGATCAACCCCCGAACCCGAATTTGGACCCGGTTCGTAATCATTAGGATCCGCGGAAGGCATGATTTTGCAAGAAGGAGTGGAAACCCACTCGTCGTAGATGATCAGAGACGTGACTATGATGAGAGGCAACAGTGAAATCCATGCAATTCCCCGCATTTTGGAACCTTTGGTTTTCCATTTCTGTGTTTTCACTACTCTTATTATTACTGTTTTGTGATTCACTGATTGCCGAACGGGGAAGAAAAACTTAGCAAGTTCCGAAGTTCGTCTGGGTTTTCTTTACTATGACAAGTCGTACAATAAAAAATGACAAAACCTACTTGCCGTATTACTTTCGAAGATCAGCAACGACCTTGAAGTAGAATCTTAGGATGATATATGCAAAATTTTAAGAATTAGCATAGTTGTCGTATTGTAATAATATTTAAAACTGACATGTAGTACAATGTTTATAAGATGACCGTCACTTGTAATTGTTTTATTGTGGCGTCAAACCTGTATGACAAGTCGCACAAAATTTAAATTGATATCCGATTCCTCGTAAATTAATCAGTGTAGGAACCGACATGTGGTATAAAATTCCTTGAAGTATGCCGGCATGAAGAATCGTGATTTTCCCGGTGCGAAGATGTTATTGAATTGAGTTACGAGTTAGTTGTCGTACTGTTACTTACGGTAATGGAGTTGTGAACGGAAACAAACTGAAATCCAAGACAAGAAATACACAAGACATTGAGATAAACAAAGCTCTTTTGTTTTTTCTTGAGCCAAAAACGCGCAAGTATGTGTAAATTTTGCTGGAGGTGGGAACAGGAGGGGAACAGTCTAGTTATAGATTTATATGCGTGTGTCAAAAATTAAAATTTATGTAAGTTTAACTATGAATTGCCTTATCCATATGTTCGTCATGTGTCAACAGTCCAACTGTGTTAGACTTCTTTCCAATGAAATTTTCTTTTTCTTTTTGGTGTACCAACTGCTTCTTCAACATCTGAAGCGTCTGGTAAGTACCATTTTTGTTTTGAAGGTAATGGGTCACGACTGCATACCCACTGATACTTGATATTCTTATCATCGCACCTTAAAGGCAAACAAAAGTGAGAATCTGATTCATAATATTGAGGATCAAATCCCCTGTGATTGTGAACAGAAAAGCTATGGCCCTATAATAATAACACACGCATAATTTTTGTTTTTTTTCAAGGAAACAACCTACTAATTGATAAAACCAGGCCTCATGAATACAAACTAGAAATGCATAACGTAAAGGAGAAAAAGCACTGCCTCTATCCTGGTCATCAGCAAGGAGAAGCTTATGAGAGAACCAACATGAAGAATGCAACACAAGTAATTCCTAGAGCAACAAATGGAGAGAAATTAGCCCCCGAAGATAAATCAGGTGTATAAGGTGAAGTTTTGGTGGTTGTCGTATTGCGGCCAGAAGGCAGCGAAGAACCGCCAGAGCCACCTGTAGATGATGAACCTGAGCCTGATGGAGAAGCGGTTGGTGACCCTGATCCCACAGTGACGGCAAGCTTCATGCCGCTGCCGCAGTGACCAGGGACACCACAAATGAAGTAGTGTGTTCCGGCAGTCTTTAGAGTGATGGTGGTGGCACCTGAACTGTCTGATGTGATTGCATTTCCCACGGTGCATGAGTTGTAGTCACTACCACTCACTTCATCAACAGTGTGCCCACTTCCATAGTTGAAAACTATCAAACAAAATTCAACATTATAAGTTTGTATAGCCATGTTAAGGATAAGGAACACATCAAACGCTTGATGAAATTAACTCACCAAGGCTGTCACCAACAGCAAATGTCTTGCCACTGGTCCAAGTGCTATAGTCAGTACCCATTGTCCAGCCTGAGGACTCTCCTACATTGTAAACTGTAGCAAAGCTTGGAACCACCACACAAAAGACTAAAACTGCACAAACAACCAACCCAGAGAAAACTCCTGCCATTTTAAGAGAGATATATAAAGAGAAAGCAAAATAATTGGAAGATGCTTGGTGGATAGTTGTTAGAAGGAGAAGGGGTTGTTTATATAATGATGTAGAGGGATTGGTGTAAATAAAGTTTGGTCCACTTAATTATCATGTGATCTCTGAAATTCGGAAAAGGACTTTATCTCATGAGTATTACTTCAACCGAACTCCATACCTAATACAATACGAAGTGGATTCTTTCTTCTCTGTTTCTTCTAATTGCTTCAATTAGATAGAAATGGTTGTTGCATTGAATGATTCTTCCTGTTATCAATAATGTGTTTATAGCGGACAGCTGCCAGTTCATATAAGCATTAGGAGGCACCAAAAAAGCATGTCTTATTAATGGCTTTAAAATTTACAAGTGATATTCTTGTTAGTTGTCCCTTATTTGTCTCTATTTGAATGATGGATTGTAAATGAAGTAAGTTCTTGTTCATGTGATGCTGATATTCTAGTAGGATTGGTAATTCTTCAAAAAAGATGAAAATTTGTCAAATTTAGGAGTCTATGAACATCACAACTCAGTATATAGGCTTGATTTTATTATGGAGACAGAGAAGTTACTGACTTAATGCCTACTCAATGTATTCAGGGAAATTTGTATTCCTTTTTCAAATACTATTAATTCTTTTGGACTAGCCAAAAAGATGCTTTTTATTATAGAGAAACTCCTCGAGTTTAGCGAATACTATGCAGAGTGGAATGAAGGAAAGGAGCTATGCCTATTAGCATCTTTTAGTGACGTGAAATCAATAAATTAAGGGATACTATAATTTTTCCACCAAAATTTTTTTGACACATTAAATTAGTACTATGATTTGGTGAAAATTATATTTTAGCACCAAATATTTACGTTGTTAGTATAATTTCGTCATTTCGTTAACACAGTTAAAAATTTACTGATGTCATAAGAGTATTTAAAGAATTTTGTGTTAAAGTCAAAACACACAGTCTAATTGTAAAAGAGATATTATCATTTGTCCATTAGAAGTTTGCTGAAATATCAATTTAGTGCTAAATTTTTTTAAAATCTATATTTTACTACCTAATGTTTAAGCTATTATCACTTTATTACCAAAACATTAACACAAGAAAAAATTTTATAATATCATAAGTGCATTTAGGAAATTTCATGTTGAAGTCAAAACATTAACACAATTGTTGAATGATGAAGTATTAAATTTGGAGTATTTGGTTACCATTGTAGTGTTTGAAATAGCTTAGGGTTGCTGGTGTTGAAAGATATTATTAAAACTGAAGTGTTTGGTTTATATTACTTAGAATTTGATATTTGAATGCACAACATGTTTATATGATAAAAAAAAAAAGTAATTGATTTTGTAATATAACGGCTACTTTTATAGGATAATTTCTCTTATGTAATTTCTTTCTTTTCAAATGAAAAAATAGTTTTTATACTCTAGGTTAAATATTTAATTATTTTTAATGTTTTTGGTGATAAAATGATAACAACTTAAAATATTATGTGGTAAAATATAATTTTTTTAAAATCTTAGTACTGAATTAATTTGTCAGAAAACTTTTGGTGGATAAATGATAAATTTTCTTTTTTTGTAATTCTTTCTTTTCAAATGATAAAATCGTCTTTTATGCTCGAGGGCAAAATCGACTCTCAACTCATATTCCATTAAAAATTAACTTATTTTTAACATAATTGTGATAAAATACTAACATGGTAAGCGTTTGGTGATAAAATATAATTTTCACCAAATTATAGTACTAACTTAATTTGTCAGAAAAACTTTAGTGGAAAAATAACAATGTCCCATAAATTAAAGTGATATTAAGAAAATCTTGAGTGTCTTCAATTTATTATTGAATTCCATTTTTGCTTGTATTCGCTAAAGCACCCAAAAGTTTAACGTCTCAACTTTCATACATAACATCCCCCCCAACAAAAATGGTACAAGAGGTCGTGATGGACATGATTATCAGCAGGTGAATTAGGATGACAAGTCAATGAGTGGATTAAATTAAAATGTTTCATTATTACAAGGGTGAAGGCAAAGTACGTAGGGTCCCACTCCCATCGCATGACAAGCTCGACAAAGTCATGAATCACATCGACATGGTGTACTTATAGATTTGGATGATTTGAGTTTTAGTTGGGCTGTTTTGGGTCCTATTGTTTCTGCCCAACCACTCCTGCACCTGTTTACCAACTACGCCGATTTAAGAAGGGTCCCGTAGGTTTCTGCCTCACTACTTTTCTGGAAAGTGGAAAGCAAATATTCCTTCACCTTTTTCAAGCATTTAATGAAGAATGATGAGTTTCTGATTTTTTTTTCCTTTATATAGCATTCTTACCTGACAATGGCTCTATATCAAAGTATGTTCACAAAACACTTCAAAATGCTTCTTGGTTAAACACTATCTTCGTCTACTTTGATCAAGTATAATAAAACAGATAAAAATAATTTTTCACGTATGCAGTCTATACACAAGGATTTGCGATGAGACACGTAGAAACAAGAGACTTTTTGCTATGGGCTCTGAACATGCTCGAGTATAATGATTTTGACTGGTAAGTGGTAACAGAGGATGCATAAAATAGAACAGAATTCAGTTTATGTAAATCCCAGGTCACATTTATACCGTTTTCTAAGTCATGGTTTATTTCCTGGGGAGCAACTTCTCCCTAACCTAAGTACAAAATGCACATACAAAAACAGGTTTAAGTTGACTAACCCACCTAGATGAGACTTCACAAACTTGTTCGAGTGCGGTCTCTTACTAACTTGCCTCTACTTTCCCTGATTCACCATTGATACGACGATCACACTCAAGCAGCACAAGATGCAGACACCATGCATGGGCGAGGAAGAGTAATTATCCCACAGTATCAAAAAGTGGTTGAAGCAGCATGTACAAAAGTTGACCCTTGACAGACAACTGTTGGCATATGTTCCTAATCGCTACTCCTTGTTCAGTTCTGCTTGACATCTTTGGTGATAATAAGGTTTAAAATTTAAAAATTTGTATGTATATAATGAATTTAGTGTGCGTTTTGGGCAGCTGCGCCGTCTCCCCACCCTATAATCTAGGAGATATTCTCCTAGGATATAGGGTGGGGAGCAGCTGCACCGCCAATCGCACCCTTAACCATCTCTTCTCAGGTTTTGTGACTACCAGGAGTAAAATACATGACTGGATGTGGTCAAACCATTTAATTAAACAAGGGACTGAAGACATGGAAATTTAACAAGATATATGCAGGAGAAACGCAAACAAAATTTCTCTCATGTCCAGTGTTTGGTCACAGCTGGGTCAGAAGCCAGGCCTTAGTCACTCTAGAATGTTCATGGAGCACACTGAAGTTAGAAAACCAGCATGTTCACCGTACGTTCACGGCCAGAATTCCAATAGGAGATGATACTGAAGACCACAATGAGACTTGAAGTCCATAGTTTTATCGCCAGCGGGTGCCTTCAGGATAAGGAATGTCTACATGCATGTGAATTCTATACCTCATAACTGTCAAATACTTTCTTCGTGTATGCTAGAATTATGTGAATCTTATTGTGCATTCAGTTAAGCCAATAGTACTAGCTGTCTTAGCAGGTAAAGGTGGAGCTTCTAGGAGTACAAGTCTTGAGATCAAATGACACTTATATCAGGGTTGGCACAATGCATAGAAATGAGTATCTTTTTTTTTTTTTTTTTTAAACTTTGACAGTGATGCTGGTTAGTAGCACAATGATGCTGGAACACATAGAAGTACTTCATCATCCAGATTGCACAAAATATAGCTGTATATAACATTTTCTTTTGCCTTAATGATCACAAATCTTTTAAATCTGTGTGAATATAAGAAAATTTACCTGCAAAATTACAAGTCAAGTAAATGAAGAATTTTAAGTGCCCTCAGAAGCAGTTCGTTTTCAACTTACATCGGCCGTGTCTGCTTCCTCTGCATTAATGTTCAAGTCGTCTGATGTTTCGTCAGAATGCAGACCCTCTTTTGTTTGAAGTCTAGCAAACTGTCTACTAGGAGCCACTCGAAGAGGTCGTCCCATAAATAGCTGCAAGACAAACACCTCTCAGAGTTCTTCACTTCAAAACCAGCTTATTCAAACAGCAAGATTAACTAAGTATCGATAAATGCAAAATAAAAACATATTATAAGTACAAATAACTAAGTGCAATCACTAAACACATGATTACCTTCCCTTGAAAAGCAGAAATAGCTGCCTCAGCCACTTTCTTGGATTTGAAGGACACAAATCCATACCCAGCAGACCTTCTTGGATTATCATGGAAAATAACTTCAGCAGAAACAACATCCCAGCCTTCTGATATGAAGAACTCCCTAAGATCTTTAGCTCTTGCTTCAAATGACAGATTTGCTATGAACAGGTTGAAGGTTGCAAATGGCTTTGGCTGAACAGGTGGGAAAGGATTCTTCTTTTTTATCTTTGCATAATTGACCTTTAAAGTACGACCCTCAAATTCCTTAAAAAATAAAAATAAAACTAATCATAGGAAGAACATTTCCAAGTTGAAAAAATGGCATGAAACACAGAAAAATTAAGCCTAGGCATAGTCGGTAAGAAAATAAAGAAGATCAAATTTATTTTCCATCGATCATATTCATTCCCTTTACTAACTTCCTCACTGTAAATATGCCAACAAAATTTAATTGAAAACCATAAAACAAACAAATAAATAAGCTACATAGTTATTTTAAACTACATTAACAGGGAGTTGTCCCAAATTACTAAAGCCATCTAATCATTACTCCACTTCAATGCATTTCCAATATAATCATCAAAATTTTTACGAAAACATGAAAAACTCATTAAAGAATTAAACTTTTATATGCTTACATACGATTCGAGATTATTGAGAGCAGCAGTAGCCTCGTCAGGGGAACCCATCGTGACAAAAGCCAAACCCCTGTTCCTGTTCTTCGAATGCATCGAAAGCTAAAACCACAAGAACAAAACAACAAAAAACCCCCATCAACAAACCAATCAAAAACCAAAACCCATATCACAAAACAGAAAATAAACTCCGATAATGTAAAAAGAAACCTCAACGTCTAGAACTGTCCCGTGCTGCTCAAACAAAGCACGAATGTCTTCGTGAGTAGAAGTCCAAGGAACGTTCTGGGCAACCAATCTGGTCTTAGAATATTCTTCTTCCCGTTGCTCAGTATTTACAGCAGCAGCAGAAGAAGAATCAACAAATGGGTCTTGAGTGGTGGCTGAGAAATGGAAAACAAAAGGGCTAACTTTTTTGGGGGTAATTGGGAATGTGTAAGCATGAAAGGGAGACGAAGAAAGAGGGAAAAAATAGTTGTAATGTTGTTTTTGCTGTTTTTGGAGGAGGGATACAAAAGGGGCTTCATGTGATTGTTGTTGCTGTGGTTCAGTGTACAAGTACGAGGTTGAAGGGAAACAACAGTAAAGACGAAGAAGAGACATAGCCACTATCCACTTTGAGTTTGGGAGAGACCGAGTCTGATGGTGTGTTGTTGGAACAATTTGGATAAGGAGAGCCTTGAGTTCCACCTTGGCCGTTTTGTAGTGGGACTTAGGAGGAACTAGTAAACGACGTCGTTCATAGGCATTGGACTTTTTAGATGGATTACCCATACTGTGTGAAGATATGTGGATAATACACTCCACATACCGTTAGAGAAAATAGTCAAACTGTTGAATCGAGTTCCAACGACAGATTGATTTCGAATTCTCTTCTAATATGAGAGCTTAGGATAAAAATTAATCTTTAGAGCATCCAAATGACTAAGCCTTAAAAAGAATATATAAACCCACCATCACTAGTTAAAATGGTTTTGCTACTCGAAGTCATCAGAAACAGTTACAAGATTACAAATTTAGAGTTTGTGGCTTCAAAAAAGCTATCTTTGAATTAGTTTCTAATACCATCATGTATACAATGATTTCCAAGAAGGAAACGAATGAAATTTGGACAATGAAAAAAAAAAAAAAAAGACATCACTTCTTATGCATTCTAGAGTCTGGCGAGTTGTATCTTAAGGGCGATAGAGGCTGTCTTGCTGCTGAATCCAGATCAAAACCAATCTTCTTCTCAATCGGACTGCTCAACTTGGGACTGGATTTTCGCTTGTTTGTCTGCGAGAAAGGCATGAGAGTTAAAATTAAAGTCATATTAACCGTCTAGTCTGGCAAATGATTTAATTTGTTCTTCTGGAATCACAGATGCAGTAAATGTATATGTATACAATGATTTCCAAGAAGGAAACGAATGAAATTTGGACAATGAAAAAAAAAAAAAAAAGACATCACTTCTTATGCATTCTAGAGTCTGGCGAGTTGTATCTTAAGGGCGATAGAGGCTGTCTTGCTGCTGAATCCAGATCAAAACCAATCTTCTTCTCAATCGGACTGCTCAACTTGGGACTGGATTTTCGCTTGTTTGTCTGCGAGAAAGGCATGAGAGTTAAAATTAAAGTCATATTAACCGTCTAGTCTGGCAAATGATTTAATTTGTTCTTCTGGAATCACAGATGCAGTAAATGTATATGTGTACACACACACAGGCAGAGCATGAGAGGTTTTCTGCAATCATGTCTCTCTTTGACCATTTTCCCCTCTTACCTTAGCAGATGCACTGCTGCTTTTCTTTCCACCAGAACCATTACAGTTTCTTTCTTTCTGAAGTTGCCTCAGTAACCTCTTGTTCTCCACATCCAATG
This sequence comes from Citrus x clementina, assembly GCF_000493195.1. Lineage (NCBI taxonomy): Eukaryota > Viridiplantae > Streptophyta > Magnoliopsida > Sapindales > Rutaceae > Citrus > Citrus x clementina. Next base: position 36,019,845 of record NW_006262201.1, on the reverse strand, counting down.
TTTTGTTTTGTTCGAAGAGCAATCTCACCTCCTCTTCAGCTCTGTCAAGGTTCACCCTAAGATGTTCCTTATCCTTCTCAAGGGTCTTGAATTCAGCAGCTAAAGATAGAACTTTCTGAGTTGATGGCTTCAAGCTGCCACAACAAAGGATAACGGCATTTCAAGAAATAAATCAACAAATCTTCCAACTAAAATCTGCGACACACGGTTTGATAAGTGGAGATGTAAAGTGTTGGTAATTGATCAACACATCACCCTCAGCCAAGAAAGCTAAGTAAAGACGATGCCCAAAATGGCGGGAAAAGGTCCTCACCTATTCCACATTCTCAGCAGCGAATGACATGGCTCGTGTCCCCTATTTGCCTCCAGGAATGCATGGCCAGACATAACTTCCTCTTTACAAACCAATGTCAAAATGGACTCGAGTAAAGTTTCTTCAGTAGATGTGCCCTCAGTAGAAGATTCAACCTTTGAAGTAAAGAAGAACACTTATAAACTTCATAAAAGTGTCACAATCTAACCAGACGCTATTACCACAATTCAGTATAAAACAAAACAAGATATAAGAAGAAACATAAAGGACAATTAAAGTCTACATTACATAGCAAGTGCTTCCAATCAACCATAAACATTAAAAAACCAACGACTATCTCTCCACAAGTAACAACTATATGTGATAAGTTCATGAAATAAAGGAAATTTATTCTTAATAGCATCTGATATGATTATTTTCTAATCTAATCACAGAACTAATCTGCAAGGGAATCTACATCAAAGTTGTGTAAACAAACATTTCCATTGAGATACAATCTCATACACCACTGTATTTCTGCCGACAATTTTCACTATTGGACCTACTTCGTGTAACCTCCAAGAATCAATATGCACAAGCATTATTGCCTCAAATATAAAAATATTTGTTTGGATTGATAACAAGACCACATCTTCAGTCACGAACTCTTATTTGATACCCTAAACACTATTACCTACAACTTGATAGTTCATATACATTTTCAATTGGGCTAATAAATTCCATATCAGTTAACTTTCAATGATTGGATTTCAGTTTCCATAACTTCTGGTAAGACACTCATAAAGCAGAAAAAGCAAACGATATATTCAGACCAAACCAAATTATAACTTACAAGCGACAAAAGCTTAAATGAAACAAGCAATAACAAGTTTTGAAGAAAAGAAAGCATTTTAATTACCCCACAAGTTTCATCTCGGTGCTTGTAGAAATTCAATTCGTCTAAAACTTTCCCCAGTTCAACTTCCAATTCTTGAACCCTAATTTCGGCCTCCTTAGCTCTCTCATCGGCCTCGTTCCCGAAATCCATCAACGCCTCTCTGTCATGATCGTACAAAGAGCATTCCCTCTCCCATTTGCTGCAATCACTCAACAATCTCTTACACTCCTCCGCCAATCTCTGGTTCTCCTCCACAAATCGTTTCACTGCCTGCGCGTTCATACTCGCCTCTGCCTATTAAATACAAAAATCACAAACCAAAATTGGAAAAATTGAAGCAAGATACCATAACATAACGGATGAAGAATTAGAAATACGAACCCTAGCGCGCTCGATGATTTCATCTTTTTCTTTGCTTTTGGAGAGTAAAGAGAAACACTCATTGCGAACACGTTGAAGTGATTCTTCGTAGGCAAGGAGTTTCAGTTGAAGGGTTTTAGTGGAGACCGGGAGGCCTAGTGTGTGATCGATTGATTCTTTTATGTAATTGTCGATTTCTTCGGGGATCTCCATTCAAATTCAAAACCCTAGCTTCGATTTTTTTTTTAAACAAAAGAAAAAACAAGGGGGAAATAAGGAAATTCTTTATTCTTCGCTCTGTCTGTGTGCTCCGCCTCGCTGCTGGATTTCAGTTTAGGATTTGAAATTAAAAGCGAGAAGGGCTAGCCGTTGGGCGCGTTTATAAATGTGATTTTCGTCCGTTGGGTACACGTGGCAGATACAAGTGTCTTGTGTTGGTCTCATTGGCCCAATCAAAGCCCAGCCCAATTTTTTAATGTGTTTTGTAGTAACAGTTTTTTCCAAACTTTATCCGTCTGACTATTTGAAGCAAACCGTTTTGCGGCTTGAACAGAATAAAACAAATGTAATGTCATGGCACAAGCAAAACTATAAAAAAATCGGCATCTTGCATCTTCTAATCTGGCTTTTGTAGCTAGTGTTGATTATTTGATTCATGGGTTGTTTTCATTCCGTCAACGTCTTTTCTTATTTATTTTATAAAAAAATATTTTAATCATTTGATATCGTCTACTGAAATAAGAAGTTAAGAGTTTAAGTCTTAAAAAGTACATTTAATTCACAGTAGCATAATATATCTCATCATTTGTTATTTTTAATAGTAAGAAATGATAACAAAACTTAAAAACCTTGAATCTAATTGTCATAAAACACAAATGCTGCTAACTTAATTAGTTATAAAACTAAGATTTGCGAATAATGATATATATTCAGCATTTGTCTTGAATAAAGTACTTTGGACAAGATGTGAATGTTCGCATTTGGACAAAATGTAAACGCCCGCATTTCATGTTTAACTGGCTTATACATTGTTGTTTAATTATTTATACACCGTTATGCATCGTTATTTAGCAAGGCCAAACCTAGGTTACGTGTAACGTAGCATACATTCAAGAAGTGAAATATCTATTGGCACCCTTGAATTTTATGGAAATTATATTAATTGAATTAAAATGGTAAATTAAAATATCAAATGGTATCTATTAATCAGAATTAATCAGAGCATATGTTGATAATGCCCTTTAATCAGAATTAATTCTTAGGAATGATTTTAACGGTAATTCTGAAAGCTATTGCATGTTAATTTTGAAGTCTGTCATGTATATTTTTTATATTTTTTATATAATTTCTCTTTAATTAAATTATATAATTAAATTACATGCAATAAACCTACAATTCAAGATTATGATTAATAAATTTAGGACCAGAAGTTTATTCTGAATTTATAGATTTGTATGAATTTGATAATCATTTAATAATGTTTAAAGAAATAAATAAAACTTTAGAGAAAATAAAAAATCGATGTAGGAGGGACGGAAGAAGACAAATACATCCACAGCTGTAAAAATTGAAAATAAAAAGAATTAGGAGGGCTCATATGATATTTGCCAAAAAGAAAAAGACAAAGAACGTAAGGTACATTGATTGTAACTTAGGCGTTCCCATTTAGCAAATGTTTATGTAGTAGCACGCAGAGCTCAACACGTATTTCAAAATATGCCAACATCCAAAAAATCGTTACCTAGATAAAGGAATAAATATTAAGTTTACAAGGCTTACTTTATGGGGGAAAGAAAAAAACAAAAAAAGTTTATTTAGGCTCAATGCATGTGTCCATTAATCTCTGTTGTCAAATTTGATGTCAAAATCTGGTAATCATATGCCACAATCGGGCGTTTATTTTCATTTGCTCATCGGCTATTTTCTGAAGTCATTTTTCAAAATATTATCTTTGTCTTTGTTTATTTCTCGAATCATTATTGGATCATATGATATATGATTTTTAGGATAAAATATGTGGTTTTATAGATAAAGGTCTAGCAATAGTATTAATTTAAGACAAGTTTTAATAGTCCCCGAAGTGAAACGTTAATTAAGACTAAAGATAAACATTTGTAGCCCAACCAACAGATAATAGCTCAATAGTGACTTGAAAATTTAAAAAAAAAAATTGTCAAAAGAAGTTGCTAATATGAGAAATCAAACTATGTCGATGTTAAAAAAATTGTTTGGCTAAAAAGTTGAGCTGATAAGTAAAGATCCAATAATAAAAGTATTTAAGATAAATCATAACATTAAAAGTAAGGGTAATGAGGATTGATCTAGCAGACACCATTGCTCACTTTACGATGAGCGATAGCCACAACTCTCCTACTGAGATTTGGATACGGGGCTGTCTACCATATCAAACTCAAGAGTAATAAAGCAGCTTCTTATTTGAGAGCAAGATGCTGCTTAATTGTCAAAAATGCTATACCTTTTTGATGCACAATGTTTTGTGGATAGTTGTTTAAGGTATATTTTATGCTAACTTTCTCTCCGATAACATGAATAATATGTTCAAATATATCTAAAATCAGTTAAAAAATATTATGGGAAAAAGTCTTCAACAACATTTAGAAAATACTTATAAATGCGCTTAAATCATTTTGTTAAACTATTGCATTAGCTGCCCCAAACGGGTCCTATATGATGAGACATAAATCTCTGTGCCTCGGAGGCTTTAGCTTTCCCTAAAGAGTCCGCTCCAGTAATGAACAGTTTTGATTCAAAACACCCTCGATTTGGATTTACAATATTTTTATAAGTGTGATATAGGTTCACATCTAAGATGAATCAATAAAGTATAACATTATTCTTTTAAGTGGTATAATTACCTGGTTTTGCCCACCCACCAAACGTTCCAACAAACTTAATATTAAAAATGTTAATAAATATAGTTGATATGAGGTCCATTTCATTTACTTAGAGACAGAAGGACATGTAAATAAATGCTACCCCGACTGTGACTCCACGGCAGCTTATTAGAGATAATGTTAATTTCACCAACTTTTAAGGTATGATATATCATCACGATTAGGACAACGAAAACTACCAATACTTGCAAGATAATTCCTCCTTTTCGTATTGTATTTGTATACACTTCCATCCACATAGAGTAAAAAAATGATTAGATGTAGAATGAATCTTATTTTAATTAATGTGTAATTTTTAGAGTCAGTTTGATAATACTGTAAATTTTAAAATAATTGCTGTTAGTTATATTGTATAAATAATAGCTGTGAAGAAAATCAGTTAAATGTTTAGTAAAAAAAAATTTTTAAAGTGATATGAATTTAAAAAACAGTTGTTATATTTGGTAAATCTTATTATTAAATTACTGTAAGTGTATAAATAATTAAATTAAATATAATGTTAAATAAAATTTATTTACTCATTTATAAATATGCATGCAACATCAATTAGAATATAAATAAATTTGATAATTGAATCGAGAATAGATTTTATTGCAATTCGATTATTTATTAGACAGAGTGGACACAGAAATGGAACTTCTAGATCACTTGGTGCCAAAACATAACAAACACGATTCTTCACTCTTAACTAAACCTTTGAAAGTGACACAGTACTACAATGTCTTGGTCTCGTTGATTTCTTCTCTTGTAATTCAACCAAAGACACCTCATTTCTCTGAATTTTCTTCAATTTTCTCTCAGTTTCTTGCACTTTCTCCCCCAGCAATGAAACACAGGAAACTCTTCCCAGCTTCAGAATCAAATGGAACTACAAGTTGCTCATATTACTGTGACCCAAATTGCCCTTTTAATTACAATTGTGTCCCTTTACCAGGCATTTACTACCTAGAACCACCTCCACCTCCACCTTCTCATCAAAGTAATTCAACCCCACCTTATGTGATCATCTTTGTTGCATTAGTACTCAGCTTCATCCTTTTTCTTGCTTTCTATGTTATTAAATCCAAGACTGGTTGGTGCAATTCAGAGACCAACGAAGGACACCAACAAGCTCAATCTGACGGTGAAGATGAAGACTTTGTTGACGAAAATAGAATTGATCACCCCATTTGGTTGATTCACACGGTTGGTTTGCAGCAGTCGGTTATTAATTCAATTACGGTTTGCAGGTACAAGAAAGGCGAGGGGTTGATTGAAGGAACTGAGTGTTCTGTTTGCTTGAACGAGTTTCAAGAAGATGAGACTGTTAGGCTGCTGCCCAAGTGTAACCATGCTTTTCATATTTCTTGTATTGATACTTGGCTAAGTTCTCATATTAATTGTCCAATGTGTCGCGCGCATATAGTTCATGAGACTGTTACTGCTCCTTTGGCTACTACTGCGAACCAGAACTCGGACAGCTCTTCTTTAGCTGTGGATAATCATACTGAGCATACGGGAAACGATCGCGAGCTGGGTGAGAATGGGGAGAGAAATCGGGAGGATTGTGAAAACAGAACAGAAACAGAGGCTGATAGAATTTTGAAGGATAATGTTAATGCTAATGAGAATGGAGCTTTACAGGTAATTGATGATTCGGGTGATGATAATCAGGCATTACAAGCACAAGCACAAACAATAAGGAGGTCCGTTTCACTGGATTCTTCACTGGCTGAGACCATATGCCTTGGTTTGGCAGATTTCGGTCTTCTTGAGTCTTGTGAATTTTCATACGACCAAATTACAAAAGATGCTGAGAAATCTGATTCTCATTCTAATTCAGCTATTGTTGCGAAGCAAGATGGTGCATATTCAAGCTCGTTTAGGCTGACGAGGAATTCTTCGATTGTGCAAAGCCTTCATAAAGATTCTGTGTCTATGAAAAGATCATTCTCGTGCAGTGGGAGGTTTTTGTCGCCTCTATGCAACAGCAACAGGAACCCGAATGCGATCCTTCCCTTGTGAAGATTTAAATTCTTTTGCATATATAGCTTCAAGATCAAGATGGTTCATTCTGTCTGATAAGTTGGGAGCTTATTAATCACAAGAAGTGACGGTTTTTTTTTTATGAAGAAGCCTACATCAGAAGAATATGCAAGCCGAGAGTATTGGTTTTAAATGGTTTCAAAGTTGTGTAAGTATAACTAGAATAAGATTCTGTATCACTCAGCTGAGTCTGCCTTGGGGGGAAATCACTCAGCTGAGTCTGCCTTGAGGGGAAAGGTAATGTCCCCACTCAAAACCCTACCATGCCATATTGTTGTTTTTGGGTTATGTAATCGATGGTTGAATGAAATTTAGAGTTGGTGTTTATGTAAGAAATGTTTTTTGCTCAAATGAAACATGTGATTCCAGTTTTGATTGCAATTTTTTTTTTAATTGTTGATAAGAATGTACCTTCCAGCCCTTCGTCTATTCAATGAAACTGGTGGTTTTAATGACTCAGGACATGCTAGCTTACTTTCAGCAAAACTTATAGTGATTTCTCATGCCGTAGCGAGAAAGAATGATCTGTTATTTCTGCTTATAGTGATGATCCGCACATCAATTTATTTCTACTTGGTTCACCTCTCCACCACCCCCCCCCCCCCTCTCTCTGGACACTAAGCAAGATTCTGCAAAACCCAGCTAACATCTCTGGCCTTCCAGAAGATGGCAATGCCAAGTAACAAGCAAGCACTTGTCAAAATTGGGATGAGTTTGGCTTTCTGATGTGATGTGGAAGCAATCAATTAATCTTTCAATCATATCCTTCATCTTTACTCTTAAGATGATGGTCAAATCCCCTACCTTTTAGATTGGATATTTTACCTTACCTTAACCGCGTAACGCTAAGTCGACAGTAACTTAATTGTCTCACATACTCCATTAGCCAGCAAATGAAACCAAGTTAAATATTAATTATAGCCTACTTCTTGGAGCACTTATGGTAGTTGAGTTTCAATAATGAGCAAAAATAAGAACGCGACATCCCGTATTATTAGTAAGAGAAGGTGAGCTCTTTAAAATGTGGATGTATTTGGGTTTCAAAATCCTACAATAAAATCGTGATGTATTGGGTTGTCACAATTAATATTGAAGTTGAGAATTTGTATCTTTCCTTTCATATGTAGGACTATACATTTTCCCTTTTCTACGAATAAATTTTTCGAACTAAAATTTTGATAGATCAAGATAGATTATGTTTGATATGAGGCTAAGTTTTACGTTTAGATAAACTTATGCTAATGGATTTATCAATCGATTTACGGTATTATGTAATTGCATGTTCAAAATAAAAAGGAAAAATCACAATAATCCAGCGACAATGTGTTAAAGAATTTTTCAAATAAATTATTATTAAAAAAAGAAAATCACTTGATCTAAGGTAGTGTTTTTTTTTTGTTTGAAATTTGAATGGATCTAAATTTTTCAAAAGTCTGAATGAGTTTGAATATGAAAATTTGAATCACATGTTTATTTGTTTTTTTTTAATATCTGAACATAAGTGGTATCTTGTTTGTTTTTATAATAAAAAATATTTTAAACTTGATTCTTTGACATTTATGTCCTTATAAATTAAAATAAAAATAAAATTATGTTTTATAGTTTAGGAAATAAATTATTTTATAGAAATATTTTCAGAATATAATATTTACTTATCATTCAGACATTTTTTCATCAGATAAAAATCACAAAAGTTTACTTCTTCTATTCAAATATAAATATCTGAAATTCAGACATAAATATCTGAAATTCAGGCATAAGTTACAAAAAATAAATAAGTAATTTTTTAAAAAAATATGAAATTAATAAAATTTAAAACTACGGCATTTAACAAATAATCTCTAAGTCTGAAAACAGCTTACCCGGTACTGGACTGCGGTGTCACAAAATGAGTAGCAAAAGCCCAAAAACATGCCGATGATGGGCTCATCAAAGCTTTTAATGTTGGTCTGGATGTTATCATAAAGCAATGAAGCCCAAAACTATTTATTAATTATGAACTCATGTTGGCCAGTGCTTTGACCTGTGGTCAGCCTGTCACCCAGTATTTTTTTTTTGTTGATTGACAAATTCATAGTTTAATTAAGAACTAAGAGGTTATATTTAATAATTAATCCGTTGAAGAATCTTTTTCTTCATGCGACTTGTCTTCCGTGAGAGACATTGCTCATAAAACCATTTGTTGATCAGGAATCTAAAACTTTTCTTCCAAAAATATTTGATGGTCAAAATTAATTGGTGCAACAGAAGAGACAACATCCTGTAAATTAAACAAAGAAAATCCTTCTCGTGAGATCTTATGAATTCTAATAAGTTTCTTAAAATAATAATAAAATTTCAGCGTCTTTAAAAATAAATCAATTAATTGTCCAAAGAATTATATATTTTCATAACTTTAAAAGACAATGTTGACTGGTAAAAAGAAGGGTTAGTCATTGTTAGAATAAGAAAAAAAATAAATAAATGTTCTAGATAATGGCAAAAACAATGTCCTCTAAAAAGCATAATTAACTCTTAAATTAAAACAGGTACTTATATATATATATATAAAGATTCGGATTGTTTTAAATTAAGTTACTGATGAATAACTTAACATGACCCCTTAATTATATAAGCAAATGAAATGATAATGGCAAAAACAGTACACTTTCTGGGGGTTATCTGTTATCTTATCACTGAAAATACATTATTATTATTTCCATTTGCAATCATTCCAATCCATTCATGAAATTATATTTTGATGCTACCTCTCTCATTAGCACTCCATGTAAAACGAATTTTTCCGTTTGGTTAATTGGTTTGAGATAAACACCTTTTACTCTTAGCAAGAGTGGAATTATTTTTGTTATTTTATCCTATGTACCCATAATTTTGGATTAACAATTGATAAATTATTTACTTATCAGACGTACGTGAAATGTCACCTCTAAAACGGTCTTTGTCTTTGAGAGTGAGATCTCTCTTATCATGTATATAACACAACGAAATTTAAGCTCTATATATCAAAAAAGTGGGGCCACCAAATGAATAATTAATGCCAATAATTATGGAGCTAAGAGGTTATTTATCAATAAAAAGCTTGTCGCTTTCTGAAATACATAAGAGGTTATAACTACTTAATACATGTAAAACATGTGTATTTAAATTTAATATAATTGTCACTTACATGATTTTTTTCAAAATAAATATACATATATCATATTATTATTTATTTATTTTATGACTAATATGATACCGCTAATTTTATTCTAAAAATTTTTTCATGGGAAAATAGTTAATTATCACTTGCATGATATTTTTTCAAAATAAATATATATATCATATTATTATTTGTTTATTTTATAGCTAATATGATACTTCTGATTTTATTCAAAATTTAAGTTCTATATATCAAAAAGTGGGGCCACTGAATGAATAATTAATGCCAATAATTATGGAGCTAAGAGATTATTTATCAATAAAAAACTTGTCGCTTTCTAAAATACATAAGATGTTATAACTACTTAATGCATGTAAAATATGTGTATTTAAATTTAATATAATCATCACTTGTATGATATTTCTTCAAAATAAATATACATATATCATATTATTATTTATTTATTTTATAGCTAATATGATACTTCTGATTTTAGTTTAAACATTTTTCCATGGGAGAATAGTTAGCTAATCTTTTTTCGTCCTCTAGCTGCCTTTTATAGCTTCTCCTTTTCCCCTAAAGTGTAAGCAAGAATCTAATGGATCCTTGTGATGGACAAATTGTCACGAATTTTTTAAATGAATTCATATTGTGCCTCATCATGCAGATATGTTACAGCCCACATGTTCCTCACATTTTGTCAACGTTGTGCATCATTCTAACCAGCTACTAGCTAGAGGAATCGCCAGAAAGGTCATCAAGATTATCATTTCATCAAACTTTTGGTTTTGTTATTATGGTTTTCTTTTTGGGTTGGTTATATCTTTTCAAAAATAGATATTATTTATATATCCATTTGAGTGCCAACAGAAGAATCTAATCATACATATTTTATTTTACAGTGCCAACAAACGCATAGAGACAGGGTGAGATTATGAAGGAAGTCATCAGGTAAACGAGTTGATAACTCGATTCATGAGCATAAAATCAAACAATTCTATATCCATACAAAGAAGATTCAATAAGAGGTATCGATGTATATGCTTGAAAGTTCAATTTCCCTTGGTTGCACGTACAGCTAATAATTTTTAAGAAATTATTGGTTGTTGTGCTGATAATTGAGGGATGGACCCTGCATGTTTCTAATTTGAATATATATTGGGAACGAAATGTCACCCAAAAAAAGAAGAAAATTACAAATTGGTCTTTCTGCTGATAATTGAGGGTTGGACCCTGCATGAGGTGAGCCATTTGCACACCACAATAGCGATCGGAGGCGGGGGAATATTGAGTCGTCTTAATTTTCTTCTTTTATTCTTTTAATAAAATACTGCATAACTAGGCAAAAAATAGAGGTAGTTAGATTGGCTTGAAAAATTGATATTTTGAAGCGGATATATGCTTAGATTTAATATATAATTGGACTCGATTTATTTTGTTTTTTCTAGCAAAATACAAGTACATACGTTGTCTATTGTAGTTATTAAGTAATAATACGTGGAAATAACTAAATATTAAGCATATAAACTCACAAAAGTACCTAGTCAAATATTCGGGAGAATGCTTTAATTCTGAAAAATTATGGGTAAAATTGGATAACAACGTGCATGCCATGCGGCAATGCCTAATTTGAACTTAGGGATGTGATCGGATAAATATGGCCCTTCACAATTATTTCTCTTTCAGTTTCGGAAAGATCTCTGCTCTCTGGCATGGTAACAGAAGGAAATAAAAATATCGCTTACCATCCGTGTGAACAGATCTCTAGCTCACTTCACTTGCAGCATGAATTTAATTAACACTTTACGATTTAATATATATATATATATATATATATATATATATATATATATATATATATATATATATATATATATATCAAAATAATACTACAAACTTGGCTTGAAATTACACCACAACAAATAATGACCTTTTGCAACGACAACGATTTGTTGCTCAAAGTACCAATTTTTGTTGTCTTAGACTGTTGCAACAAAAATACGTTTGCTGCCAAGGTCATCCGCCTAACATTGTCACACTATATATTTAACTACAAAACAAAAGTTTTCTGGCCCTAAGTATCATTTTACAACAAAATAGATTCCTGACAAAAGAGTGTCCAACTTTTTTAAGAAATTATTTTGTAACAAACTCTTTTAATTTGTTACACCTGCAGTAATTTTTTTTATAACGAAATTATTTTGTTGCTAAGAAATAAAATAAATAATTTTACAAGTGTAGAAATAATTTTTTTTTTCAACAAAATTACTATATCACAATCTTTAAAATTAAATGCAATGAATATTAACACTGTTATGAAGAAAAAAAAGAATTAATTTAAAAGAATTATTATTTTTTATGAAAAATAGATAAAAACAATTACAAAATGTAATATCTATTTTTCTAGTTGTAAATGAATAAAACTTCTAAGTATAGTCATGTAAGATTGTAATAAAAAAAGATCAAAAAAAAAAAAAGAAAGAAAGAAATTACACCATATTGAAGAGAAGCAAAAGAGATAAGAAGATAGAGATTGAGTTAAAGAATAAGAGAACGAGAATTGTACATTAAAGATGAGAGAATGAAAATTAAAGAAACTTATAGATGAAAGATTTAAAGAATAAAAAGTACATTAGATACAATAGGGAGTTAGAGTTTTTAACGAAAAAATTGAAATTTTTATTGCTAAAACTTGATTTGCCAAAAAACCACTAGCCTTTCACCTTTAAAAATTGACTTTCTATGACAAAATTAGAATTCGTAGCTACAAATACATATTTAAAGATGGAATTTGAATTTTGTCACAAAAAGTCAAAAAGAAATTTTTTTGGTATTGGTCACTCTTTCGTGATGAAACTATTTGGCAATGAAGGTTCTGTCACTAAATGTTTCGGTGCTTACATTTTTAGTTTGGCACTAAATCTTTTGGCAACAAAAAGTTAATTTGTTGCTAATGTATGTCCTAAACTACAAAATATGCATCGTTAAAAGTAATAATTAAATATTAGTTTATTTCTTAAATATTTGGTAAATAAATATATTTTACTTTGCCACAACATACCTAAGGCAACGAAAACAATTTTATCATTAAAATACTTGTTACTAAAGACCTTAAATCTTGTAGCAAAAGAATCAATCAATTTAACTATTTACGAAATGGATTAGCATTCTTTCATTGTCTATTATTTTCTTTTTGTCTCTCCTTATATAATGAGTGGCTAAGATAGAGTCAAACTAATTTTTTTTTAATTATAATCAAATCAGTTTTTTTTTAAAAAAATTAAATTATGAAAGTAATAAGAGGGAAAAAAAACAAGAAGAGGATCCTTATTCTTTTCTTTTGTTATTTTAAATAAGGATCCTTATCTTTTTTTTGTTTTTTAAGGATTCTTACTCATTTCAGACACACTGAAAGGTAATTCTTTTTCAAAGAAAAAGACTAACAAAAGGGAAAAAAATCTTGAAGATATAATAACAAAATTATCATAACCGAGATGATTCCTACATTTTTGTCTTGTTAATTATAAAATTAGGGAAGTCGCTAGTGATTAACTTCAAGTATTGAGAGACGTCTATATATAAAATAGCCTAGCATATATAGATTTACGGCATAAGCTTTGAATAATATCCACGTCTCCCAGACCATTTGTCCGTTTGGACAAATGTTGTACAAAACTACAACTACACAAGATTCTCAAAGGACCCATAATGACACGTAGCAACAATGAAAGGGAAACATTACGTTTAATTATATGATAGAGAAATAACCCCGTTCACATAATATTAAAACACACACTCACAGACACACACAAAATTAGGGTTGTTTGAGTTTCAGCTAGCTAAAAGCTGTTGCTTCCTCCTCAATTTCCAGTAGTATTTGATGAACGGCAGCTGCAATTTCGTCCACTGTATTCAGCTGGCTCCCTTCCTCAACCTATTAATTTCACACAAAATAAGGATTAGTTAAAAAAACAACAACAATAATAATAATTTAAGATCCTTTCCTAATTTGAACTTCCATGATATTATAAAAATTTTGTGTCACATGTTTATTAGTACTAGTATATCGTTGAGATTTAATTATTCTTATATTCTTGTTAATAATCTACATGCTAATTTTGCATAAAAGAAACTCTTGATTAAAAAAAAAGAAGGAAAATTACTATAGAGGAGCAAAATTGCATATGTATATAAGCGTATCACTGACCTTAACACTGACTGAATACAGGACCATTTGATCAACGGTGGAGACATTTAAATGAAGAACACTGAGCCTGAGATTTTGGAAACTAGCAACCATTTTCAAGAGCTGCCTAGGTCGTTTCTTTGTAAGTATCTTAATGTTGGCATGGCTCTCCGCCATGTTCACTTCTATGTCTGCTACATTTTCGGTCATACTCGATTCATGATCTGGCGCCAAATTGTTGCTCTGACTTGAGCGTGTTGAGTACTGCGGGAAGGTGAAGAAATTGGCAAATGGGGATGAGACACCATTATCGCCTGCTTTTAATAATTGACTTGTATTTCTCTTTTGTGCCTCCATGGACTGCAAGAGCTGCTCTAGCTCCTTAACAAAATTAATGGAGCCTCCAATTACTGACGCTTGGTCACCCTGCAGACATGATAAAATTATTTGCATTTAATTCAAAAAGAGAAAACACTTTTTCTAACTAAAGAGCTAATCATTTTATAAGGACTGTGATTGATGATTAATATATAGCAAACTTTCAACTGCACACACTGTTCAAATCAGCACTAGATCCGAGTTCCTGTTAAGAGATGGTAAATTCTTACCCTTTGAACATAAGAAGGAGGCATAAGAGATCGAAGGATAGCTAGGTATTCATTCATCTGCTTACGGCGGTTGCGCTCAACAGCAATATGAGTCATCCTCTGATTCTCAATTTCTTCTTTGTTTTTGCTGCTCTTCGTGCGCCTTCGCTTTCGTCTACCTCCTGTTGTTGCTGCTGCTGCTGGAGAAAATGATCCTGCAGAGAGAGTTTGGTCAGCTGCGTAGGCGTCGGGAGAAGAATTGGGACCCCATGATTCGTTTGCATGTTGCATAATTGAAGGAGATGATGATGAGTCCCAATTTGCATGGAGGCCTTGCTCTATGATGTTAGCATCAATGATTCCAAGAAGAGTTCTGTCTTCTTGTTGAAAGCAAAAGTCATAGCCCCAAGCTCCTCCTCCTTCTCCTGGTGAAGAGTAAATGTCCTTATTACAAGAATAACCAAATGGGTCTTGGGGTTTTGGGTAAACTACGGCTTCTAAAGCCATAAAGGAGAGAAGTTGTGGTGGATAAAAGCTTGTTGAAGGTGAAACTGATTCCTTTAAAGAAACCCCAATGAAAGAAACTGGGCTTTCTGAGTTTGAGATAAGCTAGTTGGCAAGGCAAGCACTACATTCCCAAAAGACCAAACAAAGTTGCCCTTTTATGTATGATAGATCTCTCCCTGTGAGGAAGATTAAGCGGCTTTATAGATGTTTTAATCTGAGAGAGATAACAAACAAAAGCTACAGCGTGTTGCACGTGAGATTGCACTGTAGACCAGCAGTCACTTAGACCACACAGACAGAGAGATTCTCTTGGCAATTGGAGCTATAAGCTAGTCATACTGTTTCAGGATTGTCCTCAAAATTTACAAACTAATAACATACACCACAATAGCCAAGTCCTTACAGAGAAAAGGAAAAAAAAATGAAACAAAAAATAAAAGTAATTTGAAAATTATGGAAGTAGCGTCGTGGGTCCAAAGGCATATGGTGAAATGAGCACCAATTTTAGTGGAATGACGGTCGTCTCCTTGGTGAAAAACATTTGTTGGTGCAATAAGATAGAGGTCAAAGTTGTCTTTCAGCTAGTTTGGTTACAAAAATGTATCAAGATCCTCTCCTAATCTTGCTTCTTCTGAGCAAATTTTATTAATGTGATTAGTAGCTAATAAGTGAAAAAATAAAAGTAATTAAATTGTAATTATATACTAATATTAAAATACAAGTGACACGAAATTTATAAAAAATAAAGTGATCTATATCACGAGAGGAGTCTAGTATGAAAATATTATACTCTGTCCGAAAATATTATACTATTTACGATTGAAACAGAGGTGCATCATGCCTAATTATATGTGACGATGGGGTGGAGGGGTGTTGTTTCATTGGGTGAGAATTAATAATGGAATTAATAATGGCCTGGGTAGGACACATGGACGCTAAAAAGGAGAAAGGAGACGAAAAGGTGAAAGTAGCTAGCAGCATTGAGATTCTGATGGAAGGTGTATAAGAAATAAAAAGTGAGAGAGCCTGTCTACACAATTGATGATTCAGCTGAGTTCAGGTGTCTGTACATGTTCAGAGGAATCCATGTGACTCTCCACAAACAGTCACTCTGTAATCATCTACGATGAAGACTATGTGCCTACTCGCAAACTCTCCTTCCCAAGACATACTACCGTTGCGGTCCTCTTTTCTCCTCTTCCTACTACGTTCATAGCAAAATAAACCCACCCCTTCTTCTTTAATCTTTAGCAAAATTAATCATTTTCCTCTCATTATCTCAAATCCGCCTCAATCCTCCAGACGTTAATGCCAATAACTTTGCTGCAAATTTACCCTTGAAGTTCATTTATTTTTCCACTTTTAAATTTGTGTGAGGGATGGAAGTGTCCTCCAAAACGAGTATTGGTCTATTTAGTATCGTAACATAAGAGAATTCAGATGAATTTTTAAAACATGAAGAAGAATGGTTAATTTTTTCTTTTTTCTTTTTTAAAAAAGAAGGTTTTGGTTAGTTTCACTTCCACCAATATTATAATCAATTACTATTTTTTGGATGGTGATATTTTCATCCCACAATTTTTATAAACACCTACTCCACTTTTAAAAAATTATTACCGTAAATTTATATTATTTATAAAAATTTCAAATGAAGAATAAATTTGGAGAACTTATCAATTAAATCCATCTTCATTTTTTTACTATATTTTCTTATTTATATTTGACTATTGAAGTTGCTTTCAGCATAAATTTAATACGACTATTTTAGCCTCATAAGCTAAAAGTACTAAAATACATAAAAAAATTATTTTAACTTCGAATTTTTTATACAAAATTTATTATTTCTAAATAATGTATTTATAAATAATATTCAAGCAAGCTAACAAAATATTTTTATGACAAGTAACATATTGAAAATTATTAAATTTTATTTATAACATATTAGATTATAAAGCATAAAACTACATGTCTAAACTAGTACATATAATAATATATGTTTCTTGGAGCAATTTAGTTATTTTCTATTATAATGGTAAAATAATCACATTAAACTTATTTTAAAGTAATTCAAATGGTCAAAGACCTAAATCGGAAAAGAAAGAAATATATATTAAAATAATGATTTTATTTATTTATTTATTTATTTAAACTTATCGTTAATTTATAATTTTGTAAAATATTATGATTATTTATAGAAGCGAGGTGGGTTTACAAAAATAATCGGGTGGAATTATCTACACCTTTATTCTGTTTTATTTAATGGTACCTAACTTGTATTGAAAATGATAATTAACTCACATCAATAAGACATTCTCTGGGGTTCCTTCCCTTATTTTTGGGGGCATTCTACTTCCATGGAATATTGACTACACCGAATTTTTATATATTTATTTTTATCTAGGTGATGAATTTGTGAGTAATGAGTTGAGAATTTCTATATTACTGTGCAATTTGAAAGTATCGATGCAAGGATTAAAATAGAAGGAAAATCGATGACCAACTGGCATTCCTTTGAATGTATCACCGAAATTGTAGTTAATATATATGAGATTCCTGTGACTGATTTAGTGTAATTTAGAAATGCAATTTGGCTAATGTTATTTCTTTAATCCTGTCATTTTCTTCCTTAAGATCTCTTCGGAAAGATATAGCTCGCTTGTGGATCTATTATTAATATTCGCTTAATATATTAAATTAGATTTGTAATCAATTTACTATTTTTAGTATCAAGTTTCAGACTCCAATTTTAGTACATTACTCACGCATCACAGTTTGCATCTCTAGTTTTCTTCAATAGCGAGCAAGAAGAAATTTCTCAAGCAAGTGAAATTGATTGTATAATTTTATAATTCCCATTTACCAATAGGTAACACATTTCTCCTCAAGCATATATATATATATATATATAATTATTCTCAAGTATAAATATCCGTAACTTTTAAAAGACAGATACTCTATATGCACCCTGTCTATACTAAAAAATGACAACATATATATCATCCCTTATATTTATCATATGTAGAAAATTAATTAACATCAACCTTAATGTTATTTTGTTTTATTTTATTTTTAAAGAAGAAACCTTAACTGACTTGTCATAAATTGATTGATTTATGGAATGAGATTAACATATGGCAGTGATAATACAAGTCTCTCGATGCCTAAGGCTTTGGCTGCCGAGAAATTGAACAAGTTGCAAATAAGAATATATGCCCTAGCTTGTTTCACAGCTCATCACCTAGCAAAACACCAAGATTAGTCTTTGATTAAATATGTTTAACAAATGATTTATACATAATTAACAATCATTCTGTCGTTCATCGTAGCATGTGATTCAAAGCGCGAAGTACGCTACTAAAAATTCTAACCTGGGCATGTGGGCTCAATGTACTGGTCCGGCTCTCGTGTATATATTATATATATATGTATATATCACAAGAACTGGGTCGATTTTGTTGACTTGTTCAAGAAACCGGGGATATGGACCTCAAATTCGGGGAACTTGCTTGCTGTTTCCTTTTGTTGCCATCTGACATAGTTCAGATTCTCACAATGAGTTCTGATCTTACACAGCCAGCATACTGTTAAGTCATTGCA
This sequence comes from Citrus x clementina, assembly GCF_000493195.1. Classification (NCBI taxonomy): domain Eukaryota; kingdom Viridiplantae; phylum Streptophyta; class Magnoliopsida; order Sapindales; family Rutaceae; genus Citrus; species Citrus x clementina. Next base: position 36,001,339 of record NW_006262201.1, on the reverse strand, counting down.
ACTGGGAAGGTGCACCAATCTGCGTGTGCCACGTCACAAACAGACCAGGGTTGCACAATCTCTGAAAGCAAATCTAGCTAGCTGATGGGCCAATATTCAGATTTCAGAGCCTTGAATTTAGCACAGTTTTGCGACACCCAGGCATGCACCATGCTCATGCATGGGCTAACTAACATCTGCATCCAACTTCTTTCCAACTTGAAAATTGATTAAACAAAAGACAGAAACTACTGAATAATGACTATCAATAATTCAATACGCAATTCTGCATTCGAACATGAAGGATTTCCCCACTACTTTAAGTGTTCGTGAATTCTGAAGCTTGTAGTTACATCAACTCCAATACTGCCTGGTACCCTGGTCCCTGTAGGCCTATTCAAGTTTGTCCCTAATTCGTTTCCAAGTTGATGACGCCTTCTACAATGGAAAAAAGCAACCAAAGGTCATTAGGGGGCCGGGGCATTTTGTTTCTTTTAGGTCGATATATTGGAAATTATTCTCCATCACCTCAATCTGGCAAAATTTCATGTAGTCACTAAAGAATTCTGACAATGACTCCATAGCTTCTAAGTTTACATTTTGTATCGATTAATAATTATTATATCGTTAAGACCATTAGGAATTTGATGTGGTCACAGCATCAATTACGTCGTTTCAACAACCAAGGGAGGAGCTCAGACGAAAATTCTACGTGATCAAATTTAATTTCAATTTTCAAGTTCTTAAAAATAATAAATTAGTAACAAACCGAATCATTAAAAGTAAAATATATATATATATATATATATATATATATATATATATATATATATATATATTGAGACTATTATTTACTGTCAATACCACATGAAAAAAAAATTGTATTTATAATCTATGGAGGAAAATACATAATTACAAAGGAAAAGAATCCCCGCTCCATATAAACTTCCAAGCCTTAAAGTACAATGTCTATCAAATATTAAGTGCGCAAATGCTAATATGGACTTTAGCACTAAATTTTTTATATTTTTATTTAATCACCCCCAAAATTTTTTTTTAAACTCTACAGTGCCACGGGCACCCTTGCCCTATAGGTCCTCCCCCCCCCCCCCCTTGTCAACAACCCTAAACCTTAAGTGAAATTTTCATAGTTTAAACAAATTAATCCTTAATTAAGACCCAAAATTGATTTTGTTTTCCTTTATTTTGCTTTATTCTTTTCAACATTTCTAAGTTTTATTGATGCATAGAGAGATCAAGAAACTGTTGTAAGGGTAAAATAGTCTTTTAGCACATATTCTTCCATATCTTCTAATGATATTAAAGACAAAATAGTTGGTTAATACAAAAAAAGTCAAAAAGCAAAACTTAGGTGATGCGTAGCCAACATGAATTTTTGCGACAAGTGAGGTGATACAAAGTTAATTTCGCTACCTACATTAATAAAGGAGCTTTTAGTAAGGGTAAGAGGTATTTAACAAAATAAAATAAAATAAAAATTAGTTGTTTGCTCATCAAATTTAGCTTCTGCTAAGTGCATTTTCTAAATATTGTTGTTGGAATTGTCATAAATGATTAGGAAAAATTAAACGTCAAATTAGATGTTTGGAAAAAATTTTAGCTATTAACATACAGTGAAATCATTCAATCCAACAATAAATTTTAAGTAGAGAAAAATGTAATTTTGAAATGGAAAATTATAAAAATTTCAAAATATATATTACAAATACGATATGTATTCAAAATTAATATTACGAAGACAAAAATAAGCATTTGAAAACAACTTTTAAACACCAAATTTGAGTTTCTCATAGTAGAAACAATAGTTATTTTAATCCCAAAAAATCTCCTCCAATTAAAACCAAACGGTAAAAAAAAAATTGAAAAAAACTCATTTGGTCAATGGAGAAATCATACCGAATGAGTATTAAATATTGGTTCCTCTTATGCTACTCCTGGGATGAGATGAAGTGCAAATAACCTAACAGATATCAGTATCATTGTTATGATGATGATTCAACTAAACCACGTTTCCGTATGACACATAAAATGATCGAAACCTGAACAATTTTATGTTGTTCAATTACAGCTCTAACATTGTCTTGTTAATTAATTATCACCATATAATTAAAAGATCGTATCTATTAATCTTGCCTGCCCACAATATCAATTAAGCTGTTGTTGGCGCATTTTCTCAAATGATTATGATTATGATTATGAGAGCATTGTCGCAACTCACAATCATATCCCAACACCAACGTGCACTATTAAGACGTCATCTCCCCACAACAAAACAATCGAAACTGCAAATTAAGTGCAATGAATCTACAACCCTACAACACAAAACCAATAGAGTGCAAACGAAGGAAAAAAAAAAGGGTGGTGGTGGTGGGGGGGGGGGGCGATCGTAGTTGTTTATTTCATTATATATAATCTTAGCATTTAGTGCATGTTTAGCATTAGGAACAAGATATTTAAAAGACAAACATTTTCAAACTTCCAAAAGGTGTTTTGTCTTTGGGTCGTTGTATGGAATGTGAAAACAAATTGATATTCAACAATGCATTAGCTTTATGAATCTATTGCTTATTAAAAATGTATTCATTTAGCCGGATCCAGTTTTTCTTCTATTTTTTTTTTATTTTTGACCACGAGGTATTCTGGGGAGGGCTTCAACTGTGGAAGGCACCTTTAAGCCCGTACTACAATGCAGACTAGAAGTCTCCGCTCGAACCGAGAGGTACAAGTTCTCCCAACAAAGGCGACTTCCCTGCGACTCGAACTGGAGAGCAAACCCAATCAAGCCACTTAAGGGACTTCATTGCCAGTGGAGCCAACACTTTATTGATCCACTTTTTCTTCTATATTTCTTTCGAAAGAAACTCAGTAGGTAAATATTAATTAATCTAATGGCAGCCACCACAAAACTTTTTGCACAAAAATTTATGGGATGCTTGTTGTCTCTTATAATATTTATTCAACATCTGCATTAATTGCTTCTAAATTTCTCCTCCTACCTAGTTTAGTAAGAAAAAATTCCCTCACATGTAACATAAATTAATAATTATAACTTTATTTTGATGTATAGAAAAATGCTTTCTGGTACTACTATATAATCTTTTTTTTTCCCCATAATGCTTTGCATGTTAACAAAATTCCAGTGATCTTTGTCTTTTCATATAAATTAATCAATCAATTTTTTTTTTTTTGAGAGGAAATTGATCCATTAATCAATCTAACCAATAAAAGAAGAAAAGAACATGTACCAGTACCGCCGTCTTGTGTTGTGTGATGAATTGAAAATAATTAATTAAGAGGATCATTTTCATTTAGGTGGTTTTTGGTTTTAAATCTGAATCAATATAAATTTTAACTAAACTAAAGGTACTTTTTTTTTGTTTTTGTAGGAAAAATAAACCACTTAAAATAACTTAATTATTGAAACTGACGGGCATTCAGTGTTCAGCAAAAAAAAAAAAATTCGGAAAAACAAATAGGCTCTAGATAATGAGTCATAAATGACAATACATCATTCTGTAATTCAATTTGTAGATTTAAATAAAATAACTTTTTCTTAATCAAATAACTTGTTTTTTACTTCTTTTTGGCCGAAAGAAGCTAATTGCCGATTTGCTGTCGAGATAAAATAGAAAAAACAAACACGTCCGCCCAAAAAAAAATAAAGGAGTGTGGAAAGAGTCTACAAGCAGAAGCAGTAGATTTGGTGCGACATCTGATTCGTCCATTTCGATTGCACAGTGAACAAGTTGGCAATTCTACACGGTACACGTGTTTCTCTAAGCCCAACTACAAGAATCCTGATTCCTGTCAGCGTCAGGAATTGAAGCGCAACGAAACCGCGGCTTTCCTTCAAATACCAGGGGCCGTATTTGCTTAAATTCCTTGTTGAGAAGCAACCGTAAATAAAATATAACTGAAATTATATATATATATATTTTTGTTTCCGAATTAATGTTCTTGTTAGTGCAGACATTAAGACATATGATCTGAATGATCTATTTTCGAGAGTCCCAGGTGCAAGATTTTATAATAGGATCAATTTAATTAAATAACATTAATTAAGAATTTTCAGATGAATATTTTTTCCCCCTTAGAATTAATGTTTTTATGACCAGCTGTTACGTCTTTTCTTATTCTTAGATTGGTGATTTTTAATGTCGTATTCGGTTGGTCTCACGAGCTGTTAAGAAAAATAAAAGATTGTATTTAGGGTTTGCTAGTGTAGCCGCCGAGGCCAAAAAGAAATATTGACAATGACAGGTGGATTCACATTGGTTTCTAAGGTTTTAGGACCTGTTTGGAACTGTTTTTGGAGGGTTAAAAAGTAATTTTGAAAAATAAATTAATTTTAATATTTGGTAAATTTTTTTAGAAATCAAGTTTGGTAAAATCACTCATATTATAACAAATTTTTTTTTTTTTTTAAAAAAGAGGAGTAGTTTTTCAAAATCTCATTTTAAGAATTATTTTTAGGGAGCCTTTAAGTTACAATGATTGTAACTTACACCTCTCATGTGAACCACATAAAATTATAAGACCCGCAATTTATGCGGTTCACATGAAATATGTAAGTTACAATAATTGTAACTTAGCATTTGCCTTATTTTTATATTTAATATAATTTCATAAATGTTGTGGCTTCTTACTCTGTTTTTGGAGGGTTAAAAAATAATTTTGAAAAAATAAAACTAATTTTAACGTTTGGTAAATTTCTTTAGGAATCAAGTTTGGTAAAATCACCCTATTTTATAACAGATTTTAAAAAGAAATTTTGAAAAGAAGATAAGGAGTGCCTTTTTCAAAATCTGATTTTTCAAAATGGTTTGGAAGGCAAAAACCGAACAGTTCCAAAATAATCAAACCAAGTGATTTGTATTCGGTTTGGCTCAAAACCGCACCAAATTGACAAACCAATCGGTTCGGTCAATTTAATTAAAAATATTATTTAATAACAAAAATCAAAATCAATTCAGTAATTCCTAATTTTCTAACCCTAGATTGGCATTTGCCGGCAATCAGCAAGCTTTTACACAATCATGATCTCACACTAGCGGTCACGAACTCACCACCAATTTATGTTGTCTCCTGCTATCATCTTTGCCAACCACCGTTTGTCACTCACGATTGAAGCATCAACCAACCATCAATCACAATTCAAGCCGTTACCATAGTCAGAGGCTGGCTTGTCTCTTGTCATTATCTTTTGTTGGTCGATGATCGTCACTCACGAATCCTCCACTGCAGCCGACACTCGTCTAGTTTGATCAAAACGGCCTTTGTATTGAATATGCTCTTCAAAATTCAAGTGTAGATATGGTGTTCTTCTAATTGGTAGAGTACTTTGAAGCTTTTAGCATTGCAGCAATATCGGGTATCTTGATCCATTTCCCATATACTATTCATCTAAGATGGTTATGAAATCACTGGTTTATAATCAATTATCAAAGTGAAATTACTTTATTAGCTTTTGAAGTAATCTGGAAAATCTTAATTGTTTGTGTCCTTGTTTTACAAGTTAGGAAGCTTGAATTTTTCATTGGTTTTCTTTTATTTAGGTCCTGTTTGGGATTGAAGTATTGTAATTTTTAAACTATAACTGCTGTAAAAAAAAATATAATTATAAAATAAATATTAATAATATGTAATAAATATAAATTTTAAATAATAATTTTTATAAAATTATTAAAAATATAATATATTTTTTTATCATACTAATAAAAAATCATATCAATATTTTTTTTAAGATACAATAATTAATGTTTACTAAAATACTTTAGTACTGTACCTTTTAAACTATAATCACCTAACCTCAATTCCAAACGCATCTTTAATATGGTTGCAAAGCTTGGCTATGCAAAGCCTAATTTGTTGTCAACTCAAAGAAGATGGTGCTACTGGTCTCACAATTTCACTTTAGTAGAACTTCGCACATCCATGAAGCAAATCGAACTAAAATATATTCGGTTTAGTTCGATTCGGTTCAATTTCGGTTAACCAATCGGTTTAGAACCGAGCTGAACCGCATCCTGCCCACCGTAGTCGTTGTCTGCGACTTATGCGCAGGCGTGGCTTCTCTTTTCTCAATTTTGAAATATGGGCCCTCGACTGGGTGGGCTACATGATTGGCTGGTGGTTTGCTATTGCTAAGTACATTCTTAATATTTGTTTATACACCCAGTTCTTTTAAGATGATCTTTTTCAATCATTAATTTTCCATTATGCTCGTCGTAACAATTCCCCCCCTTGGTTTGCGCAATTATACAGATAGTAATGGGGCAATCTCTATCTTACATGCATGTAAGATAGAGGGACCCTAGTAATGGATGGACAGCCACCGATCTTGTTTATAATATTATTTACTCGAAATGGAATAAAATCATTAAGGTTACTTTTTTAGAAAATAATTACATACATAAAAAATAGAAGTGTAATAGCGTACAAGTTAAGGGTTTTATTCTATTAAAATTTAGTGATGCACAACGTCAGAGATTATGTAATATGTAAGCCCGTAAAGTAATATCATATGTAACTTATTTCAATGTAATAGTGTACACTATATTAGAATTAAATATTTAAATCAGTGAACATTATGTACTATATTTATTTATTTTGATACAGTCCATTGTATTGCAAGATAGCATTTTTCTTCACGTTTGGGTATAGCCCAATATAATCAGATAAGATTTGTTGAAAGTTGCTCTGATTCGTTATATAATTCCACCTTATTATGTACTCTCTTCTTTTCATTTTTCTCTTAAAAATAATTTCTCTCAATTATATGAAAAAACATAGTCAAATGAGAGATCGCCCGCCCTAAGAATTTGTGTTTTCAAAGCAAGCAAGAATATATCCTTCCAAATAAAAAACCAAAAAAAAAATTGTTACATGCGACATAAATATAATTCCGATAGATGAGTAATACACGCGACAAAAAAAATTAGTGAAAAGTACTTTGTATAAATGAAATTGTACCCAAACATATTCAAAGATTTTTGTTATTCAAATGGGGAGAAATCAAGAAAAAACTAGCTCAAAGTCTTTTCTTATTATCAGTTTTTTTTTTCCCATCTCAATCATAACCTGCATTGAATATATAGACTAGTCTGAAAGCAAAACAAATAATATAATATTATTCAACAAATATAAATTTTTTTAAGAGTTGTTTTATACATCTCAAGTTTGTTTTTTTTATTTTAAAAAACTACTCAAATAATAAGTCATTCGTCAATTAATTAGTAAAATAATATACTTAGATCATATAAAAATTACAAACCACCTAATAAATAATATTTATTATTTAAAATAAAGTCTAAGATAAAAAATTTAAAATGTTATTATTATTCTTTTTTTTTTCTAAAATGGATTGATTACACGTCAACAGAATTAAGTGATGAACCAACCCGCCCATTTTCCAAGATTTTAGATAGGGATGGCAAAAATCCACACAGGGACGGGTATCCTCAGGGATTTTCCCCATTCGGGGAGGGTATGAGGATAATTTCATACCCAATTTCTTATTCGGGGAAGGGACGGGGAAATTTTTTTATCCAATTTCTTATTCGGGGAGGGGACAAGGATGAGGTAGAATCCCTATCCCCTACCCATTTTCTCATTTTAATTTTAAATTTTATTTTTATTTTTTAAAATTACTAGTAAATAAATAATAAAATTTGAATTATAAAATTATAAATATTGGTAAAAATAAAAAATATCAAAATATTTATATTATTAAACTTTTAGGTCTAATTAACTAATTAAAGTCCTAAATTTTTATTTAGCACATTAAAAAAACCGGGTAAATTCTATTTGCCCAAAAATTTTATTTTAATTTTAATATTCATTAAATGTTTTAAACTTAAATCTATTTTTTATTTATTTTTAGATGTTATAATTGCCCACAGCGAATCATAATTTTAATATCTAATCTAATCTAATTTAATCTAATATTTACTCTTGATTTGCTCCGACTTAACTATTGTGCTGTAAAGGGAATATTCCACATTTATAAAGTGCCTACGCCACCATTGAAAAAGTTAATTTTGAATATAAATTCGATTTTATTTGTAACCATTTTATATTAGACTATTAATTTATTCACGATAGTTTATAAAAGAAGTTTGTATCCCTTACATGTTGCATTACTTACTAATTTAATGTATGTGACTTTTGTAATGGATATTAATATAAGATATATTTCAAACTTTACTTTTATTTGAATTTTTTTATTTTAATATGATTAACTCAAAATCGAAAACAAAAAATGTATTAGTTATTCGAGGATCGGGGACCCTCGGGGATCTCCTGTTATTATTCGGGGAGGGGATGATGATTCTTTCAAATAATTATGATGGAGACGGGGACATACACAAAATATCAAGAATGAATACAGAGAGATTGATCTCCTCTTCTCCCCCTCTCCATTGCCATCCCTAATTTCAGATACCGAAATTGTTATTCAAATTTCGGAACGGCTACAAAATACAGGTCATGCTTCCAAACAGGCGTTTTCTTCAAGAATGATTAGGTTAAGAGGACTGGAACATCAGCTTTTGGGGAATGGAAATTAAAGGTGCATTATTTAGCTGACAAAGTCAAGACTCATAATTAATTACACAAATAAACTGAGGCCCGCCCGCACGAGGAGAATAGAGAATAAATTTTGGTTGATAATTACAACTCGCGAGGAATTTCTTTGTTTGCTTCGTAGCCTTTTCATATCTTTGAAAGCCTACTAGGTTTATTTTTCTTGAAATATTGTATATAAACCATATTTGAACTAATTAACGCTAGTTAATGAGTGAAGATTTAAGAAATTAATTAGTTTGATGGAGTTTAACAAGTCGACTCATGTTTTTCCCTTATCAACATAAAAGTATGAAAATTTTATTGGCAATAGAGATAAAATTGATTAGTTTTGGAGATTTATTTACATGCATCTTTCCGTGTATGGATAAAATCTTATATATACTTATATATAAACAAACGTCAACTACCCTACAAAAAAACTTCATAATTAATTTAAATTATATATATATATATATTCTTTAGTGAGGTTATCCTCACATACACTAACAGATAAAAAAAATATAATTATTAATATATTGAAATTTGTAATTTTTTATATTTTAGTATGCATTCTCACTATATTAAAATGAGGATACATTCGCTAGAAAAAAACTATAGATATATATAATGTCATTTTCTAGTGCGGACGTATTTTTTCTTTTTTTATGCTAACAAATTTTTAAACCGTGGGATTTAATAGAGTCAGTTTTTAATGTTATTAAACTGCATGGTTTTATAATCTATTGAAAATTAACTCTATTAAAATATATGATTTAACTGCATGTCTACATTAAAAAAATTGAGGGTCACTACCTGAGAATGACTATAAATGTGTGTATTGTGTGTGTAGGCGTTGTTGATTTTGTGGTAAATTTCTTGTTATTAAAATTAATTGAACCATCCATGATCCATGTGTGTGAAAAAGACTTGGTCATCGCGGGCTATACAAAATTCAAGCTTAATTTCTTGAATTGATAAGAGGAGTGAGAGTGACTAGCGAACGATACATATATGATAATTGACTTAAAATCAAAATTAAATTTCTTCTGGCTCTTCTTCCCATCCTTAGTCCTCCCCTTGAATAATCCTCTTAGTTTCTTTTAAGTTGTTGAGTACCACTATGAAATGAGAACATGTGAAGGTACAACGAAGGCACGAACGATGAGCCATCCTTATCAATTCTTTTAATACTGTTTTTTTTTTTTCCTTTTGATGTCGTCAGTGAGAATAATTATTGGATATAAATGAATTTAATTAAATAAATGATAATATCATTTACTTGTAATTAAAGGCCCTATTCCTTTATAAATTATAACATCATGACGGACGAACGTACATTATCCTTTTAGCTGAAAATTACTTGAGATTATGATGACCATTCAACGCAACAGATGAAGAAGTTCAGAACCACACACGTGCACGTATGCACGCACGCCGCATAGATACCGCGCACCACACGCACGACAACACCTTAAGGATGTTGTCTGAATTTGTTTACTTGTTAAATAACATTTTACCACTGCTTGCTAACTTAAATTGCAACAATAGATATATTATCACACATCTAGAAGCTCAATGGTGAAATCGCATTATCTTTAACAACCTTCGATCCCTTTCAAAAAATAAAAAATATAGAATAAAATAATTTTAAATCACAATTATTGATGTAAACAGATTAATGGAATCATATATCTTAATTAAAATAAAGAACAAAAAAAAAATGTTGAAGAGACTCAACCGACAAAATAAACTATAACAACTTGTGGAGGTGTCATAAGATTGATTAATTATTTTATCCTTTTTTTCTTTAATATTGCATAAAATTGTAGTTCATTTTTATTTTAACATATTGTCAAAATTTATTTTCCATAAAAAAAAAGGTAACACACATACACTACGCTCATTCAAGATCCTCGTTAGTAATCAAAACCCGACCAATCACGGATACTCTAACTGCCACTTGGCGTCCACGTCATAATCATACAAAATACTTTGACATCTATGCATCCGTCGAGTTTTGTTCTCTTGTGGGGTCCGTCGGCCCTTTCAAAGTCAATAATGATACGCCCTGGCTAGGCCGTCGTCGACCCGCCATTTTCATTCTTATTTTTTTTTCTTACGTTTTTCCGTATGCTTTTGCTTTGTCTTAGAAACAAATCTTCAGAGCTCCGAGCCAAAGAACCACTCATGATCATGAACAACAACTACAATTACTTTACTTGAAGTGATGACTGTTCTAACGCTTAATCCGAGCCGTTCAATTTTCAATCCTATGATATGCGATCATGGCGTGGTCAACTTTCTTTTTCTCTTTCTCTATCTCCACGCCTTACCGTATGTCACCGCACAAACTCCACCGCCGCCACCGGACGCGTTTTCTGTTACGGGGCCGAAATTCAACGGTACTATGGCCATAGTAACCGTAATATTGGTCAGCGTTTTCTTCATCTTGGGCTTCTTCTCCGTTTACATCCGTCAGTGCACTGAAAGGGGCCGAAACAGCCCTGACGCTTTTGCTACTATAATTGGAGGGATCAACCAACGGTCCCGCAGAGGGGCGCGCGGGCTTGACGATTCTGTTATCAACACTTTTCCCACCTTCCTCTACTCGGCGGTCAGAGAGCTTAAAATCGGCAAGGGTTCTTTAGAATGCGCGGTTTGCTTGAACGAGTTTGGAGATGAGGAAACGCTGCGTTTGATACCAAAGTGTAGCCACGTGTTTCACATGGATTGCATCGACGCTTGGTTGTCTGCTCATAACACGTGTCCCGTCTGCCGCGCAAATTTGGTGCCACAACCTGGCGAAACTCCCTCCAGCTTCATTCCAGTTCTTAACCCGGATGTTGGCTCGAGTCGATTGGAACAAGGTTCAGATAATATTCAAGAGATTTCATCGACTGATGTGCAGAGGAGAGATGAAGAAGCTCCTGACGTGATCCTGACCAATCAGAATAGGCCACCTAGATCGAGATCGATAGGGTGGAGGAGGCCGTCCGGTTGGTTTCCACGTTCACACTCCACCGGTCACTCAGTGGTCCAACCGGGTCAAGATTGTGAGAGGTTTACGCTAAGGTTACCGGCGGAGGTACGGAGTCAACTAATGAACTCTTCTTTGAGTAGAAGCAAGAGTTGCGTGGCGTTTCCTAGTGTGAGGAGTTCGAGAAGGGGTTTTAGAAGTGGGAGCGGAGGATTTGTGCTTGGAAGGAACCACAATCACCATTTGTACGAGCGGTTCGGTCCACCGTCTCGATCCGGCAACTGGGGGCTTGGTTTGGCTCCGCCTTTTATTTCAAGAACCGGTTCGGTTCGGACTCCAAGAACAACGGGTGATGGTGTTGAGGTATCTTGTCTTCCATCAAAGAATTTATTTAGTTCTGCAAAATCATCATCGTTCGAAGATGACAGAGAAGGGGAACGATCATCTGATAGGCTCCGACCTGATAATCAAGTTTGAATTCTTGTTTGGGTTTGATTTACATGGGCTCGATCCATTGAGATTTTTATGTATATAGTTTTTTGTTTTTGTTTCCTTTAACCTTTAATTTTTTTTCCCCTGAAAACTTAAGAAAAGATCCGACCACATCCCTTAGATTGGTTGTTCACAGAAAATAAAAGGGATTCTATAGTTTGTAAAAACAACAGTCCGTTAGTAGTCCTTATAAATTTTTCACCGAATTTGAGAGCGCACACTTGGGAACAACTTTTCGGATACTGCCTGCATTTTTTTTTTTTTTTTGGGGTAAATTAATTTGAGTAATATCGTTCACGATAACGGCCCAGCACGAGACTCGTGCATGATAGCCTTCAAAATTTAAGCACGTTGGGTTGGGCCGTGTCTTACACTTTCCATGAACTGCCCTTACCCCTTGATGAGTTATTTAAAGCTGTTGTCTTAGGCCTGCGAATTATTTATAGTTATGATCTCTTGGTCTGATAGTATGTTAAGGAATAAGGAGTAATGAAATTTATACCGAATTTATTCACAAGACATTGCAGTGATAATTTGCATTGTTCCGTGCACACTATGTGCACTGCAAAGATTCTATGAAATTATTATTGCTTGTTAAGGTGTTTATTCAAAATTTGGCTCATCCGCTATTGGACACATGGTGGCCAATCACATAGAGTGAAAGATGCATTTTCCGTGCACACTATCCATTATATTGAAGCTTAAGCGAAACAATACTTCCAAAACCATGGGAAAATTTATAAAAATAACCTTAAAACTTTTACAATTTTTAAATTTGACCCACCTAATTTTTTTCTATCATATTTAGCTAATTTTTTTTTGCCCCAAATTACCCTTATATTTTCAAACTCCAAACTCTCTCTAGCCACACTCTAAACTTGTGGTTTTGAACGGCAAACGACGACGGCGAACTAAAATCCAACCAAATCCACCGTAATCTGTACGAACCAGAAACGAATCTAAGAAATTGAAAAGAGTTCAAACCCTAGCTAAGTAAACTTCAACATTTTCTAATTATTTGAGTGAGTTTGATTGGAATTTTAGATGATTATAGGTTGTTGGAGTGATATAATGAAACAAAATTTAGCTAAAATGATGAGTTATAACTATCGCATATTAGGTGTTTGATGAAATTCCTCTAAGATAATTTATGTTAGTTTTTGTATAATAAAAGTGTGATGGGGGAATTTGTTAAGTTGTGTGCATTCTTTTACGTATACCAAGTGTGATGACATGAAAATTTGGCGATGGATGAAAGAATAGAAGCGTTGTATGCAGCGAGTGCTCTTATCGCACCAAGAGACTGTCTTTTTAGGTACGACAGTCACCCTATCGCACCAAATGACATTTTTTTTTGTTATTGTTGTTGTAGATGTTATGAATTTATTGACATGTAATTATGAAATATAATAATTTTATTTTGTAACTTGTATCAGATAAATGGCGAAATCAAATATAACAATTTATAATTCACACGGACCAACGAAAGACCCAGAAATGATAAAGATACCTTATGGCGATCACCTTCTCGGGCGTGTTGCAAGTATGTGTAAATTAAATACAGTTTAAATGTCATTCGAGAAAAATTAACAAAGCAACGATTGAAACTATTCAAGGATGACATATTTGGGCATTTCACTGAGTAACGAAGCTTTTCATTTAATGGTGTAATTGTGCATAATGTGTTGCTTGGGCAAGTGTCCCGTGGTGAAAGTAACGAAAAAATCAGTTATGATTTCAAATTAGTGAGGATTTGATACGCTTATCAATTAGAGCGTGGTGCCTAATTACGGAACTTTGCTATGGTAAAGATGTCGTGCTGAAAAAGCATAAAACAATGTGCATGTTACTTAACAAGTATTTTGGGGATTTGTTTCGTAAGATAAATCTTGGCTAGTTCGAGATAAAATTTATGGACTTAGACTTCGAGGCTATGGATGACAACAACGCGCTAAAGATCACATTGTTTTACTTTGTAAACAGAATACTAAACGGAAGAAAAAAATATTTTCGAATCAATTTCAAGTTGCTTAACGAGGTAGATGAGATAAATCACTTTTGAAATTGTCTGTGGGGTCATTTGTCGTGGGAAACAATATATGAAAGTCTTGACAATGCATTAAACAGCAAAGGCAAGGAATTTAAGAAGGCTTGCGTAGAAAAACCCAAGTATAAAATTGAAAAATACAATGTTTATAACTTTACATCTGCAGTGCAAGTGTGTGACAAATTTTTTTATAATTTAGTTTTGTAATAATGTATGTTTAATGGTATGTTTTATAATTTTATATCTTTCCTTGTTGAAGGCATGAATTTTTGAAGCGATTGGAGGACTACTATTAGAGTGGGTCGTGAAAACTAAAAGGAAGATTCCTCGAATCTTGCAGTGGAAGCCTATGACTTCTTCCAACAAAAAACTTTGGTAATTCTTTACAGTAATGAAACATTTTACAAACCATCGAACTAGATGCAAAGGAGAAAGCCTCAAAATATTGGAATAATGGAGGATTGCGTGCCATATATCCCAAGTTTAGTCCGTAATGTTGGGTATCTTTTACTGCATCATTTAAAAGATAATCAAAACTTAAAATTTTTTGTTGTGGTATTTACTCATTTTCAATGTTACTTTGTGTAGCACCAACCTTCAATCAACGCACCATCCATTAGAAGGACAAAAGAGGCGGATCATGACACCATGAGCACAACACAAGTGCAGTAAAATCTCGTTGAGGATTAGTTTGCTGTCGACATCCATCACAAATCCAGATATGATTTTGATGACACACATGATTTAAATGTGACTTTTTGATTTAAAAGATCATTTTCTTTTAACATATATAACTGATTTCAGCGCTCTCTCATTACTTTCTTATTTCGTGATAATAGTTAAGGATAAAGCTCTGCAATGATGATCTTATTCAACGGATAGACAAGATGGAGCGTTCCATTTATGAACTAAGGTCGGAGCTTCAGACAGAACGCAGAGAACAACAACAGTATAGAAAAGTAGTCATAAAATTTATGGCTTTATTTAGTGATGGTACTTCCAAGCGCGCATATAGTGATTCTCCAATTGGACACTCGTAAATAGTGAGCAAGTTTCACATGCTCTAGTTATGTTCTTTTAGTTTTAAATTCGATATTAGCTTAATATGTTCATCTTGGTGAATCGACAAGCCCCAGATGATTATGGTCCGTACACTAATACTGGCAATTATGATGATCACACTGCCATATCGTTGTATAGTCTCTGTAAGGACGTATGTGGTGATAGTGTGCAGATCCTCACGGAGGCACCTCCTAGCGTAAGTAAGTTTGGACGTCCGTACAGATCGTCATATGTCTCTAGCAACCCTTACTTAATTCCTTATTTCAAGAGAGTTAGTTAGGAACGTCATACATCCATCCACACTCGAAATAATAGACAGTGAAATTGATGAGAAAACGAATGTGGATATAAATCCGCTTAGGGGCCTAGAAAATCTAAGGCTATCTGAGGAGTTTGATCAGTAGTTTTCTGGTAGAATTTTCGTGGATCGCCCCTTCCAACAGTTCCAAAAATTCTTCGATATACTTTTGGACAATACTTTAATGGGGTGGTTGGGTGACGAGGTAAATGTTATTGATGAGTGGGAAAATATCATGTCGAAACAGATCACGGATGTCGTGTGGTACGTATTGCTACTCAATCTTGTGGATTTTAATTTTGAAACGATTTTAGACATAATAAAGTGATAAATTTATGATTTTTTTATGCAGCTATTCATCCTTGTGAATATGGGTGGTGATCATTAAGTGCTGGCCCGAGTAAACCTTCGCGTGAAGAGGTTACAAATTTACAATCAGAGATAACAATTCATTACAGTCAATACCTTCCTTCTAAGCAAAACCTTTACAACAAGTCTTTCCTTATATCAAAGATTTATTTGATTTAGAGAGCCTTGCTTGGAGTAGACATATTTATTGCCAATAGTCCTTTTCCCTTTAGGCAACTCTATAAGTTCCCAAGTTTAATTTTAATGAAAAGACTTTATTTATTCTCCTATGTTTAATTTCTATTAACCAATTTCCTTACTACGCATAGCTTTAGGGGTGGCAAAAAAGCCCGGGCCGGCCCAAGCCCGCGGGTCTAAAGCCCGGCCCGCAGGGGGTGGGCCTGGATATGGGCCTAAAAATTATAAAGCCCGCATATGTTGGGCCTGGACAAGGGCTTAGCAAAAAAGTCCGGACTTGGCCCGGGCTTTCTAAATTTATGAATAAAAAATAAATTTAATTTAAATAAAAAAGAAAAAAATCAAAATATTAAATTAGTTTAATTTTTTATATTAGTATTTGTTATTTTATTAGGTTGTATTGCTAATATTTAATGTATTTAACTATTATTCTATTTATATATTATATTATTATCTTTAATTTAAATATTTTTCTTAATTTAAAAAATATTTTATAATTAATTTAAAAAGCCCGAGCCCGTCTAAGCCCGGCCCAGGCCCGCCTAGGCCCGGCCCAAGTTCGGCCCGTCCAACTTGGACGGGCTTTTGAAGGGCTTGGACATCATTTAACTAATGTGGGCTTGGGCCTGGGCTTTAAAAAGCCCGGCCCAAGCCCGCAATTTGCCATCCCTACATAGCTTCACTGAAAGTGTTAAGGATATCATCATCAATAATTGAAAATGCATAGGCTACCATCATATCTTCAGTAAGTCATTTGAGTTTATTTACTACTCTTTTTAGTCTCCTTGTTGCTATATTGACATTATCATTTTCTACATCGTCAGTTGTTTTTTTTTCTTTTATGGGACATCAAGAGAAATGACTTTTTCTTCAACTCTTGGGATCACATTCAAAGTTAAACTCTTTTTTTATATAGAACTAACTAGTACATATAGAGTTGTATCAAGCTCCACCTGTTGTAATATCTCATTGGTTTTGTTTTTCAACTATTGAGAACTTAAAACTTTAAACATAGAAGCTTCATTAAAAGTAACATTTCTGTTATACACAAACTTTTTATCTTTGAGATTCCAAAACTTGAAACCTTCAACTTAATCTTTGAATCCCACAAAGATAACTTATGTGATAATAAGCTGGACGCTTAAATACACGAATGGCGTCGTAGTTTTGTGCATGCTTTCCAAACCATATTTCCATAGGATTTTTACCTCCAATTACAATATAAGTCAACTCAACCAGTTTATTAAGTGACTTGTGTATCTCATAGTCTTAACCTAAAATTTTTTATTTAAACAAGTATAAGATAACATACATCATACTTTCTTCAGCAAAGTACAATTTTTTGTTGCAGATTATGTCTCACTGTAAATGTTTTTTAATACTCTTTCTGACATACTTGCAAGAATAGATCAGAAATAAATTCACCCTTATTATCAGATCATAATACTTTGATTTTTTTATCATTTTCAGTCACTATTAGTTTCTTCTATTTCACGAAAAATCTCTAGAACCTCATCATTTGCTCGCATGGTGTACACCCATATACGTCTAGAGAAATCATCAACAAATGAGACAAAAAAATAGTTTCCACCAATTGACGCAGTTTTATTTGGTCCCCAGACATCACTATGAACGTATTCAAGGATCTCATGAATATCGTAATTAACCATATCAAACTTAATCATTATTTTCTTACCTACAATACAATGCTTATAGAAATTTATTTTATGGGTGTTAGTACCTTTCAAAAGTCTATGCTTTATTAGAGTTTGTAGAGACTTTTCTCAATTATATCCCAGTCGTACATGCTATAGTTTGGTGGTGTCACCATGCACTTAAAAAATATTAGCTTTATCTATTGTACCTCATTTAAAACAGTATAAATTATGATATCGAACCCTTTGTAGAATCACCATAGCCCTATATGTGAACTTTATTATGTCATATTTAATTGTAAATTTGTAGCCTTTAACTTCCAAATCATCTACAGAAATTATATTTTTTTAATGCTAGAATATATCTAACTTCTTTCAATTCTTTGACTATTCCATCAAATATTTTGACCCAAATTATTCTTATCCTTATTGTGCGACAAGGTTTATCATTCTTATCATAACTACACCTGATTTTAAATTATGAAAATCTGTAAACTATTCCCTTGTAGGACATAAATGATAGGTTACTTTGGTATCAAGTATCCCCTTACCCAAGTTAGCCACATATGTTGTAGGCATAATACTTAGCGAATAGTCAAAGTCTTCATCTTTATATGTTATATTGGCTGCTACTAGTTTCTTCTTATATTTCTTTTGAACCTTTGGACTTTTTTTTCCTTCAATGACTTTTTTTATGACAAAAGGCACACTCATTTCGAGCTATATTCCTCCTTCTCAAATTAGATCGAGAATTCTTTCCACTGCACTTCTTCTTTTTCTTTATCGTCATTTCTCTTGCTAACAAATATTCAGACGATGTTCTTTCGGATTGTTTATCATTAATGTAAATTTTCAAATTAGTCAATGCCTTGCAGACATCCTTAAAGATGATTATGTTTTTATCATATAACAAGGTAGTCACAAAATGATTATATTTTTCTGAAATGAGTGCAGTAGAATTATAGTCTTGATTTCATCTTTAATACTTTCATCAAGATTCTTTAAATCTGCAAGTAACTTTTTAAATCTTAAGACATGACTGTGCATTGACAGCCCGAGGCTTTATTCGAAAGCCATATACATGACTTATTGTATAAAGGTAATTTTTAGGACTTTTCAACGAGTACTT
The DNA here is from genome assembly GCF_000493195.1 of Citrus x clementina. Classification (NCBI taxonomy): domain Eukaryota; kingdom Viridiplantae; phylum Streptophyta; class Magnoliopsida; order Sapindales; family Rutaceae; genus Citrus; species Citrus x clementina. The sequence continues at coordinate 35,982,568 of NW_006262201.1, read as the reverse complement.
TTCTTCTAATATACACCACAAAGTCATCGCATACTCCTTATCTTTCACCAGATATTTCACTTCCTTAGTCAAATAAGATCTGATCAGACCACATGCTTTCTTATTCATACGATTCTAAGTTTCTTCGTTATACAAGTGTCTTTTATTTTTCATAACAACATCAAGATTGATTTAAATAAGAGTATCCGTAACTTTGCGCCTCCACATGTCGAAATTAATTTTCCTATCAAACTTTTCAAAATTGATCTTCTGGCCTCTTATAATAGGTGTTGAATGGTGATGTGACAAGTCTTATCTCCCACATGAAGTGTCCCTGGAATAGTCTAGATAGATATCTCCCCGCTTTTGAAAGTTTCATCTTCTACCATTTTCTCAATGAACTATTCTCATTTGATAGATCAGTACATATGAAATGCACGAGGAAACTTCTCAAGAAAGACTGGAAGAATCACACCAGTCCTACTTGAAACCTAAACTCTTTAGTATTTTATCGCTTTTATGACATACTCTTCCTAGACATACACAAATCCACACTACTATACAAGCTACTAATCCTCACAAGTATGAACTGTTGGTTTTATCGTATTCGTGAACTATATCGTATGTGTGAACATTTTTGTATACATGTACAATACCTATGTGTGAACAATACCATCCACCCCGACTACAAACCGTTGACTTTGATACCACTTGTTTTGTGTGAAATGCAGAATCAAATGTATTAAATAATCATAAAAAATAAAGGATATAATAATTTAACGTGATTCGATAATTTTGCTTACATCCACCGGAGCAAGAGAAAATAATTGTATTACTAACAATTATTTGAGTACAATATTTAAGTGAAGAAATTTCACTTTCGAGAACCTAAATGCACTAAGTACTCTCACACACACTTGAAAGGAAAGAACCTCTCAATTGCTCACACTCAACAATTCTTCACTTGAATTATTTCTTTCAAATTTTGGGATGATATAGATTGAAGAAATGACCTTTATTTATAGGTTTCAAGCTTGCACTAGTGCACCTAACTCTTTAATTACATTTCAATGATTTCAGCCACCTCCAAATGCATTTGAACAATTTCAGCAAAAAAAAAAAATCTTGCATCCAAATAAGTATTCATAATTTTGCAAAAGTGTTCATGCCCCTTTTGATTTTAATACGGAAAATGGAGAATGGAACCTTAGAGAGAGAGATAGAGAGAAAGAGTGGGTGTGCGTGAAGGAGAGAGATTAAACATTAAATATCAACTCCTTGGAGTAGAGTAATGATAAATATCCTAAATTTTTGGGATAAAAAATTTGAAATGTGTAGCACTGCTCTTAGAAGTATTTGGGGACTCAAAAATTTAGTGGTTGTTAAATTAAACATTAGATTAATAGATTTGATCATCCAAAGTAATAAATGACAAATGTAAAAAGTTTGAAAAAAATAGTCAAATTCAAGATCAATAAAAAATCAAAATCCATAAATATATTTTGTGGTTTCTAGTCCACTTTACGTATATTTCTTGTGCTAGTTCTTTTAAGTATACTGTTGATTTCTACTGATTAAATCTTGCCATGTCTTCCCCTAATTAGTTGTATCGTTATTCTTTTTTTCCTTCAAACATATTTTCCTCAAGATCTGTCAAGATTAATTCGATAATAATAATTAAAACTAAAAAAAATGGAAAACCTTAAATAAAATGTACCTTTTCTTTAGTTTTTTTTTTTTTTATGTACTGGGTACCAATGTGGTCCAGAAAACTTCAACCACCTTAGAAATTTGCCTTGGTGCTGATATCCTTTCCCAAACTTGGACATCACGGAGCCACACAAGAGCAAAAGCTAGCGCACAAAACTACAAAAAACGTGCATCTACCTGTAGACACGCTTTCTAGTTCCATTACAATCATCAGTTATCACCACAACTTTTTATGCTGTTGCATGTCGGCATCTTTCACCAGAAAAATGTGCCTACTGCCTACATAGGACGCAACTTTAACATTAATTATACTTTTGATATGTGAGGCCAGAGTCATGGTACAAGAAATTTTTTTTTTCCTTCTTTTTGAAGAATAATCCTAGATACCTTGTTGTGTTCGAGACAAGTTTTGTTTTTCACGTTTTCTATATATGAAAGAAGGATTTTGTTATGTTACATTGAATGTACCATACACAATCAACAAGAACCACACAATTATGTGGATCCCATAATTTGTGTGGTTCTTGTGGATTGTGTATGGTACATTCAATGTAACATAGGGGCTCCCATAAAAGAAATGCAACAAGCAACGGACTCAGTCACCTTTCGTATTGACTGGCATAATTATGTTCGTTTTCTACGCAATCATCGCAGCTTGTTTTGAAATAATTAATAATCCTCTCAATTTGGAAATGGTGAATACAAACATAAGGCAATCCCTATCTTACATGCATGTAAGATAGGGGATCCCAAACATAAATACATCCATAGAAAAAGTAACCATTAAATAACATGTGCTCAGACTTTAGCAAAAACGAAAATATACTACTACAAATAAATTAATATGAGAGCAAAAGCCTTACTGAATTCTCCAATACCAATAATTGTGAGCTTGAGTTCATATAATTCGATGGTTTAGGATGATATCATCCTAACCATCCTCTCCAGTGGTCACAAAACCACAAAGACTATTTTAACTTCTTTTGATCAATTTTATGATGCGCCACCATCATGGTCCCACATGGACATGCAGCAAAATTGTCCTTCGGCCTCTTCTAGTTAATGAAAAGATGATATTAAATTGTTGAGGGCGACCCGTCATCTTATTAATGTGGCTGAAGATGGAGAGTGAGATAACACGTACAGGGCCAGTTTTATGAAGCGTCTGAGCACTTCAATCTTAGTAGCTTGCTAAAAATTTGACATCCACATGCTTGGCATCAGCTGTGCCACATTTTTCAGTATTTAAAAGGGCATCTTCTAAAATGAAAGAACCACTTTACTTGCTTCCTCTTATTATACAGGACTAGCAAATTCTATAGATAGTTTCATAATATTTATACAGAAGCCTTCACACCTTGGAATACATATATATGAAAAATGTTTTGTGTGAAAGGATTAAGCGAATCAGGTCGTCTCACATCTGTTCCTTCTAAGTATTTCTTTGAAAAAGATCTTAATGATGATTGCATAAACTCAGAAGCAGAAACAATCCCCATCATAGACTTTTCCATGCTTACTTCTGGTTCTCCGGAACAACGTTACAAGACAATCCAAGCCATCGGCAATGCATGCCTCAAATGGGGTTTCTTTGAGGTAAAATATTTATTATTGTAATTATTCAACAGCGGTATATATATGTATGCTCTTGAATATATAAGTAAGTATGTTAATACAGGTATTATGCATATATAATTAAGTTTCGATGATATTTATACTATAATTAATACTAGGTAATTAATCATGGAGTACCGAACACATTGCGAGATGAGATGATAAGGGCAAGTGAAAGTTTCTTCGATCTGTCGGACGAGCAAAAGAGAGAGTACGCAGGAAAGAAGCTGTTTGATCCAATAAGATGGGGGACAAGCTTCAACGTTAATGTCGACAAGACATTATTCTGGAGGGATTACCTGAAGATCCACGTCCATCCCCAGTTCAATGCTCCTCAAAACCCTCTTGGCTTCAGGTATATATCTCAAAATTAATCTTCAATTCTTTTGTACGTATTTGAGGCCTTCTCAAGTCTCTGTGTTGAAACGTCTGATCTTAATTTCCCCACATATTTATTTTGCACATCCATAGGCATGACATAGTAATTAATTAATTTGGACTTCCTTAGTAGATATCCATCCAAAATATTTGGGATGAAGGTGTGGATATTTTAAAAATTATCTATCTTGACCAACAAAGCGTTGGTTCGTGTTGGCTCCACTGGCAATGGAGTCTCCTTAAGTGGCTTGACTGGGTTTGCTCCCCAGTTCAAGTCGCAGGGAAGTCTCATTTGTTGAGAGAACTTGTACCTCCTGGTTCAAGCAGGGACTCTAGTCTGGGTTGTGGTACGGGCTTAAAGATGCCTCCCACAGTTGGGGCCCTCCTCAGGATACCTCGTGATTAAGACAAAAAAAAATATATCTATCTTGTTATTGGACGGACATGAGTATTACTTTTCATCTGATATCCATCAATTACTTAAAATCGAGTGACATGTTCATATTAGCCTTTGCTAAAAGTATAATAATATACTTATAAATTGTAATTTTTTATTTTTTATTTTTGTATCTAATAAATATAAATTTAATTGTAATATTTATGAAAACAGTTAATTACAGCCGTTGAAAACACAGTCGGCATCTTTGAATTCTATCTCTCAAGATCTATTCGATGGTGGCATCATCGGTGTTAGAGGAGTAGCGGAGGCGCCAGCCAAAGTCACGATTGTACTCTTGATGGCGCCTAGTTACAGTGCATCGCCTACTAATTAGGCAATTGGAGCGGCATGGCATCCTCTCCAATTCAATAGGTAATGCACCGTAACTCACTGCTGTTTGACAGCGGCGGTATGGTGTAATCCTTTGGCCAATGCTTCTGGCATCTCCGCTACTCCTTTGACGTCGATGATGACACCATCATATAGATTGCGAGAAATAGAGTTTAACAATGCCTGCCAATTGTGTTGTCAACAGCTACCTTTTAATTTTTTTTGGCGAGTCACCAGCGACAATAACCTGTTGCAAATTTTTTGTTTACTTTTTATATTTAGTTTATAATAATTATAACTAATGAATTAAATTCCAAAATTTAAATGTATTCAATATTAATATATGCTAACACAAATTTTTAAAAAGATAGCTTAATATATTAATATTATTTTTTAATTTTAAATATACCAATTTGATGTCGACAAACATCCATATCCATATGGATAAAATTTAAATCCATATCTAGTATCTACAATTAGATATGGATGTGGACGTGTTTATCAAGAACAATTATGGATTTACACGTGGATGAATAATATCCATATTTAAGTAGATATTTTCCATCTCTTCTTAAGGGATGATACCATTGGATAGATCTCTTGAAATAATAATAGTGTTCGAGGGTCCTTCCTATTTCTTGGTGGGGGAGTCCGAGCCAAAATTGAAAATTTGTGAGGTAAGGATCCTTTCGTAATTTTTTTTTCTCTCCTAGTCTTTCTGAATAAAATAAGTGGCTAAAATTATATTTTAAATTTTGATATTAAAAATCAAACCCCTTTTTTTCACTTTATTTATAATTAAGTTAATTATTCGCTAAATTTATTGGGGTAACACTAAGAGATGATCCTCATCAAGTTTGTAAGTAAAAAGTCGCAAGGGTAAAACTTTTGAGGCCCGAAATCTAAAACAAGTATGTAAATATGGGTAAAATATTAAATTATTTTACTGATTAAATTTAGAAATATGGGTCGGCAAATGTCAGGCCCTCAACATCATGATTGCCAAACTAGAAATTGATTGGTTCAAATTTTGAACCAAAGTCAAACCGATTGGGTCAAATTGAGCATTTTTGCTCACCTTTAATTACAGAGATATCATTTGTCTATATGTTTTGGCACAAGATGTAGCTCCACACCTATTGGTGGGAATTATACAATTTATGTTTCGTTTTTACTTTTAAAAAAAGGTTAATTAATTTGGTTGATTTAATTTGGCACAAGATGTAGCTCCACACCTATTGGTGGGAATTATACAATTTATGTTTCGTTTTTACTTTTAAAAAAAGGTTACTTAATTTGGTTGATTTAATTTGCTTTCTAACCATTTATGATTTTCTTTTAATTATTATATTCTTACAGTAAAACCATACAAGAATATTGCAAAAGAGTTCGAGAATTGGCCAATGAATTACTGAAAGGGATTATGGAAAGCTTAGGATTGGAAGAAAGCTATATACAAAAGGCAATGGATCTTGAGACAGACTCTCATCAGTTGCTTGTCGTCAATTTATACCCTCCTTGTCCACAGCCAGAAGTAGTGATGGGGCTGCCTCCTCATTCGGATCATGGCCTCTTAACCATCCTTATGCAGAATGACCATGTAGGTCTTCACGTACGGCACGATGGCAAATGGATTCCCGTCAATCCTCCACCCGGCTCTTTCGTAGTCAACATAGGAGACCACATGGAGGTAATTCTTTCAAACCATTTTTATTTATATCTTCACTCAACACATTCTCTCTATGTGTGTGTGTCTATATATATATATATATATATATATATATATATATAGATACATAGATAAATAGATATAAGTCAATACAATTATTGATGCAGTGTGGTCTTCAACAGAAAACTCTACAACGAATTTGACACAGCGAAAGAATAAAAGATGTAGGTGATTGATAGATAGGAATATTTTCAATACTTCGTTGATTCTTGATAATATTAGAATAAAGAAATAAACTAAATTAACATTGATTCTAAGAATACCCACGAATCTACATGTTAAAACTCATTGATTCTACAAAACACCAAGAAATAACAAGAGTATAACTCAAACCAAGAGCTTATTCCATGAAATAATAATAATAAATAATCAAGACACTCGTATAAAACCTACAAAAGACACATATTTATACTAACTATAACTTTTTTTAATTTGAATAAAAAATCGTTTTCAATAAGGCTCATACCTAAATTAGTAATACAACTTAAATAAGTTATGCCTAGGCAATGAAATTTTAAATAGGAAACCAAATTAAACTATAATACAAATTAATTAAGATATCCTAAATATCATAAATTTCAATCTAATTGGGATATCTTCAATTTCTTGCTTTGCATCAAGCCATCAATTATTCAATAATATTTAGGGTTTTAATCACCCCAAGCATTGATGTTTGAAAAAAGAAACTAAATAGGCATATAGTTTTAAAAATATATATCACCTAAATGAGAATTCTAGAATACATCAAAGGTGATATTTAGTCAAACAACAAGCTAATGATATTATGATAGGTGTGCATTTATTTTGAAAAATCATCATGATATTAAATTAAATTATACATGTCACGATTCATTGATTGATTATATTACCTCTGATATATTCTAAGATTTCTCAACTTAAGTTAGCCTCTTTATCATTTACATTTTGTTTCATTAAAGTTCTAAACAAATTTTCACAGTTATAGAAACCAATGAGATCGATTTAAGGCTATTTTAGTCCATTCTGATTGAGGTGCTTTAATATTCAAATGTGTGACACGTCTAAACTCTAAAGGGTTTAAAGTAACTAAGGTAAGTATTAATTATGGTATAAAATACTCGAGTTAACAAAACTTATGTACCATCTTTATTAATTGGGATGGAGTTATTTCGACTTAAATTTTTGAAAAAAATTTGAGTATGTATATTGAAAGTTAACCTAACATTTAATGATGGCTAATTGTATAGTGTATATGTTTATGTATATATAACCACTTAAAATTGTATTTTGGATATAGATACTAAGTAACGGAAAGTACAAAAGCGTGTTGCACAGAGCAGTAGTGAACGGCAAAGCAACAAGAATCTCCGTTGCAACGGCACACGGGCCTCCTCTTGACACGGTCGTGGGCCCTGCTCAGGATTTGCTTGACAATGAGAACCGACCCCCGTTGTATCGTGGGATCAAATATAGAGAGTATTTGCAGCTTCAACAGAGCAATCAACTGAAAGGGAAATCCTGCTTGGACCACGTCAAAGTCAATATCAATGATACGTGTTGCAAATAAATTTGTTTAATTATCACTTTCCAGATGAAATGATTGTGATGTGCTGCTTTATAATTTATTTGTAATAAGAGATGTAAATTAAATAAATTCTATTACTTGTTATGTTAATGGAAGATAATTGATTAAACTCTAACATATAATTGGATGTGGCCCGCTCAAAGCTTTAATTTTGTCATATTTATTATTTCCCCTCCCTTGTTTTTCTAACTTATGCAATACGGTCATTTCCTTCTGAAAAATGAAAGCTCAACAACTCCATCAACGCTGTCCCATTGCATCAAAAGTACTCGGCCTTTTCGTTTCTTTAATTTTCCAGGGGTTCAATCAAGTTGTCTAAGGCGCACATGATTGTGTCTGATTTATATAAATAGTTGAAGCAGTCAAAATGGTTCTTGTGCGCCATCCATCTCGAGGATTTGTAAAAGTAATTAAGAAATTGTCTGTAGAAAGGCGCTTTTAAGTACATATATACTTTCTCCTGCATTTTTTCACACATACATTCACCCGTATATGTTTTTTATTAGTAATTGGAATGTGTTGAAATTGAAATGAACTGTAATTAGAATGGGCTAAAATAGGAATAATTAATAAGAATCGTAATAAATTATTTATTTTAACTATAAAAATTAGAATCAGAATGAACTGCATTACCATTAAAATGTTTATTTTGTCTGGAATCGAAACAAATCGTTGCAAGTTAATAAAATAATCTATTATTGTCATCACTTGTTATAATAATTGTGATGATTATTTTTTTAAATAATTATTGTTAATAACAACAACAACAATAATACTTTCTCAAATATACATATATTAGAGGTTTTTTTTTTTTTTATCTACTCGTATACAACCATATACACCATACTTGAACAAAGGTATACAATATTTTCTTATATTACTCAAATTATTGAACAAAATGTCAATAATTAGTGTTGGTATTCAATTTGCAATTTGTTTTAAACTGGTGTAAACGTTGACACTTGACAATAGACTGGCTCAACCATTGACAACATTATTAAGCAATCTTTATACGTTTCTTACGCGTGTATTTTCACTTGTGTCTATTTAGATCACAAAATTCTCCCAAGTCCACCCATCTCCGTTGAATTAATGGGCCGCCTAAAGCAGCTAAGAATTTTCAATGGCGTCCTCAAAGACAAAGCCTCCTTAATCAAAACAACATTATCAACCAAACGCCAGACCTCCTTCATCCGCCGTGCAATCCTCCGAGCCACCACCCACGGCTCGTCTTCTCCACCGTCTATTAATCGCATCGACGCCGTAATATCCTCCGGCAACGGGTCCCGCCCCAGGGCATGCGCATGCATCCAAGCTCTCATGGACCGCCTGCATGGCACGCGCGATACTTTTGTTGCCCTAAAGTGTCTGTACACAATCCATAATATCATTACAAAGGATTCGTTTATTTTAAAAGATCAGCTTTCCATATTTCCAACTCTCGGCGGCCGAAACTTTCTTAATCTGTCTGAATTTCATGATGATTCGGACCCAGAATCGTGGGAGCTGTCTGCATGGATAAGATGGTACGCGACCGTCTTGGAGCAAAATTTAACGGTGTCTAGGGTTTTAGGTTATCACCTTTCATCTTCTGATTCCAAGAAGAATCATAAGGACAAAGAAGAGAAGATTTTTGCTTTGTTAAGCTCAGATTTGTTGATAGAGATAGATGCTCTTGTAGGGTTTGTTCAAGAGATAAGCAACGTGCCCAACTCGTTGCATCTTCAAAGGAACAATCTGGTGTACGAGATTGTGAGATTGGTCAGTGAAGATTACAGACTAATACAACGTGAAATCTCCCTCCGAGTTGTTGAACTTGATGAGAGAATGACGAGTTTAAGTGTTGATCAGTTGACTTTGTTCATGAGTGCTTTGAAGAAATTTGAAGATTGTAAAGAGAGATTGTCATTGTTATTTGTGAATAGGAAGAAGAATGATGGACTGTGGCACCTGATTGGCGAAACAAAGATGAAAATCGAGACGATGATGAATAAAAAGGCAGAGGAGATGGCTTTAGTGAGAATAATGAAAAGGGACGAGACAAGGGAGTGGTCCCGACAGCCGTTCCGGTTCACATCCGACGGTTCATGGTTGGGCTTGGACCGGGTTTCTTTAACTGTATCTACAGTTAGATGACCTGTACAAATGAACCCGGTTTCTCATTTTGCTGCTGCATAGATCGGTTATTTTGTTTGACTGAATTTTATGTTAATTAGGTGTGAAAAAATAATACTTTGTTAATAGAAAATAGAATATGGACGTAACCGGGTTTCCCTAATGTAATACAATGGGAATTTCTTCATAATTCTTGATGTTTAGATTTTTGTGGTGCTATAAATTTTAATGTGTGTATATCACTGATTTCTCATATTTTTCTTATTTGTTTCTTTTTCCCTAAAAAATTACTCTAAAGGTTAGTTCATTCTTGAATGTTGATGTTGTGTTTTCCAAAATATTTTTTTCATTATTTTGTGGTACAGAGATATTATGCCAAACTAATGGGGAATAAATCTCGACTAAGTATATAGACTTGAGGTAAAAATAATTTATTTTTTTAGTGTATTAATTAGGACGCCTGTGCCAATTATGGAGTTAATCCTTATGATTGATCTAACTTTTATATATATCGCATTATTCTTGATATTTAACATATAAATCAAATGGTAATTAGCTCAAACTCTAGAAACTCAAGCAGTATTTACCCGCTAACGCAATCTTTTAGCAAATAAACATCAATTTTGATTACTGTCAATGAAGTGTTCAATTGCATATGATTCATGATAATTCTGGACGCACGATGAGAAGTTCACAGAGGAAGAAACCAAATAAATACAGAAGCATGACCCCGAAGCCAGCTGACACTGAGAGTTGGACACCAAAAAAGGCTTGTCTCTAGAATCCAGTCCATGCCAAACGGCACCAACCCAACATATTGTAACCAAAAAGCCCAAGAAACAAACCCACCCAACAAATAATTAATTAGAGTAAGAGGCTATTTGTTAAATGTCTGAAGTATGATATTTTATTAATTTCATACCTTTTTTAAAATTTACTTGTTAGTTTTTTGGAACTTATGTATTCTTTTCAGACATTTACATCTGAATAGAAAAAGTAAACTTTTGTGACTTTTATCTGAATGGAAAAATGTCTGAATGACAAGTAAATGTTATATTCCAAAAATATCTCTGTAAAATAACTTATTTCCTAAACTATAAAATGTAATCCTCTTTTTTTGTTTTAATTTACAACGACATAAATGTCAAACAACCAAGTTTAAGATATTTTTTATTGTAAAAGCAAACAAGATATCACTTATATTCAGATATTAAAAAAAGAAAAACAAACATGTCATTCAGATTTTCGTATTAAGACTCATTCAGACTTTAAAAAAATTCAGACCCATTTAGATTTCAAATAAAAAAATAAACGTTATATAAGTCTTTTGACACTCCGCAAAATTCCACTTAAAACACTCTTTTAATTGAAATTATTTGAATAACCTAACACAAATTAATTCATTTCTTATTATGAATGAGAATTAAACATTAAATATATTATTCTTTTAACAATTTTTTTTACAATTCACTCAATTTCATAATTTATATTTATATTTCAAACTATAATTAAAAATATTTTTTAAAAAATTCCTAGCAATTTAGATGTATAAAGATAAATCATATAATTAAAAAAATTTAAGATAAATTTAATGTTTTAGGATTTGTATGTAATTTAAAGAAATATTGTTTGGGTAAAATTTTATAGAACGGTAATTAATTTTAATACATGGATTTATATTTTATTAATAAAACTGAACATATTTTAGGAAATAACATCCAAAAAGAGTTTTATAAGAATTGGATAGGTGTCAAAAGCTCCACTCAATTAATTATACCGCTTATCAACCTTCAATTATAATTTCTAAAAGTAAGTTTACGATAAACTGTCTCAACATATGAGCCAACTTAATAAAATCGTATCACCTGTTTTTATTTTAATTTTTAATTTTCCACTATCACTGTAGTAACTAGTAATTGATTAATATTCAGATAAATGTGCATGTATTAACATTTAAGAAATTAAGAGGATGAACTTAGGAAAGTTTCACTCTATGAACATTATTGTAGAATATTAATTTTTAATTTCATTTTTTCCAACTATTGATCGCTAGTTAATTGGATCTAAATGTTTGAAGTTTCACTAAAAAATTATGCTTTTTATAATTGAATTTAAAATTTGGACTTGTTTATGCAAGATAATGTCCTCAACAATAAATACAACAGCCGCAATAAATAAAAGATAACGAGCTGAAAGCAGTAAATCCAGCTTGCTATAGCTTTAGACCATGTGAGAGGAAAATAAATGAAAAATTACACGGAAATGTGACTAAAAATCAGTTTCCACAGACTAATTAATTATTAATTTACTCTCCGCATACTGAAGATCGTTACACAATCCAGTTTTAATAGCAGAAGAATATCATAACCAGCTAATTAAATTTGTATTAACAATTTTCATTCTCTTCATCCGGTTTGTAAAGTTTCACGGACCGCATGTTTAGAGGCTGTAATGGTCTTGCATTAGTATTCGATTCCTGCAAAGTTGAGAGTTTATGTATTTAAGATTTTATTTACTAGTTATAAAATATAAGTGGGTAAATATAAACTTGTTACGCGAAACGAACTTACATCATGTACGGCTACACGAAGTACTCTCACTTGCTCTCTTGTCACGCTCCTCACCTGAAATGAGAGTTAAGTGAAATAAGATGCAAATAATTAATTAAACGTTAACAACAAATTAAATCTTGAGGATTAATTAGTTTTAAAAAGCTATAATTGTGGCAAACCTTTCTAACAATAGTCCACGTAACATTTTCTGTGCAGGGAGGAACTGTAAGAGAGCCAATGTATCTGTAATATTTTGAGCTGCCAATCTTTATGGCCCTTGGATCAATAACACCAACTGTTGCATCTCTTTCATTTGAACCCGAAATGTTTCTTAAATGATCCGATATCTGATTAAAAATTGAAAGAGAAAATAAGCGAAAAAAAGCTGATGGGCGAGCCAAATTAAAATTTAAGACGGCACGATTTGGTCCCTCGGTAATCTACCGATGCCAAGAAAGAATCAGGTCTTCCAATCTTGTACACGATTCCTACGACAGCAACTTTGCCATCATGGCTCTCATGAACCATGTGAGCCTCCAGAGCAAATCTGCAGTTAAATTATATTGGAAAGATGTTAAAGAAGAATGTTCTCCCATTTTATTTAGTTCATAACTAGCTGATGTTTAAGTTGTTATATATATTGTGAACATTTATTTATTTATTTTTAAAAAAAAGGTACCTCTTGCCATCGATGGTGTGCTCCGAAGGTGAGTGCCAGTGGCACTGTTGCAATACATATTTAGTTCCATTTATCAAAATAGTTCCTGCACCGCCTTTCCATTGTAACTGCATCCAAAAATAATAATTCAAAGGGATTAATTAACCTTCCTAGCTATATATATATATATATATTTTATTTCACCGAATTCAATTCAAATAATAATAAATAAATAAATAATTTTCATTTTGGTACATTCTAATTTAATTTACGTCACCATAATATCATGGCCCCTATTCCTGAGAGTGGCATTAGAAGGCTTGTAACTTCTTTTAAGCCTTCCTAAATGGGAAACTACTACAACTCTTTCATTCAACAGATCGATGGGAGACTGCATTGTTCCATTTTTACAAGCACTCCATTCGCTATGAATCTCTCCCCATCGATCTGGCCCATGCTCACCTCCTTTTTCATAATTGAACTCCTTCTCTTCATCTGCATGCCCATCATAAAATCATTTTTAAATTTACAAAGAAAATTAAACAATTGCAACCAAGAGAGAGATACTGCTGTATGTATATATGCGGCATGCATTCATTAGATTACTAAAACACGAAGATCAGGATACACATTGCATACAGTTGCACGTAACAAGATGATCAAGAAAGGTTGTCCGAAAGTTGATATTTTTTAAATAGTAATTGTAGGAAAAAAAAAAAAAAAAAGATGTGAGAAAGATGGAAAAGAAAGGAGTTAATTTCAACTTTCTGGCCAATATAATTCTTACCAAATTCTTTAGACATTGCTGAGCCTGAAAGCAAAAGAATAACAGCAAAGAAACGATAAAACAAGAGTTCGGTTGCAAGTTTCTCCATTTTTTTTTTTTTAGCTTTTCAAGACTTAATTAACACATGTATTTGATTAACTGCCCACTAGCTATCAGAGATTCTCTGCTTATATACCCTCCATTCCGATATGAATGCACTAAAGGTTTCTTTATTGTAATAAAAAAGAATTTTCGTAATTCTTTTCAAGGTCATATGAGAAGGGGCTTGCTAACCATATTATACCAAAGAATCTTGTGTATCCTTCCAATTGACTAAGGTCTCCGATGACGAATCTAGGGTTGATAACAACATTATAAGGTTAATTTGTATATAAATCTGTTCGTTAATTGGATGCATTATCAGGTTCGTTACTTCCATCCCCAAACGTTTGAATAAGGTAATTAAAGATCGATAACTTGGAGGAAATGTAAAATCTTATATAATTAAATAAAAATCACTTGTCGGACAAAAAACATCGAGCAAGAAACATCTAAATTTGGACGTTTGTCCTGGTCGGTTTTGTATTATAAAACAAATGATACTCAAACTTGTCATTATCTTTTATGGATTTTGTTTTTAATGTAAAATTAAGCAGGCGCTAAAGAACTGGTCCAATCTGTTTTTATTTATTTTGATTTTCTGAAAATTTTTTATTCGATCTATTATCTCGAAATACACAAAATATTAAATTAGCCATACTAATATATTGTTAATATGGTGAGTAATAAGATGAGAGTTATAAAACAATGCCTTAATTTGTCCCATTTGTTTCAACCATTTTCGTCAGTTACTTTTGGTTAATGACCAAATTTAAGTTTGTTTAATAGTTGATATTGATGGTGGTCATAATTTGACCATATTAAGGCTCCCATATTTTCTATCAAGTATCTCTGAACTTTACTCTTTATGTTTTTTTTTTAATCTTTTGATAAGTGCTCTTTATGTGTTGATATAGATATTTTATTATATAGTTGTTCTAAATTTTGTATATGGAAATGCACCCTTACAAAATCAATTATTGCATTATGGAGGTTACAAAATCAATTATTGATACAGATATTTTATTATATAGTTGTTCTAAATTTACTCCGTGAAATTGTCTGAAGGAGCAGAATCTTTCGTTAAGAGAAATGCTATCTAGCATGTCTTGGCTTAACAAATTGGGAGGAAAAAAAAAAAAATGAATCAAGCATTCCTCAACTTAAATAGATCCAACATGTTTTTTTCAACCGAACTTATTATAATTGAATTGATGTTATATAAACTAAATAAAATGGCTAATCAAATGTCTTCTTGTCCTTGAGGACTTAACTTACTAGTTTTTGAGTAATTTTTTTTTATTCATCTATGTTCAAATTAAGAAGGAGGGAACTAAAAATTAATTTTTTATTTTGCCTACTCCAACCTTAAAAAAAAATGTCTTGTCTCTTGAAAATTAAGATAATTTTCATCTAAATTATTGATCCTCATCTTAGTTGATTTGCATTAAATCAACTACTTGTTTTGAGTAATGATATACTTTTTTTTATTAGTATTTCAAGTGTTATGTGTTATTCATCTAGTAGATGATATAATAAAGTAATAAATAATTTTGAAACTCAAATGTTAGAAATTTTTGTACTATTTATAATTTTATGGATTAATAATTAGTTATCCACGTGTGGAGCTAGCATAGTGATAAATGGCAGAACCCACACACTCTATCATATCTAATAATTAGTAAAAGAGTGTTTCATTTTTTAAAATAAATGGTTTGAACTATCACCATAAAGTAATCAACAAAAATGCAGCATGGTGGCCAAAAGTCAAGATGGACTTTCAGCGCCTTATCGCACCACTTGATATCTTTATGCGAGAATTATTTGTCTAGTGATATTTTATCGTGAGGTAGAATGGAGAATTTTATTGAGGACCAATAGTGAGCCTCGTTATGGGACCACTAAATTTAATATTAAAATATCAATAGATTCTATAATAAAATTCACTATTTTACTACATGATAAAATATTACTGTACTGTTTCACACAAATTTTTTTCCTTTTATGCATTGTAGACCAACCAAATAATTTAATGTTGGAAGTATCTAGAGCGTCCATGACTGTAAAATTTAGTGACATTATTCAGAATTCGTCATTTTTTTTAAGGCAATCTTTAAATTACATTATTATTATTTTAACTTATAACTAATAAAAATAATACAAAAATGAGTAATATGTAAGTAGACCATATAGACTCAATATCTTATTTTTTCCCTTGCTTTTGATGGATGTAAGTTCAAATAAATGTAACTTAAGGAGACTCATTTTTTTTTTAAATGATATGGAATTCTCTTCAGATGCTCGGCACGGACTTTATCATATAGAATATTAAAGAAAAAATTGATGGTAACACTTTTTTTTTTTTGGTTGAATATCCAACTTCTCCCCTGCTTTTTCTAGACATAGCTCAAGATTTTTTTTAAAAAAATAATACTTGAAGATCCCCTGCCAGCTAAATTTTTACGTAATAAAGATTTTGATTAGAATATAAAACTAAAACATTGACTTCCATCTGAACTCAAAAAGCCACACAAATTAATTAATATACATAGTTTTTTTTTTTTAACGACAAGAGTGAATTTATATTAATACTTAGGGTTAGTTTGGTAATGTTGTGACTTTTAAAGTAAAAATAATTAACTATAAAGAGAATCAATTAAAAGTTTAATAAAATTTAATTATAAAAGTACTATGAGTTTTAAAAACAGTTGTATGTGTTGATCTATTATTAGTTGTAAATCTTATTGTTGAACTGCTATAAAAATTCAAATGACTAAAATAAATATAATGTTGAATAAAATTTATTTACAAATTTATAAATATGTACATATAATTTTTTTTATTGTGCATCTATAATGCTTGATAACTAAAATAAATTTTTTTTATTTTGTTATCTCAATATAATTGGTAATAACAATCTCTTTAAATTTTATAAGTTTTTATTTCCTAATTGAATGAAGATAATTTTATGTGAGGATCTAATTGAAATTAAATTAATTATAAAACTGATTTTAAAAAATCAAATTTTGATAAGCTACTGCTTCCTTATTTTTCAAAATTTGCTATAGAATAAATGATTTTGCAAAAGTGATATTTAGAAAAATTTATCAAACATCAAAATTAGCTTTTAACTTTTTAAAATCACTCTTGAGTCTTTCAAAGCAATCCCAAACAGGCCCTTAGCCCCAATAGTTAAATTATGAGATGACAATTATATAATTTTATTGACAAAATAATAAAAGTAATGTTAGAGATCTCAACATTTGAGTTTCAACTAGTGTGATATTCATTTATTTGTATGGTAGAATAGTAATTTTATAACTTATGAAATTTGTCATCCAATAAATGAGTGGCACATACTACTTGAGACTCAAATATTAAGTCCCTAGCATTATTTAATCAAGACAAGAAGAAACACCAATTACAAGAGATTGAGATACAAGATCAGAAAACTATTGTTTTGTGATTCAAAAAGCTGTTTTAGATTTTCATTTTTCTCATTTTTTAAAAATCTAAATATTAATAATTAAAATACTTGCCATGTGGCACTCAATCTGTCGCTAGATATGAATTGGTGCATGCATATAGAAAGAAATTAAATGATTTTTACCACCATAATCCAAACCATTTAGGCATTTACTAGCTATTCTATTGGTGGATGCAGCTATAATAATTGCTTAAACAGTCAAATATTAAAATCATAATTACTGGGATGAAATTTGAACCATAATAATTAGTTGATATAATGATAGCTTGGTGCTTAGCATTGCCAATTTGCCATCCAGTGGTACTAATAAAAGATGAAGACACAACTCGATAACGATAAGCACACATATGTAAGCAATATTTATCAAAATGGGAATGCTATCTTTTGTAATTACTAGAAATTGAATTTGATTCACTAGTAGTGGAGAAGGAGTTTTCGATCAGAAAGTTTATCTTCCGACAGCACTTTCAGCGGCCATTTGTTTGCTAAATTTATCAAAGTTAATGCGAGCAATTACAAACGAATGATAAAGAAATTTAGCAATAGTCAAGTCTTTTAGCTTTGTAGTTAATCTTATAACGGAAAAATAAACAAATAAAGAAGAACTCCTTGGTTGAAGAAATATATTGTATAGCATATTGAGTTGTCAAATGGACTCACAATTTTGATTTTATGGCTATGGGTATTCAAAAATATTCTAGATTAATTAGGACACCTTTTTTTTTTTTAATTCATATTTGCTGACAAACAAAATAAAGAATAATTTTAATAAAAATAGTAAAGATATTATAATAAAATTAATCTAACTTCCAAACTTCAACAGTAAGTATTTATCAAACTCTTTAAAATAATAACTTTTAAGCTACAGTTGTTCAACTAGAATACCAAAACTATAATTTAATTAATTTGGCAATAAGTGCTTAATCTTTAATCCAGAACAACCTCCAAATATCTCGCCAGAATTAAACCCGCTTCACAAATGTTAAGTTCTAAGGAAGGTTTGAAGACGTATGAGTTACTTATTAAGAGTATGGTTTGACATCACAATGCAACAGCTTCTCCCTTGTGCCTAGTTGACTTTTGGTTTAGAATTGTCTATTTGCTAATGTGGAAATTTCCTATTCATAGTGCTGATTTGGAGAAATCGTTTTGCTTAACTCTATCATTCTAATAGTTTTAAAAATAATTTTTATTAGATAATATGGCCATCCCACTTAATATTGCCTCTCTTGGTGGATAAATCCATCAACAAATTGAGAAAATCTTGGATATTTTTTTGTTTATACTCTGTTATCTGTTTGATTCTTAACATGTGTATCTCTCATTTAATTATGTTAGAGCAAATACATACGTAGCAAGAATCAACGGATGAGAGAGCATGCACCGGGAAAACCCAAAATGTTTTCCACCAAGTTAATTTATATTATATCCGTCGATTAACCCTAGCATATGCCTCTATATAAAGAGTTCAAACTTCTCATTCCTCCGCACAAATCATCACCAAACTCTTAGCTCTCAATCTTTAGCTAGGTAAGTAAATATCCTAAATGCATCTCCAACTAGGCGTAGATATTGTTATTATCTGACCATCTATAATCTTCTTGTTATTGCTTTTTTCTTTTTTGAAAAGAAAAAAAAAATTTGTTATAAATTTTATCGTATATATAAATGAGACTCAGATGCATTATTAAACTTGAATTTTGTCCGAACTTTATATAACAGTGATCGGAGAAGAGATCAAATGAGTGGAAGAATGAGGCTTTTAGGGCTTGCTGTGGTGCTTGCGGTACTGCTGTGCTCTTGCTTGGCTGCAAACGGAAGGGCTTTAAATACCGAAACCTATTCCTATGACGTGCATCATAGGAGTAGCGGCCGGGTACTGGCGGAGGAGGACGACCAGAATGTGAAACCTGAGGCCCCTGCAATCGATCTAACTAACCACCACGGTATTCCCAGGAGCCAATTTCATGCAGGTGGCAGTGGCTAAAGCTTTGTTCTCTTCTATTAATTGATGATCATGTAATTAATGATTATATTATATGTGTGAGGATTATATTTATGGTCTGTATCATATTGCTTGATTTGTTGAGTATTTCTGGATGTGGATTGTATTATCATCATATGTTGAAATTTATAAACAATCCGTATGTCTCTTGAATAATTATTGAAGTATTAATATAATACAGTTTGTTTTATAATTATTGATGTTAATCTTGATATCAAATGGTTGATTGGAGTCACAAAATTTGCCTATAGGAGACAATAGAATAATAATAAAATTTAAAATTTTAATGTAAATTGACATGTGATTATTGAGACATAAATACTATTTTTAAATCACCGGATTAAGTGAATACAATGAATGAAAAATGAAGTGAGTGACCGAGTGCCTCGGGATCCCATGAATGCAGCTGCATCTCCTTGATAAAAAATGTCGCTTTAATTTATGTTATCTTTATATGCAAAATGAAATAAATTAAAAAATTATCATAATTTTTCATTCGTGGGAAACAAATTTTGTTTGCAAATTTTAACGAAATAAATGTCGCTTTGGTTGCAAATTTTGCAGCCTTACCATTCCCAGCTCTTAGCTCATTAGCTAATCCAAACTCCGCAAAATTAGTACAAGGAAACTTATGAAAGAAAATGAAATCAGTGGATAAATAACTGTTAATTAGTAAATTCGGAAAGAAAGATATGTTTGAGTCCAAAATTTGTACTCTGTTGCAGCAAAGCAAGCAATAGGAATCATCATCTGCCATCCACTGATACTCGTACTACAATTTCGTACAAGCAGGGAAGGATAAAGAAATTAGAAAATAGTTAATTAATTAACCGTGTATTACACGTACATTGTAATTAGGGATGGCAATTGTACCCGCAAACCCGCAAATCCGCCCAAACCCACCCGTCAAAACCCGCCCGTTGCGGGCGGATTTAGTATTATAAATTAAAACCCGCACATGGATGCGGGTGGGTTTGGTATTAACCTTATATCCGGTGGATATCCGCATAGATATCCACCAAACCCGCAATATTTTTTTCAAATATTTTTAATTTAATTTTAATCTAAAAATCTATAAAGAAAATAATATCATTAATTAAATTACCAAATAGCCAAATGCTCAAAGTTGTGTATGTGTGTATGTGGCCTATATCCTATTCTAAAGTCATAATCTAAAGAAAACTAAAGACATTTTCTTTCGAATTAGTATTTGAAAATATTAATCTTAATTATTATTATAAGCATTGTGTTGGATGGGTGCTTATGGTGGTGAATGAAATGAATATCTTCTCTTGGAGCTTGTTTTAAATGATAATATGAAATGTAATTATTATTTTTAGATACTAGTTTGTGTTTTTTAAATGGATTTGTGTAATTTATACTTAAATTTGAGAATTTGTGTTGAATTGATGTGGAAATTTTAATTTTTCATTTACATTATTTAAATATAAAATTGATTATGTTATATGGAATTTGAGGTTATTATTATAAATTTATATATTAAACATTTGTGATTTTAAATACGGAAACCCGCAAAAAATCCGCCGGATACCATTGCGGGTTTGGTAATTGTTAAAACCCGCTGTGGGTGGGTTTTTGTAAAAAAATTAAAACCCGCTGCGGGTTGCGGGTGGGTTTGGTAATTTAAATTTTGTGCGGGTTTGGGTTTGGTAATGACAAACCCGCTGCGGGCGGTGCCCATTGCCATCCCTAATTGTAATTTAATTAATCTATATACCCAAAAAAAGAAAAAAGATGATGCACATACCAGACTCATGACAAAGCATCCACAGATGATTAAAGTGGCATTCTTTAAATACTCAGTCATCATTATCAGTATTCTACAGTACCTATTTTCCAGACTGCAATGCAACAAGATCAAAACATAAAATGATTCTGTGGTTTGAAATCCTCTAGTACAGAAATTGAATCTTTAAAGTATTAAAAGACATATGTACACACACACACACCAGAGCATGACCCCAGCAGCTGCAGAGAGTTTGACAAAGTCCCAGATCCCAGAAAAGGCTCGCATTGAGAAACCATTCCGAGTTAAAGGACAGCCACCAAACACGCTGTATCCAAACATCCCAAATACTGAAACCCATCCTGAGATATCAAAAGCAGCAGCAGCACCAAAAACACCAAAATCTGGCACATAAACAAGTACACAACGTGAGAGAACAGCAACAAGAAAACTCCAAGCTATCACTCGATTCTTGAGCTGGCTCTGCATGCAGGAATTCTGCAGTGGAAACGAAAACGCAAGCTGAGGCAAATGGAATACCTAACACCGCCACATATACTTAGGGGCGGTTCTAGTACCAGGCGAACTAAGCTGTCGTGTAAGACCCCATATTTAAGAAGGCAATAAATTAAGTATCTATTTATTAATACAATAATAATAGTTATTTTAAGATTCTAAATTTGTTTAAATAGGTATATATGGTAGGAAAAGTTAATTTTTAGACATTTCCGTATTATTACTTTCATTCATAATTATCTCTATATTTTTTATAATGTTTACCTTAAAAGTAATTTTTTAATAAAAATATGATTTTTACGGTGTCATAATGATTTTAACTCTTTGAAACTTTTATTAGTAATTATAAGAAAAAAGTTCAATACTTTCCAAAAATTAATTACTCTATTGAAATTATTTATGTTAGATTTTAAAACTTTTATTATTCTATTAACTCTATTAAAAACCTAAAAAATAATAGATGTTGAATCAACAATATTCAACTAAAAATATTTTTGCTTTCGTATCTATAAAGAAAATCCTTGATCTTCTCTATAAAATTCAATGCCATCATCTTACATCTAACCACCATATCCATCTTAACTAGCCAACTTTGTATATGCTATCATTCTAACTATTTTAAATTATTATTATTCTTATTTTTTAAAATTTATTATACTTTTATTTGTTGTATTGATATATGACTTGAATCAACTATGAACTTTGTGATTTAAATACCATAAATGTTTTGTCGATAATTGTTAAAATTCATGATATTATTAACGACGGTTAAACATTGAGTTATTTTATATTACTTTCAGAGTCATGTTGTTTAATGTAGAAAGACCTTAAAATTAAGAAATGTTCGCTCAAGGCCTCCAAACTATTAAAGCTGGTCCTGCATACCCTGAAAGCTCTGCCACTTCATCTCGCTGGCTTACATATTTCAAGATTGCTGCAGCCAGAACGTACTACCAAGATTCAACATAAGAGTATGACAATCCAAGATCTTTCAGGTAAATGCCTAACATGTGATACTTGTTGACCCCAAAAGCTTGTCCGAAAAGTTTATCCAATGCGCTTGCCATTCCCAATTCCCAACTAGTGTAGAAATAAAAATTAAAAAAAAAGGATGGCATATTGGAGAATACAATATGTGAAAAATCAGACTTCTTCACTTATATTACATTAGAGAAGAATACATATTTATATACATTACACCCTAGGAATAAAATGGTAAAAAACAGCTAAGATATTGCAAATTAGTATTCCTGAAAATTAGGGATTATATCTCCTAAAATCTAGTATTTAAGTCAACACATAGCTGTAAAATACAGCTAACATCTACAACAATAGTCAACACACAGCTCTGTAAAATATAGCTGACATCTGCAACACTCCCCCTCAAGCTGGAGCATAGATATTCTTCATGCCCAGCTTGCATACAAACTCTTCAAACTTGTGTCCAGGCATTTCTTTTGTCAACATATCTGCAGTTTGTTGTCCTGTAGCAATATACACCAAATAGATAACTACAGTTTCTAATTTCTCTTTAATAAAATGTCAGTCTACCTCCACATGTTTTGTCCTGTCATGATGGACAGGATTATGGGCAATATTAATTGCTGCCTTATTGTCACAGTAAAGTTGCATAGGACTGTTTTCTATTAACTGTAATTCTTTGAGAACACGTTATATCCACATAAGCTCACATACCGCATGTGCTAGTGCTCGAAATTCTGCTTCTGCACTACTTCGTGCCATTACAATTTGCTTCTTACTTCTCCAAGTTACAAGGTTTCCCCACACCTTAGTACAATAACCTGTTATAGACTTCCTATCCATGATGTTTCCAGCCCAATCCGCATCAACAAAAGCTTCTACATTCTTTTTTTCTCCCTTATTAAAATAAAGTCCCTTTCCCGGTGTTGACTTCAGGTATTGAAGTATTCGGTTTACTGCCACTAAGTGAGCTTCTCTTAGGGAGTGCATAAACTGGCTTACTAAGCTAACCGCAAAAGCAATATCAGGTCTAGTATGGGAAAGATAAATTAATCTCCCTACTAGTCTTTGATATCTCCCCCTCTCCACGGGTGCATTATTTTCTTCAAGACCCAACTTGCTATTTGGTTCAACTGGTGTGGTAGCAGGTTTACAGTCAATCATACCAGTATCCTTTAGCAAATCTAGGGTTTATTTCCGTTGTGTAATTAGAGTACCTTTAGCTGTTCTAGCTACCTCCATTCCCAAAAAATAACGTAGTGGTCCAAGATCCTTGATTTCAAACTCACAAGCTAATTTTTCTTTTAATCCTTCCAGCTCTTCTTTGTCATCTCCTGTTAGTATAATGTCGTCAACATACACGATCAAAATAGCTAACTTCCCTTCTTTAGACTGTTTGTAGAACATAGTATGATCGGCTTGCCCTTGAGAATAACCATAGTTCTTCAAGACTTTTCCAAATCGGTCGAACCAAGCCCTATGGGACTGTTTAAGGCCATAGAGAGACCTTTTTAACAGAAAAACTCTTCCAGCATGTCATTTTTCTTCAAAACTAGGCGGCATATCCATGTAAACTTCCTCTTCCAATTCTCCATTCAAGAATGCATTCTTGATATCAAGCTGGTTGAGAGGCCAATCTAAATTTGTAGCAAGAGTGAGAAGGATCCTTACAGTATTAAGCTTTGCCACTGGGGTAAAAGTTTCTAGATAGTCCACCCCATAGGTTTGTGTGAAACCTTTCGCCACAAGTCTTGCTTTATACATGTCCACACTTCCATCAGCCTTATATTTGACTGTAAACACCCACTTGCACCCCACAGTCCTCTTGTCTTTAGGTCTTGGTACAAGCTTTCATGTGTTATTCTTTATTAAGGCTGTCATTTCTTCTTGAACAGCTTTCTTCCACTCATTTAACTCTAGGGCTTTATGGATGTTTCTTGGAATAGTGGTATTAGATAGATTAGCCACAAAATTCCTATACTCCTTAGATAGATTTGCATATGACAAGAACTTGTAAATAAGATGTTTAGTGCAATTTCTTACCCATTTCCTTATCGCAATAGGCAAATCTGTGGACTTCTGAGCTTCGTTCTCAGCATATTCACTAGGTGGGTTTTGATCCTCCCTTAGTTCAGATCTTGGTTCTGCTTGGTCTATAAGTGGCTGTACCTCTTGAGTTTTATTCTTCTTTCGTGAATAGACATGAAACTCGCCTATAGGTTTCTCCAAATGTGAATTGATTTTTATTCCTTCATTCCTTGGTGACACTATTGGTTGATTAAGTTCTATAGTGTTAGGTAGGTTATGATGAATGTCTGGACTGAGGGAGGAGGCATTTGGTAGATTAAGTTCATTCATTCCTTGGTGACACTATTGGTTGATTAAGTTCTATGGTGTTAGGTAGGTTAGGATGAATGTCTAGACTGAGGGAGGAGGTATTTGGTAGATTAAGTTCTAGGCTGGAATTACTGGACATATTGGGTTCTAGGCTGGAACTGCTGGACATATTGGGTTCTAGGCTGGAATTACTAGGCATCTTAGGTTCTAAAATGTCAAGAAGATCCCAAGAATTATCTTCTCTCAAATTCTGCCCCTGAAGAGAATTACTCGTGTAAAAAGGTTGATTTTAAAAAAACTTGACATCCAATGTGACGAATAATTTTTTGGTAGGAGGATCATAGCACTTGTACCCTTTCTTGGTAGGAGAATATCCTAGAAATAGGCATTTGATGGCTCTAGGAGACAACTTTGTTCTTTGAAGACTCAGAAGATATACAAAGGTTGTACAACCAAAAGTTTTGACTGCAAAATTAGAGGTAACAAGGTGATTTTGTGGGTAGCTGTCAAGAAAAACAGAAATAGGTGTCTTGAATTTAAGAACTCGAGAGGGCATACGATTTATGAGATAAGATGCTGTAAGAATGACCTCTCCCCAATATATTTTTGGTACATTAGTTGTGAACATAATGGCCCTAGCAACCTCTAAAAGGTGTCTGTTTTTACGTTCTGCAACCCCATTTTGTTGTGGTGTTCCGGAACAAGAACTTTGGTGGACAATTCCTTATTGTGATAGGTAATTCCCTAAAATAGAATTGAAATACTCAGTTCCATTATCTGTACGGAGTACACGAATGTCAGTTTGAAACTGAGTTTTTACCATGACATGGAATTGTTTAAAAGTTTGTCCAACTTCAGATTTTTCCTTCAAAAGGTACACCCAAGTGGTCCTAGAGTGGTCATCTATGAATGTAATGAACCATTTTGCTTTTGACAGGTTGTTAACCCTTGAGGGGCCCCAAATATCACTATGAATCAAAGAGAAAGGTTGGGATGGTTTATAAGTACGGGCAGGAAATGGAACACGTGTTTGTTTAGCCATTTGACAAAAATCACAATATAATAAACTCAAATCTTGATTTTTAAATAAGGAAGGAAACAAGGTTTTTAGATATGGAAAGCTAGGGTGGCCTAACCTATAGTGCCACAACATTATTTCAGAAGAAACAAATTCACATTGAGAGACTTGAGCATGTCCTTTCACGGGTCCTTTATTGTCGAGATAGTACAGCCCCTCATATTCCTTCGCATTCCCAATCATCCTCCCCAAGATTGGATCCTGAAATAGACATTTAGAACCACAGAATTTAGCTACACAGTTTGTGTCTTTGGTAAGTTTACTAACTGAAAGAAGATTGCATTTAAGATTTGGGACATGTAAAACTGAAAAAAGAGTCAAACAATTTGATAGTTTTACTGTTCTTTTTCCAACAACAGTGGATAATGATCTATCAGCAATCCTCACTTTATAATTACCTGGACATGGAGTGTAACTAGAGAAAAATTGAGAAGACCCTGTCATATGGTCTGAGGCCCTTGAATCAACAATCCAATAATCTTTTTCAAGGGATTGAATGCTAAGGGCTGATGGGTTACCTGTATGGACTGCATTACAACTAGAGGAGGTCAAGTCATTTTTATTTGCTTGCTGATTTTGTATGAGAAGCTGTTACAGCATCTCAAATTGATCTTTTGTGAGAGCAAACTGATTAGTTTTCTCTGTCACCATTCCATTTGCTTCTTGCTGCCGTTTTGGTTTCCAATCTGCTGGTTTTCCATGAAGCCTCCAGCATGAGTCTCAAGTATGTCTTTTCTTGTGACAATAGTCGCAATAGAGACGTTCTCCATGTTTTTGTCCCTTTTGGTCAGCTGACTGATCTGTCTTTTTGGTCACCATCGCTAATCTCTCTGCCTTAGGTTCCTTCACCAGTCCCATCATGACTCTCTTTCGACTTTTTTCACGCCTCACCTCAGCAAAAGCTTCTCGGATGGAGGGTAGAGGATTTTTTCCCAATATTCTGCCACGAACTTCATCAAGTTCTTTGTTGAGTCCATAAAGGAAATCAAAGAGACGTTCTTTATCCAACATCCTCTTATATTTGATGGCATCCTCAGAGTAATGCCACTGCGATTCATAGTAAAGGTCAAGTTCATGCTATATATTGTTTAGAGAATTGAAATATTGAGTCACTGAAAGACTCCCTTGCTTTTGGTCACGTAATTGTGACTTGATTTCAAAGAGCTGAGCTACATTCCCAAGGTCAGAGTAGGTTTCTGTCACGGCTTCCCAAAGCTCCTTCGCAGATGGTAGGAAGAGATAAGTCCTACCAATATCCACGTCCATCGAATTGATCAACCAAGTTTGCACCATTGAATTTTCAGCATCCCACTGCGGATAACCTGGATCCAAGACATCAGGGGCTTTGGTTTCCCCTGTAATATACCCTAATCGGCCTTTGCCACGAAGAAATAGGGTGACAGATTAAGACCATTGCAAAAAGTTTCTGCCATTTAACTTGTGCAAAGTTATTTGCAAAGAGGGGTTTTCGGTACCTAAGGAGACCGAAGAGATGTCCTGCCTTGTTACAGAACTGGAGGAAATTTCATATTCTTGTGTAGGGTTTGTTGTCTTCTCCATTGGAAGGGTTGAGAGTTTATAATGAGAAAAATTCAGAGGCTTAGTTTAAAAGAGCTGCTCTGATACCATGTGAAAAATCAAACTTCTTCACTTATATTACATTAGAGAAGAATACATATTTATATACATTACACTCTAGGAATAAAATGGTAAAAAACAGCTAAGATATTGGAAATCAGTATTCCTGAAAAGGGTAAAAGCTTGTTTAGTCCCTATATTATGAGGTTAGTGTCTATTTAGTCCCTGTATTTTTTAAAACACCTCAAAACGTCCCTGCTACTAAATATTGACACTTATGCCATTATTTTTTTTATTTTTAACTTGCTTTTACAATATTACATTTTTGCAATAATGTTTCTTTTTAGATATTAATAAAAAATTAAATTATCAAATTAAACTCAAAAATAAAATAAAAACAAAAAAGGTATATATTAATTTTTGTGGAAGCTCACGTATGTCTAAAAAATTAATATCGTAAAAAATTACATTATCAATTTTTTTAGAAAAAGTAATATTTTAACTCAAGAGTGTGTTCTACAAAAATTAATATATATATATTTATTTTATTTTATTTTTTGGTGTTAAAGTGGTAATTTATTTTTTTCTTTTTAATAATGTCTAAAAAAATTATTATAATAGGGTTATTTTTTTCTTTTTAATAATGTCTAAAAAATTATTATAATATGGCAATATTATAAAAATAAGTTAAAAGGAACAAAAGATAATGGCAAAAGTGTCAATAATTTAATGGTAAGGATGGTTTGAGGTATTTTTAAAAATATAGGGACTAAACGGGCACTAACTTCAAAATATAGGGACTAAACGAGCTTTTACCCTCCTGAAAATTAAGGATTATATCTCCTAAAATCTAGTATTTAAGTCAACACATAGCTGTAAAATACAGCTAACATCTACAACAATAGTCAACACACGCAGCTGTAAAATACATCTGACATCTGCAACACAAGATTCAAATGTGTGTGTGTATATAATCTGTGTATAGAATTAGAGAGGTGGATGATAATAATATTAATAAAAACCAGTTTAGCACGAGGCCGAAATTGAAGCTGACGATGACAGTGTAGGCTATGGAAATGATAGCGAGTTGAGCATCACCAAGTGACCGTCAAAAGCTTGGAGGAAGATGTTCGGACAGTAGGCGGCTAGCAGACTGAAGGGTGCCGGGCCGGCTATGCACGATACCTTCTTTGATTCAATCCAGATTTTGTCCCTTATTTGATTTGTCACCTCCATATAGTTGTACCTTTTAGGGTTCATTTGTTCAAAACATTTATGTACTAATTATATTCCTTTTTTTTTTAATTTGATTCATTGTATTTGCTTTGTTTAATATGATGAATGCGAACACGTTATTCTGGAGTTGAAGATTGTGGGAGAGACAGTTGATGCCATATTGCCATGGATCGAATATCGGAACTGCCTACTTTTATCATTCATCATATGATGTCCTACATCTCCCCAAAAACAGGTAAGTCGAGTATTTTGTCAAGGAGATGGAACCGGTTTCGTATTTCATTCCCCATCTTGGTTTTCAATGTAAATTACCTCTTCATGGGAGAAAGCAGGTTGGATTACCCAAATTTTAGCTCGAAGATGCAACAGGAAAATTTTCCTGAAACTATAAAGAAATTCCTGGATACTTCCCTGGTTCGGTTCTGCAAGCTTAAGCTTTTCTTGCAGGAGTAGAGACTTTCAGTAAGTCTTGTGCATGTTGAAATTTCTTTGGTAATTGGATAGGATTAGCCATAGGGAATGAGGTGAACGAGATACATTTTCGGGTCATGTCACATGAAAATTTCTTTGTACACTATGTTCAGACAATCTTTAATGGTAATTCAGAAACAACTTCATAGCTAGTTGCCTAGTTTGATGTATGTTGGAGCAGCCCTCTGATATTATAAGGTTAAGTTCTCTCAAACAGCTAACTCTGTTCAGAGTCTGTATAAAGGAATAAATGGTCCAAAATTTTACTAATTTTACTAGTCAGTGCCCCTTACATGAAGATTTGTGTTTTTCTTTTTGTTGGGCTCTGAAGCATCTGTGCCTCTAAGGCTTATAAACTCAAGATTATGCAGACTTACTCATCTGCGGATGAAATTGAAATTGTTGAAATTGTTGTTCCAAGTCTTCAACAGCTGACCCTTCTATTTAATGGGGAGCGAGGCCACTGTAACTGAGGTAGAGAGGTCTCCACAACTGAAAAAGCTACATACCGTTAATTTCTGTATAAGAGTTTCATTGCCTTCTCTCAAACTTTCCCTTGCTTGAGGATCTCTTGTTGTGCTGCTGTTGTTTGCACAAAAGGATTAAGATTTCAAGAATCAGCTGAAGAAGCTAGTGTTTCACTCCTGCAATTGAATGCTTCATGTCCATGGGACGTCAGCTTTCAGTATAAAGCTGATCTTGACACTCATTGGTACATTCATGTAAAGCAATTTCTTGGGGTATCCAATGAAATTTAAAACTCAAGGCTATCTTTGGATTCAAGCGAGGCATGTCTTCAAATTTCATAGAATACAGCGTTGAAATTTCACTTTAAGTTTTGTCACTTCTGTTTATAGTTCCTAATTTTCTTTTTCCCTCTCTTGGTTCACTTTCATTTATCAAGGTTCCTTCTAATTTAGACAAACTCAGAGGATATTTCCCTTCACTTCCTTTGCGAGTTGGGAATCTTGAGCTATTTTCAAATGAACCAGTGCCACTGTTGGTTTATGTGACTTTGGTGGATGGTGCTTTTTGGATTTGTTATCATAGGACTTTTTGGGTGTCTATGATGTTTTAGGTATGTCCACTTTTATCTAAATTTGTCATAGTCTATATGACATCATTGATGTTTTTAGCCCAAGTGCTGTCCAACATTTTTTGCACATTGATACTGAGGAGAAGATGGGAAAGAAGAGCTGTATTGCACATTCATAAATTTTTCATCGTTGGTGTACTCCAATTCTGTCAGACAAGGATGGAATTAGAGTGCCATTAGTTCGAGAGAGAGTAATTATAGCACCATAAGATAATTTATAAGCTCTCAATAGGAATTCAGGGAAGTCTTTGATTCCTACGATACGTATAAATAAAAAATAGATTAACATGCCCTGCTCTAGCTTCCTCTTTATGTGCCATTGTTTAACTCTGTATTATCAACGAGCTGAAATGGCTGCATTTTACTTTTCTAGATCATTAATTGCAGCTACCTAGTCTGTAATTGCTTTAAGTCATCATCATTTTTTAAGTTGATAATCATATTTATCTGTAATGATGTATCTGTTGTTTGCTTGAATTACAGTGGTTTTGTGGGCACTGGGCTCTGGCCAAGTATGGAATATAGATGCGAACTGTTGCATTTGCGATTCTTGTCTTATCAAGTATTGGCGGCCTGACATAAAAGATCTTACGGTTGAGAGCTCCTCACTAACTGAAGATCAGATATTTCTTTATATAGATGATATGATGCATCAATGTATTTCTATTGAACGAGAAGTTCAGAATTTCATCTTGAATGGTATATCCTGCACTTACTGAGTCGTCTTGAGATTTTCATATAAACTGGTGATTCTTTGAAGTCATAGAACTTATGAAAAGGTGTTGATTTTGCTTTATAATCGAAAGCTCGTGATTAAATGTTTTCAGTACCTCCAAATTATGGGTCACACGAACTAACGCAGGATAGGAATAACCAGGGGTTAACAGTTCTGACGTTAGAATTTGAACTCGAAGTTGGCAAAAAACTGATGATGGATGAAAGGAATGCATTTTTTGTTTTCAATATGAAATTGCATCATATAATAAATCATTGAAAACTGAGTATGCAGTGGAGAAAGAAACAAAAATTCATAAAATAAGAGGTAGTCCACTGGTGCAAAATCCATTATGATATATTGCCGTCAGCTTCGGTCCGCTCTTTTATCATCTGGGTTGGGATTCGACCACTTCTGTAGACGCTGCTTAGCTATTCCAGCCTGTAAATCCACCAAAATGATAAATTACCTGACATAGACATCCATTTCAACAGAAAAAGATAAAAGAAAACGGAAGTGAAACAATGTTAAATCCCACCTCCTTTTCCCAATCGCATCGTGCCGTTATGATGGCCAAAATCACCGTTTGAACAAAAGTCCCACCAAAGATCATCCCACCCCAGATACCCTGGTGCATCAATGAACGATTACTTAGACTATGCTGCCGCATTTTCAAAACCAAGTAGTGTGTGTGTGTGTTCATGTGAATTGTCATGCAACAACAGAAGAAAAAGGAACAGCTGAAGTTACCCCAACACCCAATTTGAAAACCCATCCGATCAGGAATCCAAGCGGGAGTCCTATAATGTAATAGCAGCCAAGATTTATGTACGCAACTGTTGCTTGCCACCCAGACCCAATAGCCACTCCTGCCACAATGAAATTACCAGCTAGTGTGACAACTGATGCATACATAAACCATTTTTCTGATAAAAAGTTGATGAAATTGAACATAATGTATAAATGTTGTTGGAAATTCACCTGATAAAACTGGTTGAACGCTGTTAAGGAGAATGGTGATGGCTAAGAGAAATGAGAGTTTATCAACTTCCGCAAGCACATCATTACTTGATGTGAATATTAATGCGACCTTATCATGGAGAATCATGATGATTACACACAAGATGAGACCAATCAATGTCGATTGTGCCACAGACACAATGGTTGCAAATCCTGCTCCCTTACCATTTCCTGCTCCTAGCTCATTTGCTACTCTTACTCTGGAAATTGTATGCCATAGAAATTATCAATTGAAGAAAAAAAATGTTTTGATCACCAAAAGTGTAAAAAAAGAAAATTAAAAAAATGAAAAATAAAAGGTGCTTTTTGGATTTTTTTTTTTTAATTTTATAACTCTGTTTGTTCTTAATTTCAAATAAATAGTAAAAATGATTCTAAACTTTTAAAATGCTGACGCACGTTTTATTAATTTTATGTAAAATGTGAATAATGATTGAGATTTAGTACCCGGTGGCGGCCAAAAAAGCTAGGGGAATCATCATTTGCCATCCATTGATACTCATGCTGCATCAAAATGCCATAAAATTGTTAAACCATATACTAAATGTGGAGTTGTTTTCCTGATAAACATACTACAAAACTGGAGTAGGAGGGGGGAAAAAAAGGAAAAAAAAAAAACCGCAATAGTTGAGTAAAAATAATATACTACCAGACAGATAGTGCATCCACAGCTAACGTGGCATTCTTCAAGTACCCAGTCATAAGTATTAATATTCTATAATACCAATTCTCTAAACTGCACAAACACAAGCAGATAAGACAAGATTACACCAACGACAATTGTATAAATAATATAAAGTTAACAATAAAAATTAAAATAACGAAAACTGATCAAGTGACTTTAGTTAAAATGGATTAGGCAGTGGTACTGATGGGGTCTCAAATCCAACGGTATTTGTATACATTAATCATTCTTCTTTTTTTTATTGTGACGTGGAAACGAGCAAACCAACCACGGAGGAATGATAATGATAATGACAATGATAATGAAAATCATAATGACAATGATAATAAAAATGGCAATGAT
Source organism: Citrus x clementina (assembly GCF_000493195.1). Classification (NCBI taxonomy): domain Eukaryota; kingdom Viridiplantae; phylum Streptophyta; class Magnoliopsida; order Sapindales; family Rutaceae; genus Citrus; species Citrus x clementina. The sequence goes on along the minus strand of NW_006262201.1, from coordinate 35,949,341 downwards.
AATGATAGTGTGATAACCATAGCATGACTCCAGCAGCTACGGAGAGTTTGGTATATTCCCAGAGGCCAGAAAATGCTTGCGTCGAGAAACCTGACCAAGTTAGAGGGCAGCCGCCGAAAGCAGCGTATCCATAAAGCCCAAAACACAAAACCCACCAAGAAATATCGAGAGCCAGCGCCGCACCAACAACACCAAAATCTAGAACATAAACGAATAGCCAACTCGTCAGAACATTCACCAACAAGCCCACGAGTGAAACCCACGCTATCACTTGATTTTTCAGCTGGCACTGCAGGAACCTTGTCAACGGAAACTGAAACGCAAAGCTAAAATGCAGTGGTATCATCCACACAGCCACTGTCCCCGACAGCTCCGCCACGTCATCGGGCTGCCCCAGTAATTTCAGAAGCGGGGTGGCAAATACGTAAAACGGCAGCAACAAGAAGCAGAATAGAAAAAGGACTATCCATGATCTTTGCATGTATATGCCCAACATGTGGTACCTTTTGGCTCCAAATGCTTGCCCACAAAGTGTCTCTAGTGCGCTCGCCATTCCCAACTATTCAATTATAGCTTTGATTAGCTAGCTACCTAATTATTGTAATAAAGAGAAAATTAATAATAACCTTCGTAATAGTGATTACCAAAAGGCCAAAATTGAACCCAACAATGACTGTGTTGGCTATAGAGATGGCAGCGAGCTCAACATCACCAAGGTGGCCAGCAAAGGCTTGAGTGATGATGTTCATGGTGTAAGAAGAAATCCGGCTGAATATTGCGGGACCCACTATTTGCCATAGCTTCTTTGATTCAATCCACACCCTTGATGTCAAATCTTTATTGTTATTTTCACGATCATCATCATCTTTATCTGTTAACAAGGGCCGCTGATTCTGATCTGTTGTGTCCCCCATGAGAAAAGATGATTTTTTTGCTGCTCTAGAAGACAGAGAGAAGAAAAAGGGGAGTTGGTTTTTTGCAGAGTATGTGAGTCAAGAATGTAATGATACGTTTACGTGACTAATTTTACTTGAAGTGGTGAGATAGCGGACGCGAATCAAACAGCGCTTTCGGGTCAATTTCTCTTGTTTGTCAGGTGAACAAGTGATATTAAAAGATCGGTTGGATCAGACAATTTATTGCCACGTAAGTCGAATTGACTGTTATTTTTCACTTGTTAATATGGAAACATTATAAGATCAGCAAAACACTCTTCTCATTTTATTATTTAAATTCCTATTTATTTACTTGCAAAACAAACATGAGAGTGAAAAAATAAATTCGCTTTAAAAGACAGTTAAAATAAAAATAAGATAATTTATTTTTTTCATAAAAAAAGTAGTTATAGCACTTCTCTTTCTTCAATATGATGACATAAAAAATAATATAATATCAATTAAAAAAGGAAAAACCACTCTCCAATATTAGAGAGAGAATAACTATTTCATTTGAATAATTTTATTTGAAAAATCTTTTGAAACCTTTGGTGCTTATGTATTTTTTAAATAAGAAGTAAAATTTCATTAAAATAATTTTATGGTGATGCTTTATTAATTCAATTTTTTTTTTAACACTGATATGTATTGTTACACTTAGGGATGCGGGTTAGATTCTAATGGGTAGTGATATTTTCAAACTCTTATCCATTATTCGTTAAAATTTTAGCAATACCAAATCTGCTAAATACCAGCGGATTTTTAGGATAATTCTCACTACTCACTTCTTCAAAATTTATTATACAAATTTACACATCATTTATAAATTATAGTATCTAATCAAATGCACACAAAATATATATCACCAACTCGACCAAATAAGTTTGAATATTTTACATTATCTAAATCACTTGCATAAAAATAGTTAAAAATTAGAGCAATAATATAGCTTCAAAATCTTGTACAATTTTTTTTTATACAAATTAATGTAACATGATTAAATTGGTTAGATTAAATATCTCTTAGATCACGTGATTTATTTTTATTATTTTGTATATTTATTCAACCGATGAATTAATACCAAATCAATTTGTACAAAATAAGTTTATACAAACTGATTATATTAGTTAGATTAAATATCTCTTGGATCACATGATTTATTTTTATTATTTTGTATTTCCATTCAATCAATGAGTTAATTACAAATTAGTTTGTACAAAATAAATTTGTACAATAGTTTGTGGTTGTATCATTACTTTAAAAATTAACATCAATCATAATTCATTATATTAGTTAGATTAAATATCTCTTGGATCACATGATTTATTTTTATTATTTTGTATTTCCATTCAATCAATGAGTTAATTACAAATTAGTTTGTACAAAATAAATTTGTACAATAGTTTGTGGTTGTATCATTACTTTAAAAATTAACATCAATCATAATTCATAAACTATTTACTATCTATGTGATGTTTAGCTCGATTTATACATATCACATCATGAGAAAATGAAGGAAATTTGTCTTTAAAAAATCTCTCATTAAATAATTGTGCAGACCATAAGTGTTTAGTTTTTAAAGAATTAATTTTTAGATTTTAATCCATCATTATTGGATCCTTAATCCAATGTTGAGTTTAAATGTGAATAATTATGTGTTGCAATCTGTCAATACAAGGTTAAGCCCAATTAAAAGTGATTTATTAAGGTTTTCAGTAATATAAACTTTAATGTATCTGATAGGGTGTGGACCTTTAATATGTAAAGAATTAAGGGTAATTTCTATTTCTATGATTAGCCGAAATAAAAATATCTAAAGATAATAGAAAAAGTTATCTATATAAGTAGTCATGGTCCTCAGATCATACATATCATTTTATTCTTTTTGATATTCCATCAAAAAAAGAACACAGAGAAACTTAAAGAATTCTATAGAAAAATGTTTTGATTTGGAAGGCCAACTACACGACTTCAGGGGCAATTACGCATTATGCATTCAAATACGCTTTTGCATATTTTGTTATTAATTCTTGGTAATATAACATGAATATTCCTGAATTATAAGTGATGATTTTCACCAAAGGATTTCTTGTTCTAACATCAATATTTTTCTTCTTGTGGTTTCCATCTTGAAATTAAGTTTTAATTAACTTAAATAATTATTAAATAATAATATATAAATTATATTATATTGCATTACAGTATTGTGAAAGCATATTAGCTAAATTGGTTTAATTGATTAAATTAAAAATAAGCTTTTAGATTTAATATGAAGGTAGGACAAATACAAATATAATAAAAAGTAATCTTATTCGTTCAGGATACCCGTTCAAATCGAATACCCACATATAAAATTAACATCCCTAATTATCAAAAATCTATTAAAATTTATAATTATGTTGGTGTTATGATTCGTGCAATGTATCTTTTAATATTCTATATATCTCATGCCTATTTTATACACACACACACCCGTTTTATTTTATTTTATTTTTTTACATTTAGATAGATTCACCAAATGTTGAATACAAAGTGGAAGCCACTCAAAGTTTGAAGCATTTTCCATGCAAGAAAAATTGGCAATCGGCGGAGGTCACGCTTTTCAACTTTGTTTTTATTAAAAAAAAAAGAAAAAAAGATTACACAGTGTATTGAAGCTTTTTATTTAAAAAAAAAAAAGCATGAGATTTTATACTGAATTGGATTATAACATGGATAGTTCAATAATGTGACACGTTTTTTTTTTTTATAAAAAAAAATTGTAACATAGATGTATAAGATAATGATATTAAGAAAGTACGAAATCTCTCTTTATATGCTAGCTGAAGTCCAAATTTTACGAAAATTGATTAGAATATATTTATCCTCTCAATTGTTCGGCAACCAGGACAAGATATATACCTGTCCCCGCAGTATACTCCCACGTTTGAACACTCGTAATCAAGACAGCTGCACTGCCCAATCAAATAAAAATCAGATTCCCGTTGAAGTGATGATCATGCCGAAATTGATCGATCAGGCAAAAAAATTCCGTATTGTTATTCAATCTAGAATCAATATCTTTCACCATCCCCCGACACGTTTGAAACGGCACTTCTCTTTTGTAACTGTTAGCATTACTCGAATGATAATCTCACAAAAAAGATCTAATGAGATGTATAAATATGTCAATTTGAAAGAACGAAAGGTGATTAAATTATTTTTGTTTTTTGTTTTTTTTTTGTAAAAATAATAATTTAAACCCATGGAGAAACAAAACTAAAGTTGTTGTGCTGCGTTCTGGCATTGTTTCTCAAACAATTAAAAAGTTTGGCAGATTGATTTAAAGACATTAATTAGAAGTTAAAATAAACTTGAGAATGCATGTGGTAATAAATGCATTGGAAGTCAATTAAGAGTTGGTTCTATATGTCTTATTCGAAGTCCAGTCTAAGAATAAAATCCCTAGACATATAATTTTTACTTCTTGAAAAATAATAACTATTTGTATTTTTTTTTTTAATATTCGAAGGGTGTCTACTCTACTTACATTTTGAAAAAGAGAAGACTGTTTTTATTTAATAATTAAAGAATAAAATAAACTCCTACATATGTTGCGGGGACTCAAACCGTTGCGCTCACAGTTGTAAGTACAGAATCCTGGCCACTATACCAAGGCCCAGTTAGTTTATTCGTACACTTATTTATTTTAATTTCATAAACAAAAAAAAAAATGCCAAACGCACAGAGCGAATTGCTTAGCAAACTAGATCTAAATTATCTCAACTTATAAAATCGCTAGAATTTTGCCTATTGCATGCGATTGAAAATACCTTGCTCGCGAAAGCCAAGACGTCTTTAAAAACATAAAAACAAAAACGATCATGACTGCGACATCGATGGAAACCGTGGGACCCATTATTAAATATAAACACATGGCACGATCAGATTGCGAGAACACGATTTCAGTGTTGGTCATACTTACCCCTTTAAATGTTGGCAATCTCTATCTTACATGCATATAAGATAAAAGGACCTTTTAATGTTTATTGTGGAGATTCGATTAAAGCTGCTCCAGCAGTTTTAGGTGAATGAGGTTTCTTTCTGATAAAGCTATCGCTGTGTTGGCATAGATTTATGATAGAATACGAATTTTAAGTACATAGTGATAAATATTATAAAATTTATTATAACTTTAATTGTGTATAGTTAAGAGAGAATACTCTACCTTACGTGGGATACAGATTTTTCGTCCGCTATAACACATTGCCATGTGTCTAAGAAGAGATGAAGTCATCAATTTGGTTGTACGATAACATTCTTTCTGTCGGTTTTACCGTTTTATTATACACTGCCATTTCACCTGAACCAAACAAGACTTAAAATTTAAAAACGTCGGAATGTTTCTAGAACATTTTATGCATGTCGACCAAAATAATATTCCTTCCTTTAAATCATTTATTTATAATTAGGGCATTTTTATACCGTTTCCATAATCTTATTTATTGTCATTATTTTTTTTTCTTACCTTTTTTCTTTTTACTTAATTAATTTTAGTATCATTACGGCAGTACTATTGATTATTGAAACAGCGAAAATGGATAAAATTAAATATGGCTGCATAGTCTTGAACAAATTTAAGAATAAAATTAGAGAAAGTAAATCAGTCTCCCGGAGATAACTTTTGCAAATTAATTGAATAATAATCTTGGTATGGGCCTGCCTGGCAGGCTAATGAAATGGAATTTGAGTATTCGTTCTGAACAAGCATAGTTCTTTCAAAACTCGGGAAATCATGATGACCTCTCGCTTATGACAAAATTAAGATTATCAATCGGATGCAACCTCATCCAATATGTGAAGCCGAGCCTTCTGAGCCTGTGAATGTGTTTTTGAAACACAAGAAATTTTAACATCCTTCGCGCTTCAAAAGTTCATGAATATGTTCAAAGAGTAGTTCTGTAAATTACCTCTTTCTGCCATTCGCACTTTATGGTGATCACACACAGTATTACAGTTTGAACAACAGTTCCGCTGATCATTCCTGTCCAGATACCCTGCATAAACCATAAACCAGGGGAAACAAAAGCACAAAAATACGATTAATTGCCAGACTCAACATCCGGAAAAGCACATCTTACATTCTAAAGACAAATACCAATATGGTAGGTTTGAGAACTCTAATAGTGTAAAAAACTTTCATCATTCTCAAACTATGTAGAAAATCCTATTGTGCCCTTATGACAAAGCAATCATTCATACCCTTATATCAAAATGGAGCAGCCATCCCAAGAAAACCCCAAGAGGCACTCCAACTATGTAGTAGCTGCCAATGTTTACAAATGCCACCAATGCTTGCCATCCACATCCAACTGCAACACCTGGAAAAACAAGACACAATCATCGAACCATATCAGAAGAACAACATTTGACACTGCAAAGAACAAAGTCATTTTGAGCTTCTAACCTGTGAGAACTGGTTGAATGCAGTTGAGAAGAATGGTGAGTGCAAGCAAAATTGCTAATTCATTAACCATTGTAATAACAGCAGAGCTTGAGGTAAAGATCATAGCAAGCTTCTCAGGGGTGGCTATTATAATTGACAGAAAGCAAAGTCCAACCAATAGGGAGTTCAGCACTGACACAATGGCTGCAAATTTGGCGCCATTTGCATTGCCAGCACCAAGTTCATTTGCTACACGAACTCTGTATAAAGATGTATTATCACATGGTAAGAAAGAGAGCACAGGAAAAGCTAGATGAGGCTAGTTACTTCAGAGGCATATTTAAGAGTAACAGTCTCAGTTTTGCTCTTGGGATCCTATTCCCTGATAATCTAATCAAAATTCACAAGTCAAAAGTTTATAGTAACAGAATTTGAATGGATGAGTGAATAGGGGGAAAAAAAAACTCCAACAACCAGAAAATGGTCGACCAAAGACAAGATATTCAAGTCAGTCAACTGGTCAGAAAAGTATCCTGCCACAAAAGTTACAAAACGTAGAAAATTGCAAACAAATGTTGGATTTGATTAGATAAAAGTATACCCATGTTCATTGGAATGGAACAGCTGTAGGTCTAATCCAAACCCAATTGTTGGTAGGCGAAGGTTCATACCTTATCATTTTGACAACCGTATTAAAGTTATGTCCATATTCTAAACCATATATGAGGTTCTAATCCATCACCAGAGGTTGATGATATGATATAAATAATGGGAAAATCACCTAATAAGAGGAGTAAATTTCTTTACATTTCCTAAATATTTTTGAAACAGTAACCGTAAACAAAGCCTGTAGAAAAGAATTGCACTATCAACACTCCCAAAAACAAATAAAATAAATAAATACAAAACTAAATATATGAGATTGAGAGATGGAAACAATGTTTAACATGATTCAATTCAAGCCAACTAAAGTTACTTCCTAGTCACCTAGAAGTATACGATACTCAATTTTTGCTGAATTGTCGGCTGAATAGACTATATTCCTTATCTAATAAAAATTCTATGTCATGAGATAACGAGATATTACACTGTTTAATACGCCCTATTTGGAAAAGCTACTTAATACTATTTGTTAGGAATGTAGTGGACGATTAGGAATGATAACCATGGGGATGTAGTGGACAATTAAGAATGATAACCATGGGGCCAACATTGGGGACCCTGATGCTTTATATTATAGAACCTAGCTCAGTACCATCTCTTGGTTCAAATAGTAATCTTTCTTCTGTATTCGCAGTTGATTATTACAATTAATTCTGGATTTAAGAGAGGGAAGGCAAGGGAAAATAATGAATAAAAACATACCCGGTGGCAGCCAAAAATCCAAGAGGAATCATGGATTCCCAGCCAAATACAGTTACACTGAAGATTAATTTTTAAAAAAAAGTGAAAATTCAATGGAACTGAAATGTGTACAAACAAACAAATAAATGTAGGTTGCAGTAACAAAGTCAGGGATCAGGAGCCTACCAGATGGAAAGGGCATCAACAGCAACCTCAGTGTTATGCATATAGCCAGACACTATTATCAATGCCCTGTAGTAAATGTTCTCCAACCTAAACAGTCGTCACAAAACACAAACTCAGTTGCTCAATTCCTCTATCTAATAAATCTAAAAATTCGGTAAATCAACAAATCAAGAGAGAGCAAACCATACAAGAGCATAACCCCGGAAGCCACAGAGAGTTTAAAGAATTCCCAAAGTCCAACAAAGGTCTGAGCAGAGAAACCGGTCCATGTGAGAGGACACCCGCCGCAAACAGTGTACAAGAAAAGACCCAAAACCGAGAGCCACCATGAAAAATCAAGAGTAATAGCAGTCCCAACAAGTCCAACTCTCAGCTTATAAACAAAAACCCAACTCACGATCACATGAACCAGAAGAGCACAACCAGAGACCCAAGCAATGACTGCAGTCTTTAACTGGCTCTGCAAGAACCTTTGCAAAGTGAATTGAAATGGTAAACACAAGTGAAATGGTATCAGCCATACAGCAAAAATACCAGTCTGCTCTGCCACTGATGTTGGCTGTCCAATGAGCTTCAATAAAGGAGATGCAAAACAAACATGGGTATCAACAGAAATGAACATATGAACAAAACAATCCACGATCTTTGCATGTAAATGCCTAGCATGTGGTACTGCTTTGCCCCGTAGGCTTGGCCACATAATGTTTCTAGCGCACTAGCCATGCCTAACTAAAAGAAGGGAAACAAAAAAAAAGAATTAGGACATGGTAGAGGGCAGTAAATTAAGTGAAATAAAATAGTTTTTCAGAGTTTAGATTAGGGTTACCAAGAAGCCAAAGCTGATGGAAATAATGACAGTGGTGGCAATGGAGATGGCAGCAAGATTGAGGTCACCGAGATGGCCAGCGAATGCCTGAGTAACGACAGTCATAGAGAACATAGCAGGGCGACTGAAGATGGAGGGACCTGCAATTTGCCATAATTTCTTTGATTCTTTCCATGTTTTACTAACCAGTGAATCATCGTTTGATATTTCTTGGAGGTGAGGTGGTGTTTCGTTTTCATAAATGCTTGAGAGTAAGAGAGGGTTCTCTTCTTCTCCGATGCCCATAACTCGCTTATGGCTGATATGATGTAAAGATCGGGGGAAATCAATTTTTTGTTGTTGCTATTTCTAGGACGTCGACATCAACTCAACTGATCACTGATTCACTGCATTGTTGTGCCTATTGTAATTTTATACATAATAGTTAATAAAGATTCTCCGCCGCCGCTGACCCCTGAATTGTGGGGCTGGCGTCACAAATCACAAAACACTGCCCGCGTAAGAAGAGGGAGTGATCACTGAAAAGAATAATGAAACTTTTTTTAACTTTCTCAATTTATTTCATTAGCCTCACTTTAAGTTACTATTTTTGATCAATTTACAGAAGTAACAACAAAAACAATACTAGTCGTGTGTATTGTAGTAATTTTCATTTCTAAACGACGTGCTGTTAGTATCTATATTTTTTTGGCGGTTTCTTTTTTTTTTTTAAAAAAAAAAAAATTATTATTATTTCTTCACAGATTCTGACGTTCCTAATTGGGCAAATCCAATTTAACGGCCGCCTTCACTCGCACTACAGGTGAAAATGGGACAGATCTCTACAGAGTGGTTATTTTCGTAATTATGCTGAATCCTGAATCTGTTAATTTTTTTTTTTATTTAATTTCTCATCAGTTGGATACAAATATTATGGATATTTATCATGGAGGATTGGATAAGTCTACTTCCCGACACAATTCTTTATTGCAATTATCCAGTCCATTAAGTAACAAAATAAGGAAGAAAATGTTTTTATTTGAAAATATGAGAAAAATTGACATCATTACTTTGATAAGAGTTGACTTGCGTTGGACTAAATTCGGGCAGTTCAAAAGAGATATAAATTCAGGCCTCGTATCACCTCCAATTGAATCAAAGAAAATGGACAGCAAGCAACCCAATTCAAAATGAGGGACAACGAAAATTCGAATTTAAAGCAAAAAATATGGCTTTCTTGACCCATTATTTCAATAATTGGGCCGGACCTATTAGGATTCGCTCACATCGGATTGTATGCAAGCAGTCGAATAGGCATGTAAGCGCCCTCTGAAATCCTCAAAAACCTTCATAAACGGTATTTTCGGATATGCACTTTAATTTATGTAATAATAATGCTGTCGTTTTGCTATTCGGTGCACGTGTCACGCTTTAATTACATGTAATCAAATTGGAAATCTAGTCCGCAGGACGGTTGCCTTTTTTGCAATGATCCAACGACTCTGATTTGTTAACTCTACTCCAACTTGGCCTGTACTCCAATAATAATAATATTTGGGAGTCCTTATGTTACATTTAATGTAACATACACAATCCACAAGAACCACACAAATTGTGAGACCCACATAATTATGTGGTTCTTGTGGGTTGTGTATATTACATTAAATATAACATAACAAAATCCATAATATTTTGCTCCGCAACACTTGACCCCGAAACTCCGACAAATCTTGGAGAATAAATAAATAAATAAATAATAATAATGGAGTTTTGTTGTGAAAGTCCCGTAACGTAGGAGACTTGGGGGGTGAGAGAGATACCTTGGATAGAACTTAGAAGAAATTCAAATTGGATTTGGGGAAAGAAAATGACTGTAAGTTATATAAAATGTAATTTAATATTTGTCTTACTATAAAATTCATATGGTACTAATTTTTTTTTTTTCAGTTACATATATTTACAAAATAGAAATATGAGAAAACGTAAATATATTATTCCACTCAATTATATTTAATTAAAAGAGAATTTGAGTTTATAAAAACTTAAATTATTGCTGTCACAAATATGAAAATAAACGGCAATGACAACACTCTCTCCTCCATAAAATGTAAAGATGTTACGGCCTGCAAATTTAAAATAGGGCAATAATCAAAGAGTCAGAGATCCTGTCGCAACTAGATATATTGCGGACGACATCTCTTTTAACCCAAAATCATCAACTACGACTTCAAGTCCAAGTGCCAAACACAACAAACGTTAGCCAGCCAAGAACGGAAGTTCGGCGAAAAAATAAATGACTTGGTCGCGCTTGGGACCGACACCTATACCGGCATATATACTTACTGGTATAAAGAGGAGTCAACAAATAAGCAAATTTGCCACTACTAGCTTTATCAAAGCTGCTAACTGCCACTTGCTATACGCATTGAGTATTGACTACCTCGATTTTGATGCCACATTTACAGCTCTAGCAGGCGCTCCTAGAGCAAGTAATATATATTGCCACGTCACATCAATGTTTCTTCGATCAGCGAGGTTTTAATTTGAGTTCATTCCCGTGTTTGTTTAAAAGTTGATGTTTCGGGTCACATCTGCTCCCGCGTGAAATGACGTACGAATCTAACGAAGATGATTGAATTTCTTTCTAGCCAGAACCGCAGAAATTTGCTTTCAATATTCAAATCAAATAAAATCCAATCTTATCCAAGGCTTTTTTGTGCAGACGGTGAAGGAATGGGGGACGTTACATGCAGAGACCGAGAGATCAGCATCTGTAATAACTAATCATTTCAAAGTGATATTGTTGTTGGCATCATATTAAAAAAAGATGCGGGTATTTTTCTTTAAGATGGCTTTTATCTGGAGTCACTAGTTTGCTTTTTTAAAGTTTATATGATCGATTTCTAATGCGACTGTGACTCTCAACCGGCCTCCATATGTATAGTGCCTGCGACAGGTTGACCCGCCAATTATTAACGTGGTCATGGTTTGAGAATTTTGGTATTTATAGCTTTTCATTTCCGCACGCCTCTTTGTATTTTCACAATCCAAAACGATATAATAATTAATTATTTCAAAGTGCTATTGACCGGCATTGTCTTAAAAAATTCTCTCAAAAGTTATGGTGTGAATCAAAAGTAGAGGAGTGCTAAACATCTAGAGGCTGAGAGAAACGGCAACTTCTGCTGCCGTTTTGCCTCTCTCCTCCTCTCAGCCATAAACTACTTTTTTTATTATTTAAAAAAAAAAAGGCTTGATGGGATAAAAAGTTAAAAACATCTCTCTCTCTCTCTCTCTCTCTCTCTCAGTTCGCGTGACATCATCACTCTGCTAGTGCTCTGTCCTTCTCTCGACTAGTGCTCTCTCTCTCAGTGTGAGTGGATCTAGAGAGATCGCGATCCTCCCTCACTCATGACTACTGCACAACTCAAACTTGTCCCACCTCACTCACTTCTTTACTCATTCTCGACTTTATCCTCCTCTCCGAACTGTCGCTACCCCCCACCGGTTCTTCCCTCTCTCCGGCTGCCAAATACAGAAGATGCTTAGTGAAAGAAAATGACTTTTTTTTTTTTGTGTGTGCATTCTTGGATTAATTTCGTAAATTTTGGTGGTAATTATTTCATGATAAAGATGAATTTTTGGTTTGGAATATTAATTGTATGAAAATTACTAGTTGCCAGAAGAGAGAAAGTCAGATAGAGTCGAGTGAATGAGGTCGGAGAGTTATGCAGGAAGGTGAGGGAGATGCAAGTTATAATAATTCTTCCGGGGGATTGTCACTTTACCGTACAGTAATGAACGCATATTATTTACTCTTTTTTATTTTGATAATGGTTAAAAAATTTTTGATAACATAAGTTTATAATATTATTCATATTTTTAATTATTTTTTATTTATATTTATTATAAATTAAATAAATTACATGAATATAAATTAAATAAAAAAATATATATTTTAATATTAAAAAATTAATAATAAATTTTATTTTTTGTAATTATTTATTTTGTGAATATTTTTTATAATAAATATTTTGTAATATTTTAAAATTAAATGTAAAAAGTATAGGAAAATATTTTATTATTTATCTTATAATAAATTTTTATTTGTCATTTAAATTTTTTTATAATAATTTTTTATCATTTTATAATAATTTTCTTATATATTTATTATAAAAAAATTTCACAAAATAAAATAAGTACAAGAAAAAAATTTTAATATTAATTTTTTTACTCATATCAAAATATATATTTCTTATTTTAAATACTTAATTTTTATTTAATTTTTATTCATGTGATTTATTTAATTTATAATAAATATAAATAAAAAAATATTTAAAAATAAGAGTAATATTAAATTTTTTAGTTATTATAAAAGTAATAAAAAAATGATATATATTAATTATTGTAGGAGAAAAATTGATAATCTCTTTAATTTTTTTATATTTTTAATTAAAAAATAAAAAGAAAAAAAGTGAGACAAATAGAAAGCACGTGAACTGCTTGCTTTTGTTTGTCCCCATAATGCTTGAATGATTAAATTTTTGTTTATCCCCATCAATCATGCTATAATTTTTTTTTTTAATTTTTAATAATAAAAAATTATTATGAGGCTGAGAGGAGGGGAGAGGCGAAAAAACAGCACATGTTAAAGCATTTTCCTTAAAGGTAAGTAGATATTTAAGTTGGTCAACATATCTTTTCTTTATCTATAGTTAGATTCGTTCAAGTCTTTCATAATTATAGGACTTGGATGAGCACAAAATATGTGTCAAAATTCAAGAAAAAGTAATTAAACTTTTATTTTGTTGAGGACAAATATAAGATTCCAATATGACAACTTGCCTTTACCCTTAAAATATCCAACGAATTTTGTCGATCCTAGTTAATTAGAACTTTAAAACATAGGATAGATCATAGATGTACATCATCTAAGGGATCAACTCAAGTAGATACGTCTTGAATTGGATATAAACAATTCATCCAATGAAATAGAAATAGTATCCCGATAGGCTTTTTCTTTTCCCAAATATGAACCTTGTAAGAGTGAGGGATGTTATTAAAATAAAAATAATTAGTCATACAACGAGTCAGAATGACATCCTTCATATATTTCCTTGCCTTTTAAATGATCCCCTTTCTTTTCTTTTTTCTTTTTTTTTTTTTTTGAAGGTTTCGAAGTTAATTTTTAATATTTCTACATTACGTACTTTATCCAAGTAAGCTCATGAAAATAGGGAGATCAGTAAGAGAGTCTTGAGTACTCCTTGCGGTATTGTTCTTTCCTCTTTATGTTTCTATTAACTTCTTTATGAACATTGGTAGAGTAGGAACCAAGAGTACCAAGACCTTTTAGCAATTATTACTTTTGTTCATATTAAAAAGACAATTCCTAATTAATTGTTAATTCAAACAACGCAGACTCTTTTGTTTTCTTCAAAAAAAAAAAAAAAAAAAAACCTAAAACTCTAATTTTTCAAACGCATAGTGACAAAAATGGGCATACTCTCAATTTTAGTCATGTTCATTTAATAATTATCATACAAAATATATGCAAATCTACAGTGTTCTCCCCTCCCAGGGGCCAGGCCCCAGCCACGTTATGTTGAATTGTTGATTCTCCATATTTTTGCCACTCCTTATGCGTACATAATTGAGAAAAGTCACTAATTTACCGTAACACATAAGAATTAATCATATGATGACACTTAATTTGTCTTATATAAAACAGTGAAAACAGAGAGAGTAGTTGTGAGTTGTAGGTGCCTAATTTGACATTTGTTTTCATAAAAAACAGGAAAACTCTTGCGGAAATTAAGCTATAAATTCAACTTCACTGCCCCCCAAACATAACATCCAGCGCAGTTTCACACTTTCATGTGTTTACCGACTAATTAAACATGGCGGAGATGATGGAAACTACTAAAGCGAAAAAAACCACCATGAAAATAGCTCTGCTAATCCTGAACATCATCCTCTTGGCTATAGGCAATTGCGCTGGCCCTTTGATCATGCGCTTATATTTCCTCCATGGAGGCAAAAGGATTTGGTTCTCAAGCTGGCTCGAAGCCGCCGGCTGCCCTGTCATTCTCATTCCCATCACAGTATCCTACCTGCAGCGGCGCCGCAGTAGCACTACTACTGATCACGAATCATCGACATCATCGCAGCCGTCCAATAATGATAATAATAAGTTGATCTTGATGAGACCTCCCGTGTTCTTCGCCTCAGCGATCATTGGAATCCTGACAGGATTGGACAATTACCTCTACGCTTACGGAGTTGCTCGTTTGCCCGTCTCAACTTCTTCCTTGATCATCGCCTCGCAGCTGGCTTTCACCGCCGCTTTCGCCTTCTTGTTGGTCAAGCAAAAGCTTACATCTTATTCACTCAACGCTGTCTTCTTGTTAACGCTTGGGGCAGTCGTATTGGGTTTGCACACCAACGGTGACCGGCCGCATAACGAGTCAGCAAGACAGTATCTAGTAGGGTTTCTGATGACGGTCGGAGCTGCGGTCTTGTATGGGTTTGTTTTGCCGTTGATGGAGTTGACTTACAAGAGGGCCAGGCAAGAAATCACCTACGCTCTTGTTTTGGAGATTCAGATGGTCATGTGTCTTTTTGCAACTCTTGTCTGTACCGTGGGAATGGTCGTCAACAAAGATTTCCAGGTTTCATTTCTCTTTAATTAATTATCACTTTATTTTCTCTCCTTCTTTTGCCGGCCAGTCCATTTTTTTCGTACAATTATCATCGGATTCTTCTGTTATTATAATATTATGCATGCGCAGATCAACATATGAAAATTAATAACATTATAACGTGACTGAGCTGATCAAACAAGTCAATTAAAACTCATGTAATCATATACAATAAGTTACTCTAATATATACGGTCAAATGTATGGAGAAAAAAAATAAAAAATTGACCAAGTATTCTTTATTTTCTTCTCTAGCATCATGCGCTAGCTTGAAATTTATCTTCTTCTTTTTTTTTTTGTTAATGATTAATGAATCAGCTTTGCTGGATAAACGACAATGTGGTGATGAAAGGGACCTAGTAGTGGGCGAACTCATCATAATTCATAGGTTTCAATTCTGTCACGACACATGTACAGCACACTTAGTAGATAAAAAGGGAGAAACAAAAATCATTATCTTGCTATATATGTTTTCTCCAAATATATGTCTTTAACAACCTATTGTTTTAAAATATTAGTGGATATCTTGTCATTAATTATGAAAAACGAGATAAAGTGATGAAAGGTTAAAGCAAAAAATGAAACAGTTAATGGAACAAGTTAATTGGTGCAGGCAATTGGAAAAGAAGCAAGAGCGTACACGCTAGGCGAAGGCAAGTACTATGCGGTGGTGGTGGCGAGTGCATTAATTTGGCAGTGCTTCTTCTTAGGGGCTATTGGAGTCATTTACTGTGGCTCGTCTTTGCTCTCCGCAATCATAATCGCAGTTCTGCTACCAGTTACCGAGATTCTAGCAGTCATTTTCTACAAAGAAAAATTTCAAGCTGAAAAGGGAGTCTCTCTTGCACTTTCGCTTTGGGGATTTGCTTCGTATTTCTATGGTGAGATTAAAAACAATAAGAAGATGAAGAAGCGGGAGCAACTTCCAGAAACAGAAATGCCAATTCCTAATCCATGATAACTAGTTTAACCATTGGAATGCCGTTAATTGGCTAGCTACCATAGTAAGTTTTATTTCGATATGAATTATTTATGATTACTATATTTCAATCTCGACTTGTTCAAGATAAACACCCAAATATATATATATATATATATATATATATATATATATATTCTGATCAAATTATAAATAGATAGATAGAGACCAAAATAAATTTTGTAGGGTTTTTATTATTTGGGACCGTTAATTTCGCGTCTCATGTGCTTCACGTTATAATCAACCTGCCCACCGGCATATTATAAATTTATTAAAGCATGCAAAAGCAAATGAGTTAATCCCCACTTCACTTTGTTTATTTATTTATCTTCGGATTATTGCGGGCACACGCATTCATTCATGATTCACGCCAATCACCATCAGATGCTGTTCATTGCAACTTGCTCTCCTAAATTAAATAGATACGGATATATGTGCGGGTATATTTATTTAGTCCGAATAACAATCTGAACGTAACTTAAGACAAATTTTAGATGATAATAATTGAATTGCATATAAATATGAACATAGATATGAAGATTGTTCGAGATCCTTGATGCTGATTCTGCTCAGAGGCTCATCTTTTGTTAGTCGTTCCGATTCTGCTAAGATACCTGCCGCGAATAATATTTACGAAGATGTGGCTGATTAACGGTGGGCTGTAAATATGACAACAACCGGTTATGAGTGTGTTTAGAGCCAAGGAAACGTCTCCGGTGATAGAGGAATTCTAAAATATATCAAAGTAATATAACTAATTGATAATTAATGCATGTATGATATATATAGTTGAATTTTAAATTATTATTAATTATATGCAGGTTTTTTAAAATAAATATACACATATTATAATATTATCTACTTATTGTATGAATATTTTAAAGGTATCCTCCAATTGTTCTATTATTTTTCAAGTGCACGATGAATTTTTTTTTTTAATTTTAAGGTAACTCATGTGCGCTTTTGTCCTTATTCTTGGTATAGCTAGTCCGCCCATTTCGTCTAGATAAGCAAAACGTATTCTATCATAACTCGTTCCTGCCAAGAAAAAAAGTGCAGCACTAATCAACCCATGAGAAATTATTTGTAAAACGGCTCCATTGAGACCTATATCGGTTATCGAGCCTATTCCTAGAATTATGAAACCCATATGAGATTAAGAGGAATAGGCTATTCTTTTTTTTAAATTCCGTTGGCCGGGAGATGTTGAAGCTGCATAAATTATTTGCGCGGTACCTACTATCATAAATTGAGTGATTGTGTTTAATATTGGTGTATAATTTTGTATGTAAGTCAAGTCCACGTGGATTAACTATTAACTATATTGATATATTGCTAGTAATAAAATCCCTATTTGTTAAAAAAAAATGTTGGGTCACACTATATTTTTCCTATTTTCTTCTAAATTATAAAAAAGTGATTTTGAGAAATTAAAATAATTTTAGTTTTGATAAATTTATTTAAAAATTACTTATAGTAAAATCACTTCATTCTTTAACGTATTTTTTAAAGTAGTTTTATCTTTTATATATTTAATATTATATTTCTTTTAGTCAATTATAATATTATATTACTTTAATTTTTAATATATCATACACACACACACACATATATATATATATATAGGGCACTGTTTTAATAGTGTTCGAGAATTATTTGAGAGTTCGTTGGATTGAAATCTAAAGACTCCTAAATTTTTTTTTTTTTAACTGCACATGGTGGGTTGGCTGCACATGATCAAACAAACCATGTGCAGCCAATGTTGGCCTTTGAATTTACATCCAAAGGCTATCTTAATAGGGTATATACAATGTCATAATATTTCTAAAAATAAAATTTATTAAATGTTTAACTCATGGTCAATTGATCATTTTAACAGCACATTTATCGATAAATTGACTCTACGGGTGGGAGAATGAGAACCATATGAATTTAATGTAGTCGGTCCGCTTGGTCCAATAATCAATGATGTTGGGTGAGAATCCAGAGATCATTAATGTCATTGGCTGTTACAGCCGCATGGGTGGTTAGATTTTGATATTCTTAATTTAATGGATGAAAATAATTTTAACCTAAAATGAGGTATAGATGTAATAACTTTTTACAAAAAAAATTATTTTGAATCACATATTTATTTATTTTTTAAATAAATTTTTATTAATTTTGTATAACTAAATAATTTTGTTAACCATCTCTTCAACATTTATTCTTAAAATTTTTAAAAGTTTTTACTATATTTTTATAAAGATATAAATAATTATAATATTCATAAAGGTTTATAAATTCTGAATATATATTTGCACATGCATTTATAATTTCTTATCTCTCCTAAGAATAAATTAGATTTTTTTTCTTATATATATATATATTCTCTAAATTTAGCATCTTGAATTATAAGAGAGATTAAATGTCATAAAAATATTATGACTCTAATAAATTACTAGAAAGATGTTACAATGAATAAATCATTAGAACCTCTAATAATTTTACAAAATATATAAACTAATAAGTTACCACATTCTAACTATATACAAAGAGGATTTTCTTATGAAAAATTTTAATTATTTGATCCGATCAATAATTCAGACATGCGGAAAAATAATCAATTAAATTGAATTTCACTATATTTATAAATAAATTAAGAAACTCAAATTTATTTATAAATGAAATAGAAAAAGCAAACGATACCACATTCTAGCTATATACAAAGAGAATTTTCTTATGAAATATTTGGGTAAAAGCTTGTTTGGTCCCTATATTATGAGGTTAGTGCCCATTTAATCTCTATATTTTTAAGAATTCCTCAAAACGTCATTGCTGTTAAATATTAACACTTGCACCATTATTTTTTTATTCTTTTTAGCATGCTTTTACAATATTACACTCTTACAGTAATGTTTCTTTTTTGGATATTAATAAAAAATTGGATTATCAAATTAAACCCAAAATTAAAATAAAAAAAGATATATATTAATTTTTGTTGAAGCTCATGTGTGTCCAAAAAAATTAATTTTGTGAAAAATTAAATTATCAAATTTTTTAGAAAATTAATATTTTAACTACTCAGCAGAGTGTTCCACAAAAATTATATATATATATATATATTATTTTTATTTTATTTTTTGGTGTTAAATTGGTAAATTAATTTTTCTTTTTAATAATGTCTAAAAAAATAAACATTATTATAATATGGTAATATTATAAAAATAAGTCAAAAGGAATAAAAGGTAATGGCAAATGTGTCAATAATTTAATGATAAGGATGCTTTAGGGTATTTTAAAAAATATAGGGACTAAACGGACACTAACATCAAAATATAGGGACTAAATAAGCTTTTACCCGAAATATTTTAATCCTCTAATCCGATCAATGATTCAAACAAGAAGGAAAATAATCAATTAAATTGAATTTTGCTATATTTATTAAATAAATTAGGAAACCCAAATTTATTTATAAATGATACAGAAAAAGAAAAAGAAATGTTAGAAATTCTTAATTTAATAAAGAAAATATAAAACAAATTAAAAAGTTAGGAGATCAAATGAGTAAAAAATTTAATAAAGTTAAACAATTAATAAAAGACTTCAACATTGAAGATCATGATATATTAAAGTAAGAAATCATTAATATAATGAATAAAAACTCAATAAATATAAGATTAAACAAGTTAGAAATTCAATTAGATAGAATAAAAACTTGCCACAGAATTTGCTATAAATATAAATGAAAAACTTAAAAAAATTGAAGTACAATTGCTGTGCAGCTTGGTTGTAGCTTGGAGTTTAAAATAAAACTTTAAAAGTTATTAACTTTTATGTGGATTCAAAAATTTATAGTTGTAGTCATCCATGTTGTTTAGTGGAAACGTTTCAGCTGGGCAAAGAAATGAAATAAAAGACATCTTTCAGCTAAAGGTGGTTTCGAAACATGAAAAGTATTTGGGGTTGCCATCCATGGTCGGAAGAAAGAAAGTCAGCCTTTTCAAGGAAATAAAGTTGAGAATCTTAAGCAAAATCTCGGGATGGCAAAGCAAATTTTTCTCAAGCGGAGGAAGGGAGGTTCTAATAAAAGCAGTGGCCCAGGCTGTCCCAGCCTATGCAATGAGTGTGTTTAGACTTCCTTCAACTTTATGTGATGATATACAACGAGCAGTTGCTGGTTTTTGGTGGGGAGCAAAAAAAGATCGGAAAAGTATCCACTGGACAAAGTGGGAGAGTCTTTGTCACGCAAAGGGTAGGGGAGGGCTTGGATTTAGAGACTTTGCATGCTTTAATCAAGCCCTGATAGCCAAGCAAAGCTGGAGAATAATCCAAAACCCTGAATCTTTGCTGACGAAAATTCTGCAGGCAAGATACTTCAAGAGCTGTGAATTCTTACAAGCCAAGTTGGGATCAAAACCATCCTTCATTTGGAGGAGCATACTTTGGGGGAGACAAATAATCCAAAAAGGAATGAGATGGAGAATTGGATCAGGGGACTCGGTTCAGGTATACAAGAGCCAATGGATACCAAGACCACAAAATTTTAAACCTATAGCTCCGGCAACTCTAAGTGAGGATGCCAATGTAGCAGGCTTGATAGATGCCAATCATCAGTGGAAAGAAACACTCATTCATCAGCATTTCAGCAAAGAAGATGCTGAAAAAATTCTAAAAATCCAGCTCCCAATCAGCCCCCAACCAGACCAAATCTTATGGCATTATGATAAAAAAGGCCAGTATTCGGTTAAGAGCGGATACCAGATAGCTAGGAAGATCAAGCACTCTGAAGAATCATCTTGCTCTGAAAATAACAGTGGGCAATGGAATGTGATTTGGGCAATGGAGCTGCCGGAGAAAATAAAAATTTTTATGTGGAGGGCTGTAAAAAATCGGCTCCCAACAGCAGAAAATCTATGGAAAAGGAGAGTGGTGCAGGATCCAATATGTTCGAGGTGTAAAATGAAGGCTGAGAGTATCGTCCATGCACTATGGGAATGTAAACCAGCAAGGCAGATGTGGAAGCTAACTCCCTATTATGCAGAAATGAAGGTGCTTATAAACCAGGATTTGTTATCTATGATGAAGGAAATAGAAAAAAGAAGAAGCAAAGAGGAGTTGCGGAGGATAGTTGCGTTGTGCTGGGCAGCATGGTATTCAAGAAACGGGTCTATCTTTGAAAATACAGAGCAAGATCCTCATATCACAGTAGCCAAAGCTGATGCCACAGTTGAGGCTTATGCAAGAGTAAAAATGGGGAAGATTTTAGCAGCAGCAAGCAACACACCAGAAAAGAGATTAAGCTGGTTGCCTCCTCCGCAAGGTTTTTTTAAAGCAAATGTCGATGCGGCCATAAATGAAGAGAAAAGGGAAGCAGGTCTGGGAGTGGTGGTCAGAGATAGCAATGGAGAAGTGATAGCTGCAGCTGTCAACCGAACATCCTTCTATGGGAATGTAGCTCAAGCTGAAGCAGCAGCAGTAAACATTGGGATCCAGACTGCAATGGAAGCTGATTTGCTTCCTCTAATTGTCGAGACGGATTGCAAAGAAGTCTTGGATTTAGTCCTCCATAAGCAGAGCAGCAGAACGGAAATATTCTGGAATATAGCTGAAATTCAAAAAAAGATGAGCTCACTTAACAGCAGGGCAAAAATTCAACATATCTCTAGAGACTGTAATGCAATTGCTCATGCACTTGCTAAGATAGCCTTAGGTAGTGACAGATCTTGTGTTTGGAAGGGATCTTTCCCTCCTCAAATCATGTGCTTGTTTTCAAAGCTTTGTTAATGAAAGTAAATCTTTCTATCAAAAAAAAAAAAAAAATTATAGCTGTAACGAACTGTACGTTGGAGTTGTTGAGTCATCATTGAATTACATCAATAGACTTGACTAGCTTACAGAATCTGTGAGCTACAGATTGCAGCATCAGCCGTTGGATGTGGTTACGTGTGAAGTGAAAAACTAAACAATAGAAAATGGGACGGTGGGAGATGTTTGTTACAGAATCTGTACCATAGGCAGGTCCACATCAATAATAAACTTACAAATGCTAAACTGTAGGCGGCAACAAAGTCGTTTCGAGTTGAATCATCACAAGCCAACAACGAGAAATTTACTCACTACTGATTCACTTTTGGTCTTGTACTCCTGTTGGGGTTCTACGTTCACCCTACAATATAAATAATGTTTGTATATATCGAAAGTAAAACAAAATCTAACACAAAACCCACAAGAGATAAAAAAGAAAGAGTGGTGATACAGTCATAAATTTTTATATAAATTTATCTTGTATAAATTGACGTGACATTAATTCATTAGTTGAATAAAAATATAAAATAATAAAAATAAATCATGTGGGCCAAGTGATATTTAATTCAACTAATCTTATCATGCCACATCAGTTTGTACAAAATAAATTTGTACAAGAGTTTGTGGCTATATCATTACTCAAAAAAAAATTGTCTTAATAATTAAATTTTTTTTATATTCTAATCATGATTTTTTTTTATATACATATTACTATTGAATATGAATATTTTTTTTTTCTCTTAATACTAAAATTCTCTTATACTGTGGGAATGCTGGAAAGCAATTGCTTCTAAGTTCGTGGCCACATCTTTTCTAAATCACAAGTACTTTCGTACCTTTTAGCTCAAAGATCACATAGAGTTAACATATTTGTACAAAAGAGCTGCCCACACCTTTAAAACCTTAAAGGTGTGTTTGAAGTATTATATTAGTTGTATTGCATTATAGTATAATATAAGTAGTTTTGTCCATGATATAATATTATGTTAGTGTACTATGAATTGCTTTATATAAAATAACATTATTTTATAGTAATATTAATATGATTTAAATATATTATTAATTTTTGAAATTAAGTATTAACTATTTAT
This sequence comes from Citrus x clementina, assembly GCF_000493195.1. Lineage (NCBI taxonomy): Eukaryota > Viridiplantae > Streptophyta > Magnoliopsida > Sapindales > Rutaceae > Citrus > Citrus x clementina. The sequence goes on along the minus strand of NW_006262201.1, from coordinate 35,926,089 downwards.
TTTTTATATATTAATTTTTTAATAAAAATAATTTAAAAATATACAATTATTAAATAATAAAATATTACAATATAATGTTATATTATTAATAGCATTACATTATAATATAATTTATTTCTATATGTCACTTATTATAATATAGTATAATTTAATATTTTATTCTTAAAAATATAATGCTATATAATTATATAATATTAAATTATAGAATTTATTTTTATTTATGAATATCGAATATAATTGTTTAGTTTAAATTTATGATTTTAGTAATAAAATTAAAAATTTCTCACATATTTAAAGTAAAATAATTAAAATAATTTTATGTAATTCATTTATTAAATATTTAGGTTTATTACTATCTTATATTACTATTTAATTACATTTTTATTTAAATATAAATATAGATTAACATTTAATAAATTTAAATTTATTATAATTTATTAAATAATAAAAGTTAAATGATCATATCTAAGATATGAATAATATTTTATTGCAATCTAGCCTAAATCACTCCTATGAATTTATTTTATACACCTTTCATTCTATTAACCACCTCTTTAATGCAGCATGATGTAATAAAAAATTACAGTCGAATATAGATTAGCAAAAAGACAATATTCTAATGCAATGCCATATAATATAATGCAAAGTGCCAAATGCACCTAATATATGGTACACTTTCACAACACTGGGAAGTGCTCTCCCCCCAACTGCAGGAAATGTAACTCGAGTTGCGTACTCTGGAAACACCTTCTCAAGAAGCTGCCAATGAAGACGAATACAAAGAATACTAATGTTGTAGCCCAACATGAATTCACCATGATAAGTTGACAACAGCCGAAATGCCCACAGTTCTTCAACATAATTTTTATTCCACAAACACTCCGCCACCCCCACCCCCCAACAGACAAAAAAAAATAAAGGGACCTTGAAAACTATGTAGCCAACGATGTATTCGATGAATTTTTGCTTTACTGCTAAATATTTGATTAAAAAAGCCACAGTTCAAAGTGGGGGAAAAAAGATAGAGACATTTATTGGTATTTACCATTACAACTCTGAAACTGTTTTCTATACAACAATTACAATTGGTAAAAAGGAAGAAAACTCTATGGAAACCAAAACTGATCAATGAATTGCTGCAAAAGAATGGGGTTGCATCAAGATGGTGATTGTGTTAATTAACTGCTAACTTCCGTCTATAGAAATCCTTCAGTGCAGAGGAGGCAGCACTTCCAATATCACTGAGAGTCGGCTCTTGTATCTCTATCAAAGTAATCTGGATTCTTGTCTTATATCAGCTCATGGTTTTACTCAAGAACAACAAGATTAGTAAGAACAGAGATAACTCAAGCATGAACTTAGGAGCCCTCACACGTTCAACAATTCGCTGCCACCTGAAAGTTCAACCAGTAGATAGCTGCTGATAAAGCCTGTTGTCCATTTCAGGATCTTCATTACAAACATAAGAATGACTAAAGGACCAATCATTATCAAGTTGGTATTAAATCGCATCAAACTAATGACATTATGCAAGCTAATTGCTTCCGAAAAATACTAATTTGTTTTGCTAGTTTCAGTGCAAATAAAGTAAACAGAATATTTATTTCACGATCACAAGGTTCGGGATCAGTTTAGAACTTGTTGATTTAATATACAAGAGACTTTTCTGTAGGGATGGCAAAAATCCCCACGGGGACGGGTACCCTCGGGGATTTTCCCCATTCGGGGAGGGTACGGGGATAATTTTATACCCAATTTTTTTTTCGGGGAGGGGACGGGGAAAATTTTTTACCCAATTTTTTATTCGGGGAGGGGACGGGGATGAGGTGGAATCCCCATCCCCTACCCATTTCCCCATTTTAATTTTTAATTTTATTTTTATTTTTAAAATTACTAATAAATAAATAACAAAATTATAAATATTGTTAAAAATAATAAATATCAAAATAGTTGTATGTTGGGAAAGTGGTCACCTTTTGCCGGGAATTAGTTGAAGAGTATTAATTGAAGTTTTCACCAACTGTTTATTGCTTTGATTATACTGGTAGTAGTTCTTCTACTAGATCTACAGGGGATTCTTATAAGAAAGCAACCAAATGGATGATAGGTTTTGATGATTATGTAAACAATGGAGATTGTGCAGTTGTTGCAGATGAATTAGATTCATATTTGGATGAGAAAGTTATACCTCGGATGGAAGATTTTAATATTTTGAGTTGGTGGAAGACAAATGCTAATAGGTATCCTACATTAGCTCGAATTGCTAGAGATATTTTGGCAATTCCAATTACAACAGTTGCTTATGAATCAGCTTTTAACACTAGTGGTAGAGTTGTGAGCCCATACCATAACAGACTTCATCCAAGCACATTGGAGGCCTTAATGTGCTGTCAAAGTTGGTTACGAGCTTACAATAGCGGTATGAGTTTATTTTAATATGATTAATTTAAAATCGAAAATAAAAAAAATGTATTAGACTATTAGTTATTCGGGGACCGGGGACCCTCGGGGATCCCCTGTTATTATTCGGGGAGGGGATGGGGATTCTCTCAAGCAATTCTGACGGGGACGGGGAGGGGACGGGGACATATGTAAAATATCGGGGATGGGTATGGGGAGATTGGTCCCCTCCCCTCCCCTCCCCATTGCCATCCCTACTTTTCTGGCACATGGAAAGACCAACTGAACAAATTCCATAAATCAAACACCAGGATGAAAGTCAGGAAACGTGGTAATCCTGTAGAGTATATATTAATGTCGATCAACATGCATGGTTTTGAAGCAGGTAATTTATTGAACCAATCTATTATCTAAGAAGGTAGAAAAACCTGGAAAAACTTTCCTCAATTAATTTTACATTGAAACGTATAATTCAGGAGACACTTATCCATTTGCATAACACCATATGAAAAAGCTCCAAAAAAGAATCATGCATACAACTTATCTTATGCCTAGACTTAGTTTAAACTAAAACAAAGGATTAATTAATCAAGCAGGAATCAACATGTGGAAGAATGAGAAGTTCTAGGAAGGGCATGCATTATGAAAGAAGACGCACTTACCAATTTTCTTCAGCGGAGGTGTTGTTTTCATTATTAATTTCTTCCTCTGCAAATTCTTCTAAAATAGCACGTTGGCGTTCATTTAATGCACTAGCCAAAATTCAGACAAAGAGATACAAAAACAAATGAGTTGGTGCATGTGTTTTCACAAACCCCAGTCAATTGGATCCAAGCACTAAAGGTAATCATAGCAAGAAATCCATTTCCACATTTATTTCATGATCCTGGAAGCAAAAACACAATGCACTTTTGCCAAATAGCCCATTATGCAACAGTTGATCCCTCAGTTCTTGTATCTCTGAAAATTAAGCTCAGTTTTCTTATGTAAAGGTCCAAACACACCACATTTGAAAGGAATCAACAAACACACCAACAAACAGATAAGCATTCCAAACACCACACACTCATCCTTGTTCAACAGATGTAATCTCCTCCGTGAACACCTTCAGCCATAATTGTTCTTAGCAATATAATTGGACATACAACCAAATAGACGTAAGAAAATTTCAGTTATGCAAGCATTCTTTAAGGATCAATTATGCTGTAATGCAGCATGAGAAAGCTTACGTGGGGAAGTTGACTCGGAAGCGCACATATTGATCTCCATGGTCCAAAAAGAGACCATTCTTTGCAAGTCCTACAGGAACTTAACGGTTAAGTGTACTTCAAAGGATGGGAGTAACTTCAAAGCATGAAAATATAAGATTCGACATACCTTTCCCTCTTAGCACCAGAAGTTGTCCAGGTTGAACCCCCTTTGGTATCTGCTAGGGCCACAATTGCCACCAAAGCATAGTTAGCATCACAGCAGTAAGAAGCAGGCCAAAACTTAACAGAAACAGATATATGTATGAGGTTCAATTCCGAACTGTGGGTCTGAACGACGTGGATATTGAAAAATATGACATGCAAATCATTCACTAGGAATTTTGTTCCCTCTTTACCTTCCAAAATAGAACTCGTAAAGTTTTGAGTGAAATGCTGGCAGGAAATTCTAACAAATGAAAAATAGGATTTAAAGTCGGAATTTTTCCTTTACTCCAACAGTTGATGATCTCTCCCTATTGAATTTTCACCATGTCAATACGATGTTACCAAGAATTTTGTCAAATCAATTTGAGTATCGTGTAAGGAATGTGGCCCCCAAGCCCAGGTTCACAATATAAATCAGCCATTTCTGAAAATTGCAGCGTTTGTGAGCCTAACTAAACATGCTCCTCACACGCCAATAAACTAACTTCACTTGATACTTTTTGTTCCTGACTTCTAGTTTCTTTAGTCTGCCACTGTTTCTGATTGGGTTTGGAACAACGATCAAGTTCAAACATAATAGATCACTTGACTCTGAGACAACATACAAGCAGCTTCCTTCAGTTAAAATGAGATGTAACACTATGTTCATGACTATATATCAAGGAATAAAACAATAATAATAATAAAGACAGAACTATTACTTTTACTTGCACCTTCCCTGACAAAGTTGGAACATCAACCTTTCCACCAAGAATGGCCTGTAAGAAAATTAAAACTTTAGTTGATAGTAAGGGCTTAGAAGCTATGAATCTGTAAATGGATTAAGAAGATAAAGATAAATTAACAAAATTAAGCAAAAATTTGATTTAAAAAAATGGCTAAAAATGGTGATACATCATCATGTTGAGTGGAGAACTTGATCGTGTACTACATAGATCAGACCAGATGGAAAACTAGACAAATGACACAAAGATTTTACATAATGATTCAGTTCTCACTTGAGTAAAGCTGATATTAGAGTCCACATATACATCTGCACCATCTCTAGAAAAAATAGGATCATCAGCAACCTACATTGACAAAAGAAATGAATCTTTAGAAGTAAAGGGAATAAGCATCTCAACCGAAGACTCCATTCAATGAAGAGAATTACTCTTTAAGAAAGAGAAGATTCAATTTCGTTCCAGTGAAGAGAACACTGGTTCCTCTTCATTCCAACAACTAGCATTAGCTTTTTTAATGACAAGTCTTTGAATGCACAAACCTTCTTTGAATCGCATTAAAATATTTTGATAATCAAATTTTCACGCAAAGGTGAATGAAAGATCTCATGATAAATACAGCCACTCTAGTCAAGGAATAAATAGAGTAAACCATGCCTTTAATTTAATAAATAAGTTCCCATGTTGACGTCCTCGTCCCCCGGCATTGCCAGCCTCCGGTACACGTATTGTATCTCCAGAGTCCACACCTAATTTTATCATCAAAGATAGATCAGAGATATGATTATGGATACAGATTTAAATATTAAGTATAGGCATTCACTATACCAGTCAAAGAAGACACTATTTCAGTTTTTTTCCAGTGGGCTCATAAGCCCTTTGTTTTACAGGCTCAAGTCAAACTTCCTAGGAAGCAATATATCAATCGATCAGTTTAGTAGGCCTTCAACTACTGTATACCACATTTTTTGCAATCCCACATCTGAAAGCTCAGAGGGACATATCTCAATCTTAATCTCCCACCCTTCATGGAAAGATCCCAGTAAAACCCATGTCAATACCTACTGCAAAGTCGACTGCCAAAGCTCAACAGATTTTAGTTGAGTTAAAAATGAAAAATAGCAATTGCTATACATTATCCGACTGAGATTTGAGTTTCCAGCCTAAGTTGGCTGTAAATTTGGTGAATGTCCAGCAAGCCATGAACTTCTATTGAGCTCTTCTTACTACACATTTAGCCAAGCTCAAATGAAAGTTTAAGAAGCTTGTACAAGCTCAAGTTATCAGATTCCTGTTCATCCAAGCTTGGTGCTCAATTCATTTGCATCCCTAATCAAGAAGATTTTCTCAGTACAGCAGACCAGAGTTATGTATTACTCAACACCCATCAAAATAACTCCGTAAGTCACGTAACCTTTCCTACCCATCAAAATAACTCTGCAGGTCATAAACCCTTTTTGTATGATACTCACATTTTTATGAAGTTAGCACTGATTATGGTTGGAAATAGTCCTTCTTTTGAGACATTATATAGTTCAAATAGCCAAGGCATCCCCATGTACAGAATTTGACTTATTAACATGAACCAAGATACATGACAAAATCAAACCCATCAATTTGAGGTCTCATCTTTCTCCTTCAAACATTAATTAATTTTCTTTAGATGCAAAAAGTTCAAACCTAGAACCTTCCGTAACCATGATCTGATCACCTGAGGAAAAGCTAAGCGGTGTCATCAGAAAGCATTATAAATCAAACCTGCTGGAATTGTAACTTTAACTTCCTTAACGCCATCAACCACCCCGGATCCTTTACAAGTCATACAGTGATCCTGGACAACAAGGACAAAAAGAAAATGACTTACATCAGTTACCAAAATTGCACAACATATAACGTTCCATGCAACTTTTTACTTGAATTCACACTGCACCTTAATGATCCTTCCCAACCCCTTACAAGTGCTGCAAGTTGATGTAAATGGAGGAATAGTGACCTGGTTAATAGTTGAACAATATTAAAAGAATGTATAATTTGATAACCAGTACTAAAATAACAAGCAAAAGATTTATCCTCAGAAAGTGAGCCCATTCAGAACAATTTATCCACTACTCATCATAAGTATAGATCTTCAAATCACTTACTCTCCCTATGCCTCTGCATGTTGAACAGATTTTTGTTTTGGCATCAGCTGGAAAGCCACGCCCATCTGCATCAATAGCCAAGGGACAAGAGAGAACTCAAGCATTAATGACAGTGAAATGAATGAATTTGTACACAACTGAAGGAAAAGAATGAAAAGGCTCGTATAAGAAACTAAGGCTTTGTTCTTCTTGATTTCCTAAATATGCATGATTCCAAGAGATATCAGTTTTACTCACGGCAAGAATCGCACGGCACAAATGCATCAAAAGACACATGTTTTGTACATCCTTTAGCAGCTTCAGCAAAAGAGAGAACCAGCTCCACCTGTAAAATTTGAAAGAAAACGTAGCTCAATTATTTAGCTTAGAATTAGTCGCGTTTTGATATACATACTGGTGATCAGAAGCAAACAAGTTCACCTGAATGTCAGGTGCAAAATGACTGGTCTCATCTTCAAAAATCTGTAAGCCATCAATGACTTTTAAATTCAATACTAAAAGGACACAACAATAGACCACATTAAAATAGAAAATGAAAAGGGTACAGTAAAGATACCTCGGAGAATATTTTATGGAAAGAATCAGAGAAGTGAGTTTGATAAGCATATCTGAACCCCTCTGCATCACCAGCATATCTAAATCCCTCTGCATCACCAGCGCTATATTTCTCATTTTCTGAGCCTCTACTTCGCCTCTTCAATTAACAAAAGTATAACAAGAACAACAAAGTTAGTTTGAAAAACCTTCTACAGGGACCATGGGAAATAAAAGAACATATTTTGAAATCTTTAACTGTCTATAAGTTTGCACTGTTGTACCGTCAAAGGACCAAACAGTTATACATACAGACCAAACACACACCTATTGGCCGCAGAATCACAAGAAGCGGCAAAGTAAGTAGCTAAAAAGAAAAAAGAAGGACTAAGAAGAAAATAGTTGTTACCCTGTCATATTGCGCCCTCTTCTCTGAATCCCGCAAAGTCTACAATATGCCAGGATAAGCAAAATTATCATACATAATCGAGGCAAGTTGGGAACCATTATGAAACATGATAATTTTTATTCTTTAATTGGAAGAATAAGATGGTTGTCGAAAAAGAAAACACTTGAGACGTGAGAAAATTCTTTACAAGAAAATGTATACTCCACAAGCTAACCAGATTTACAAACCTCATAGGCATCTCTTATCTCTTGAAATTTTCTCTTTGCAGAAGGATTATTCTTATTTGCATCAGGATGATACTGCTTCGCAAGCTGCACCAATTAACAGAAACTTGGCAACTTAAACATCAAACAGAGAACAACAACATATCTGTCTAAGTGGCAACACGAATCAAAGGCTCACATGACGGCGCAGAACAGAAAAAGACAGCTAAAAGCGAATAAATGATGGTACCGATTAGGAAAAAAAAATGCATCACTAACTAGTCTACAATCTAACATGGACTGATACCAAATGCCTAATGTCTAAAATATACGCACCATATGAAATGCCTTTTTTATCTCATCCTGGCTGGCATTTTCAGGAACACCAAGTAATTCGTAGGGGTCTCGCTTATTGGAGTAGCATGATCCTGAACAAGTATACTAAGATATAATAACAAAAACTAAACAGCTATAGCTTGCTCAATTTTAGAAAATAAAGAATAAAAAGTTTGTGAAGGATCAAATCAAAACCTGTAGCATGAATACACCTCCTAGCCAAAAACATTCCAGTGGTACCAAAATCAGCAAGTGTCCCAGTAACCGAACTACAATAGTGCAAACCTTATCCAAACCAAAAGAGAATAAAGGAAAAATAAATAAATAATATTCCATAGATCACTTAGCATCTCCAAACAAAACAAAAAACAGCTTACCTCGTTTATGAAGTATCGATTGAGGCAATGTAGCAGCTTTTTTAAGGCAATGAGCTTTATTAATCGGCGATTCCACAGCCGTAGATGAAAGCAATTGCCGTCGAGACTGCAAAGCATTAGCAATTGATTAAAATTGACATCCAATAATAGGAAAGAAAAGTAACTACTGATTAATTAGCGGTTCATGAACTGACCAGCCGTAGCCAGCTAAATCTGCTCATTTTCCGTAGATAAAAGAGCTGGCAATTCTCTTCAGTTTATTATGCGCCAAATTGAAGGAATTTGATAGGTCATAGCAAAAGTTTGTCGTGATAAGCAAGAAATGAATAATCAAAGAAATAAATAAATAAATCAAGATGAAATTTTTGCACCGGCGGCTTGGGCCTTATTTGGGGCTTAACGTATATCGTTTTGGAGAAAGTGATGAATAAAAATGGAAAGTACGAAACCAGAGATGAACCTTTGGCGCTGGGAGGTTCTGGCTTCTGGGGGTTTATATGGGGCTTAACGAATATTTTGATACGGTACCGTTCGTTTGACCTACATACAATGTTTAAATTGTCAATTGAATGCATCTGGACCATTGCCCCTGGGGGACCCACCCGAACGAACGGTCTAGGCGCGCCCGGTTCACCTTTTAAGAAAACTATGAGTTTTGATTTTTGGATAGTTTTCATTTTTGGAACGCTCTCTTCTGCCAAGTGTGGTCTGTGAATCTGTGATGCTTCCCTATCATCATCGTCTATTATGGCCATCCGCTCGCTTTTTGCAAATCTAAAACGGTGAGTTTCAAAACTTTGTCTGTTTATGCTTCGTAATCTTTTCTTCTTATTAGTTCCCACTGGATTACAGCGACAAGGTTCAGTTGGAACCATTAACTACATCTGCATGGAGGTTCATAACCTCAAGCGTTTCAGAGATGAAACCGCTGTCAAAATCATATATCAATATTATCAAGGACGAGGACATTGGAAGTTACATTTTGAGAATGAAATCTCCGAGGCGCAGCGCAGCCACGTTGATTGAAAATTGGGTCAATTCGGGCCACAGGGTCAACGTTTCGGAGCTCCGATCCATCTCCAGGCGGCTTCTCAAGTTCAAGCGTTACAAACACGCACTCGAGGTTTCATTCCCCCCCCCCCCCCCTCCTCCCCTTCTTTCTTTATTCCTCCTTTTTCTCAGCTGCCTACATTTTGTTCACTCGAGATTTCGCTTTCCATATTGTCAATTATATTTTTACGAATAATTTATCCCAATTATGTTTGTTTAATTGCATTGGATATCTTTATGTTAATTATACAGATATTAACCTGGATGGAAACTCAAAACGGAACCCGAATGTCAGCCACTGATCACGCCATCAGATTGGAGTTAATAATCAAAGTCCGCAATATAACGGAGGCTGAAGAGTATTTGGACAGCATAAGCAACAGTGCATCACGGAAAGCGGCCTGTTTGCCTCTTGTTCACGGTTATGTGAAAGAAAGGGCCATAGACAAAGCTGAGGCTCTCATGAAAAGGTTAAGTGGCTTCGGGCTGATTGTGAGCCCGCATCCATTTAACGAGATGATGAAGCTTTATATGGCCACATCTCAGTATGATAAAGTACCCCTTGTTATTATGCAAATGAAACTAAATAAAATACCCAGGAATGTTCTCTCCTACAACCTTTGGATGGATGCTTGTGCCAAGAGTACTGGGGTCTCTTCAGTGGAAATGGTTTATCAAGAAATGCTGAGTGATAAAAATGTCGAAGTGGGCTGGAGTTCCCTTTGTAGCTTAGCCAATGCTTATATAAAAGCAGGCCTGGGTAGTAAAGCTCTTCTGGCACTGAAACATGCAGAGAAGAAGCTCTCTACCTGTAACCGCCTAGGTTATTTCTTCCTTATTACACTCTATGCTTCTTTGAATGATAAGAAGGGAGTTCTTCGGCTTTGGGAGGCTAGTAAAGCAATAGGTGGGAGAATCCCCTGTGCCAGTTACATCTGTGTACTGTCGTGCTTGGTGAAGCTGGGTGATCTCATTGAAGCAAAGAGGATTTTTTTAGAATGGGAATCCAATTGTCGGAATTATGACATTAGAGTTTCTAATGTTCTTTTAGGTGCTTACATGCGGCTTGGGCTGATAAAAGAAGCTGAGACATTACACACCCACACATTGTCAAGAGGTGGTTGCCCAAATTATAAGACATGGGAGATTCTCATGGAGGGATGGGTTAAAAGCAAGAATATGGACAAAGCTTTGGATGCCATGGAGAAAGGGTTTTCTATGTTGAATCATTGTGATTGGAGGCCGCCACATGTTACTTTATTAGCCATTGCTGAGTACTTAGAAAAGCATGGAAATATAGAAGATGCAAACCAATATCTTAGAGTTATCCATCGTTTTAGTCTTTCAAGTTTACCATTATATAAATCATTGCTTAGAATGCACCTAAATGCCCAGAAACCTGCTTTTGACATCCTTAAAATGATGGAGAAGGATAAAATTGAGATGGATGATGAGACTTCTACCCTTGTCCAAGCCTTTAACTTGTAAGAAAACTATGGACTCAAACCTACTGGCTTCCTGCAGAGACTGGAGGAAAGCAGTTAAAATCTTTACTGGGTTTGTTTTCCAAAACCAGGTGAGCAAAGGAGCTGTGAAATCTACCCCATGACCAGAGGTCTGAGGAAATTTTATTGGTTGTTTGAAACTTCAGTTACAGTATTTAAATGGAAGCAAAGCATTTTGCCACATTTGTGCAGCTTCTAGTTTTATGGATGTTGCTTGAGCAGTGGCGACAGTTAACAATAATGTACCATATATGATATATATATAGTCTAGAAGACATTCATACAAACCTATGAAGGATCATGCCTTATTTATGATAATATTTAGTCTAAAAGCAGTATTTATAAATCATATTAAGAAACCTTCATGCATGGGCAACCGCTGATGATGGTAGAGACTTCAAGTTGATGAACCTGTCAAGATCTTGCGGAAGCCTTTATTGTGCTCAAGCAATTCGTGCCAAGATGGTATGCATGCTTTGATAACAGGAACTTCAAGAAAATTGTTCAACCAAGCAGTAAGCAAAGGCATCGTCTCTGCATCAATCAGGCTGACACCTGCAATTTCCTCAACAATTCGACCCCAGATTCCAATCCACCCCACAGCAATGTCCAGAAAGCCTATCTTGTCACCACCAAAAAAGGGCTTCCCCTCCAGAGCCCTTTCCAGCATCTTCAGATTCTCTCGAGCTTTTGCAGCTTTCTCTTGTTCCTCCCCTTTTGAGGCAAATGCTCCCATGACTTCAGGTACACACTGAAGAAAATATTGATTAATGTATTAGTAAGAAGTGAATGGACAAGAGATGCTGTCTATGTGCTTGATAAGTTTAATAACAATTTTTTTGTCAAGGCAACTCAAGCCATATCATCTCTACAACTGGAAATTAAAAAAAGGGTAGTATTCAAATAAATAATTAAGCTTCAAGCTTTACGGGAGCTTCTTAGCTTACCTTCTCATCAAAGAATTTTGCCCAGAAACGTGCATTGGCCCGTTCGTAAGGATCTTCTGGGAGGAGAGGATTTTGTTTCCACGCTTCATCAATGTATTCGATGATCAGTAGTGATTCTGCCAATGGTTTCCCATTGTGTACAAGAACTGGAATCTTCTTATAAACCGGATTGTATCGCAACAGCAAGGGACTCTTGTTGGGGAGATTCTCTTCAACATATTCGTAGTGAACTCCCTTCAGTTTGAGCGCCCACTTAACTCTAAGAGCAAAGGGGCTTGCCCAGTAACCCAGCAACTTCACACTTTCTTCAGCCATTATTGCTCGCCAAGCAAAAGCAGCGCGTGATAATATCTAAATGAATGGTTTTTGTTGTTATCTTGCATTTCGTGACCACATATATTTATTGGTTTTTGATTTGATGAATATGCTAGAGAAAAAGTCAAGCAGTCTTAAATAATTGGTATTACTTGTTGCGTTTGTATTTTGCAACCTCATCCAGAAAGACTTTTAGCATCAGGTTTAGTGGAAGCATCTATAAGGTTCCATTTTTTGTATCTTTAGATTGACCCGTTGGTTTTTCTTTTCACTTCTTTGGGTTTAGATTTTTCTTTCAATTTCTCGTGGTCAAAGAATGACAGTTGTAATGACGGGCCTGCTTGTGATGTTTGGTAAATCTAAATCACCAGTTGTAGGGTAAAAATATTATAACATTTTTTAACATATTTATTGCAATTCAATAAACTTATGTTAACAAAAAAAATTGAAAAAAAAAAAAGAATTTCTCATCTGGGCTTCAAAAGATCCTCTTTTAATTTTTCGATTTCTTTTTTATTAAATAAAATAAAATAATGTTTCAATTTTTTCCACTCAACTCCAATTACAATTGATTAAAAAAAAACAATTACATTTTTTTTACTATTTTTTGAAATATATATGTGCGTGTATATGAATTAAGTAAAATTACAAATGCACTCAAATAGTTAATATGTAATTTTTTTAAATAAAAAACTAATAAGGGAGAAAATTATAAGAAAAAAATTAGAATGCAAAGTATTTATGAGGAAATAAAAAATGCAAAAGACTTTGTTATAGCGTGTGGATGCAAAGAGTTAGAGAATAAAACTTATAGAGAGAGAAATATAAGAGTTTAAATAAATTTACTTTTTCCTTCAATATAATTATAATAGAAGAAGATTTTTATAAAAAATATAGAAGGATATGCAAATTGAAATGAACCGGTTGGGGTTCAAAAGCGTAGCCCAACGGCTGAGCACCAGTCACAAACGGAGCCTATATAGTAATTGTATTATTATTGTTGTTGTTGTTGTTATTATTATTATGAATTAAAATATTCCCATGATCTGAACTTCTTTCTAGCAAAAATTTATGTGTTAATTGATGGTTAATAAATTTAAAATATAAAGAAATTAAACCTTATTTATACACTATTACTACATGATACATGGCATAAGATCGTAAAAAATTTAAGAATAATCAGATCAAGAGAAAATTCTAACGTTATTAATTCGTGTGTGTGACATGAAAATGACGAATCTCGGCGACTTGAACATCCAGAAACATTACCACATAACACGTCATCTCATCCAATTTCCAAACTAAATATTTTTTGCGCCGGTAGATTGAAAAGAGTAGCGAACCCAGAGTTAGCTGGTTCTCCCCAAAACGTCGACTGAGAAAAGTTAAAAATTATCTGAGAGCATTGCATTTGGGCATCCTACAAAGGGTTTATAGCAACAGCACCGACACCACTAAAAAATAAATAGACCAATTTGTAATTTTGTAATGCACATTGGTAGTATCCGACTTGGATTCCAAAAACTCGGCATGTCCTGCCCACTCGGCATGTGTCATGCGAAAATTCCGCATACTGAAAAATCATTACTTCGTACAAAATCCACAATTGAATACCGATTCATCGTGTATCAAGAGAATGAATGTCTCGACTTTGGTATTAATTTCTCACTGTAATTTTCCTCACAGAAACATTTAAGTGATATAGATTTATTGCTACTGTAAAGCTGATAGTGCCGACAAGACATTCCTTGAAATACGGTCATGTATTGGCTCCTGCCAGATCAAACCAAATTTGTCACTTGATGTCACCAAAAAGAAAAAAAAAAGCATTATAACGAGATAGGAAACAGAGCACTGTTAATCTATCACGCAGCTGGCAAAGAGTGTACCTGAATTTAATCTTACCTTAGTCGATGGCACATCAAATCTTGATTTTGTTATTGCCTCATACAAAAAAATGTATCTGTCATTGGAAGCTAACATTAGAGCCAACTAAATAATTGATGCTTGCACTGTCAAAATGACAAACAATGCCCGAAGCCTTATTTAGAGAAAATCTAATAGCAATTCCATCGCTCAGCATCAAAAATCTTGTCCTTAAATGTAGCTTCTCTATGATATAGCAAGTCTCAGAAACAGAAAAAGGAAGCTACATGAGAACAACAACGAGCATCTCAATATAAAATATAAATCTAATACCAAAAACTTCTAGGACAAAATGTCGAAATCAATTAGTAATTTTCAAACAACTATGAGGACGAACATGAAGCTTATCCAGCTAGAGAGACCATGCAATTGGATGTGGTGCCTTTAAGTTCACATGTGATTCATACAAATTATTTTAGAACCATGAGAAACAACATAAAGGTCACGGATATTCAGTAGTTACCATTGCAAAATTGTTAACATTAGCTTAGAATGCATCAAAAAAGGCATTCTTTGCTGGTTTAATTCCTGTTAATTCTAATAATGAAACACCATTGCTTGGCAGGAAACACTTACCGCCATGCTAACTCACAAATAAGTTCTTCAGGAGCATCAGGGAGGACCTAAAATTGCATCATCTATGAGATTTATCTATAGCCTATAAACACAACTCTAAAGCAAATGTAGCTGGAAGATTTCATGTGAATTTACCTCATCTTCATATGGATTGCAGTGATCTTTGAACCACAACCTCAAAAACTCCTAAAAATGTCAAAATTTTCGAGGTTAGGAAACTGTTTACATCCGGCATAGCGTCAGTTGCTCGAAACTATTAAAAACCAAAAAACACTTAAACATGAAACATTTATGCAACTGGTAAAAGATAACAGTACAGAAACACAGAATTGCAGACATAACCTTGTCTACATCAGCAGGATCATACACCTAAGTAAATGAGAACAACAAGCAAGCATCGAATGAGCAACTGACCTTGTCTACATTTTCAGGTTCAAGACCACTCTGAAAGCGCTCTTCATAAGAATGGGCAATCCAATACCTGCTTGAGTCAGGTGTATGCACCTAGAATTGCAATAATTTATCATTATATATCAGTGCGCCACGTGAGCAATGTGTGTCTGTGCAGTGAAGAGAGAGAGAGAGAGTAATGAATGTTTTCCTGACAATGATTACTAACCTCATCAATTAAAAGAATTGAATCATCAGAGCTCTTTCCAAATTCATATTTTGTGTCTACTAATATTAGGCCATGCTCTGAAGCTACACGCTGCAATTTCAAAGACAATAATGTCAGTTACAGACAGTATGAAAAGGCTTATTGAGCAATCCTACAATTTTTAAGCGAGAAAGTTCAAAAGAAACATCAGCATAGATAGGACCCAAGATCCAATTATTAACTTTCAGAACTTTTCATAGTTGGATCTAAAGCCAATGTATTCTTTCTTGCTTCATTGATACTCTCTCCAAATGCATTATTAAGAATGGACTCTATTTTAAGAAACTTCTACGTAAACTAATGTGGTAAAAGATGTTTCTGCACCATCAAACTTCAACAAACTCATGATGACAAGAAGTTTAAGCAGCAATTTTATCACCTGTCCATATTCAAACAGTCTTAATGCTTTCCTACTTGCTTCATCAAATTCAGATTCAGTCATTAGTCCAAGTTTAACTATCTGCAAGGAAAACACATCATATGAACCAGCTTGTTGAGTAGATGAAAGAAGACCAAACAAGTCCAACCATTTTGCTAGAAAAGGAGTTCTGATACAGCTATTTTCACAATTGTTATAAGTCTGTCAGAAACATAAGATCAAACCTCATCTGGAGTTACAGGAACATCATGATCTTCGGCCTTTGTAGTTGGAGTGAGTATGTTTGCAGGAAGTTTTTGATTTTTCACCAAGCCTATAACACATAAATGGGGCATCAAATAGTAAAAATTTTCACAGGAACAAATGGTCAATGATCAAATGGAAAACACACCATCTGGAAGAGCATTGCCACAATAATTTCGGATGCCTTTATTGTAAACCGTCCACAGAGAGGTATCAGTACTTCCAGTCACAAAACCTCTGACTTTTAAAACACCAACGTAATTAAGATCAATTTCAGAATTTCAGAATTAGTAAATTGACACCAGGTGGCTGCAAAAACTTCATAAATTAACAGAATGAAAATTATATACATGACGATTCACACTAGAAAATGAAGATTTCACCATCACTTGTCTGCTTAAAAACACTATAATCCTCCCATTAGAAACTGAAAACCCAGTCAACGAACATGGAAGAACAATTCTAACCACAAGTTTTGAGCTGTTAACATTTGCACAGCAAGTTGATGTCTAGAAAATCATTAGCTTTGACAGTTGGCCAACCAAATTTTTATCTCACAGGCCATCAATAAAATATCTTCCCAAGTTCATTTAATTAAAAATAATAAGACGGAAAAGAAGAAACAGACATGCATTGAGTTTTCAATAACCCCAAATAAATGCAATGGAGGCTATATCACTCAAAGAGAATTCACCTAAGCATCCCTGCATTATTATATAACAAGTCAAAACACTCAATACATGATTCTTTTTTAGCGCACTGAATACAGCCTCTAACTACACACACACACACACACACACACACACACACACGCAGATAAGATTGCATTCACTAAGATACTCGTGAACTTTGAATACAGCTGCCACATGACATGCCTCATCAGTTTCAGCACAAATGGTCCACGGTGTTTACAAGACAATAGAATTCCAGGAACATCATACTGTGTTCATCCAGCACTGAACAATATTTATATAATTTGACAACAGAAACCACAGGTGAGAAACTGTCGGTGCTCAAGTGAAAATGAGAAGCAATGCCACTCACCTACAAATTCAACAGGGATAACAGAACACTTCTTCGCAATTGTAACATTTTTATCTGGAGATGAAATGACTGCATTTGGAGTTATGTGCCTAGTTTGATCAAACCACCACAAACTCGTTTCATTAAGAACCTAAAATTCAGAAAACCATACATTTTCAGTCATGATCTTAATTCACGTCACCTTCAAATATCCAAAATTTCACAGAGGAACAACAGTTTCAACCAGCTTCTTTCTTTGACATAGTAATCAGATAAGCCCATTTAGTTAAAAACGACAAACAAGAAACAGCTACACTAACCTGGCCTTTGAAGGGAATAGAAGCAAGAATTCTATCGAACGCACTTTGGCGGTCCGTTGTCACCAGAACAAGATAATCCCCGCCATCATAAATATCTCTCACCTACAAAGTACAATTTTAATTTCATCCCATTTACCATCCTCCAAAAAGAAAAAAAAAAATCTATTTTATCCATATGAACAAAGAAACAACTTTAGAGATGAGTAATCGCAAAGTACCTTGCCCCTGGTTTTGGATTTGAGACCGGGAACAGTCAAGTGAAGATTTGTCTCGGAGAGACGGTTCGAAAGCGAGCCTTTGATGTCACCAAGAAGCTCTGCTTTGCGATTGCTGCTAATCACAGCATCAAGAGACAAGTGTTGTTGGTGGTGGTGGTGGTGGTTTTGGTTCTGGTTCTGGTTCTGGCTCTTGTTGGACATGACAGATAGAGAGATTCTTGGATAATTGTTTGAATTAGAAGAATTGGGTTTTGTTCCAAATGAAGAGAAAGAAGATGAGAATGAGAGTTTTGGAGCTGAGATTTTGTTGCTGTGAAGTGGGGTTTTTGGAGGGTTTAAGGTTGTACGCATACACTCAGCCATTGTTGCTTTGAAATTTTGTCTCTACAGTGAGTCTAAGTGGCTGAATAAATGGACATAGCGTCAGGTTTCCGAGGCTTCGTGCGTTGTTGCTCTTCGGCTTCTAAAGGCGCTGTTTGGCTGCGTTGTATCGAAGCTTAACTCCATTTTTCTTCTTTTTTTTGGTTTTATTTTCCATGGCGGGTTGTTTTTTCCCATTTTGAGACAAATTTCTTTTAATTCTGTCCATAATTTGTATTTCATCTGTTAAGCAATATCTCAAATTAATGTTTAAATTTATTAAATTATTTAAAACTGTTAAATTGAAAATTATAATAAAAATATGAGACTATAATAATGAGAGAAACTTGAAAATTTGTCAAGTAGACTATTAGTGGTCCAAAAGTCAAATGATATATCAATTGAATTAAAAGATAAGAATGTTATTTTTAAGAGTTCTGCAATTTAGATTAAGGGAAGACAAAAGGAAGATAAAAACGGTAGCACATGCTGCCGTTTCCTGTCCTCTCTCTCTTTAGTTTCATGCATGCGTGAATTCAGTCATGGGTCCGTAATTAATTTTTAAAAAAATAAATTTAACATATGCATTTAACAATTAGTTTTTTTTTGTTTTTTTTTCTGCATTTAACAATCAGTTTCTTATCCTCTATCTCTCTCTCTCCATCTCTTGTATCTCTTCTAGTTGTGCATTTAACGTGAGCCAATATCTGCATTTAACAATCAGTTTCATGTCTTCTCTCTCTCTCTCTCTGCATCTCGCATCTCTTTTAGCTGTTTATCACACAGCCAATATATGCATTTCCAACCTTGCATTTGCTCGATTTCAACAACAACAAAAAAAACGGCCATGAGGAAAAATGCAAAAATTCGGTGCATTTCAAAGCCAAAATTTTGGTGCATTTCAAAGTCAAAAATTATCACAAATACAATATTTCCCAAATCAACTTATCACACAAAAATTATCACAAATCACATAATTAATTTTTTTTTTACAGAATTATCATTATTCCTATCACAAAATATATTTTTTAATTATTTGACAACATTTGATATAAAATATTGATTATGTACGAATGAGAGATAGAGAGAGTTAAACGGGACTTTAACGATGACTCAAACGAAGGGGACGTTTGTTCGTTTTCGGTTGTTCTGCTAGTGGCAGCTTCGTTGTAGATCAATCATCAGCAAGCATTGGGGACGAGTTCTGTTACTGCCTGCAGTGTTGGATGGTGATGGGGATGAGTGGAGAAAGGAACGCGTGAAGAATGGAGGGGACAGAGTAAGGAACGTGTGAAGAACGGAGGGGCCGAAGTTCTGAGAACGAGAACAAGTGGAGGGGATTAGACAAATCTAGAGAACAAGTGGTTTGGGAGGGAGGAGAATAAGTGGATGACGTTTCAAATAAGGAAAATGATAAACGAAGATATTTGAGATGTTTTTTTTTTCTATTTTTTATTCTTTATTTTATAATTTATTGTCGGTCCCACAAATAAAAAAATTGGACTAAAGAAACGTGTTAAACGGCAGCCCACGCTGCCGTTTCTGTCGTCCTTTAGTATTGTTTTCATTCGTTTATCATTTTCTTATTTTTAATATTAAAAAATAACTATAATTTTAAAATTAAATCTATTAAATTGAATGTGGAAAAAAATTTCTTTGATTTAAATTTTCTCTTGTCCCAAAGGTTTTAGATATTACATTAAAGGCGAATACTGTAATATAAAAACATTCACAATTTTTAACGCAAAATTAATTTTATGGAAATTATGATTTTAATTAGCCATTGTTATATTTGCTTTTATAAATTGAGATGATAGGGAGAAAAAAAAAACAGAAAATATGTGTGTGAATTACCATTTTTTTTTTTTGAAAGAAGAATATATCGATGTTGGACTAATAATTATTTATGTAACCTTATAAAGTGTGGGTCCAAAAACTAAAAGTGTGTGCCAAACAAAAAACCTCGAGGAATTTTGCATGTACCAAAAGATGTACCATGTACTAAACGTGCCCAACAGAATTAAGAAGTTAAAATGTCAAATGTTTATGTTCAATAAGATATCATATTTATGGTAAAAGTAAAAGAAATTTCACTTAAAAAATCACATTAATCAGATATGAAAATGTTGAGGGACGTATCTAACATCGGACCAGCTGGGGCATGCATGGGCCATAGTTAATTTCAAAGTGCTCCAGTTAAATTATAAAATTATGAAAGTGCCATATTATTAATTTTTTTTTCCAAAAAAAACTAATATTTCATTAATTCACCACAAGCGAAAATTAGTACATCGTCACATCTAGTACATATATAGAGTTATACAAACAATCTCAACAGATATATATTACAAGTACACAATTGGTTGAACCGTTGTATTTCTATATTGAAGAACTAGAGGAAAAAAACTGGTGCATTAAAGATACTTGAGTGACTTATATCTTCCAGCAAAGAATAAGCACCCAACCGAGAGTTATTCACCAGATAAAACTCTTTCATAATACCTTCCATCTTTAAACTCGATTATTCCAATTTATACTAGAATAGATTTTATGTCTTGACCCATTTGTTATAACAATAATTCCTCTAGCTCTGAAGACATGAATCTACAAAACTAGAAGACAAATATACCGTAACATACAGAAATGGTAAATAAAACCATACACACACCAAATCACAATCTAGGTGTGAAGTATATACATACTACACTAGATCAAAATTTGGATATGAAAGATAAACTGGTAAAAGCTCAGTTAGTTCATGTATTTTAAGATTAGTATTCATTTAGTCCTTGTATTTTTAAAAATACCTCGAAACATACCTGCCGTTAAAGTATTGATACCCATACCGTTACTTTTTTTTTTTTGGCTTATGTTTACAATATTACCCTTTTATAATAATTTTTTTATTTTGACATTAATAAAAAGAAAATAATTAACTTACCAATTTAACCCTAGAAAATAAAAAATATATATTAATGTTTTTGCAAACACCATTTGCACACTTGGTAGTTTGCATATAGTTTTTGACAATTAAAAATTAATATAATTTTTTTATATTTTTAGAGTTAAATTGGTAATTTAATTATTTTCTTTTTATTAATGTCCAAATAAAAAAATTATTATAAAAGGATAATATTGTAAAAATAAGCCAAAATAAATAAAAAGTAACAGTATGGATATCAATACTTTAACGGTAGAGATGTTTCGAGGTATTGTTAAAAATATAGGGACTAAATAGATACTAATGTTAAAATACAGAGACTAAATAGACATTTATCCAAAGATAAACACACGTCAGATCAAGATTTGAGTGTATCGATATTTTGGTGTGAATACCTACCCTTACACATAGTGAAGGAATAAAAATCGAAAATAAATAACATACAGGATTTGCGCTGAATGAAGAGCCAACCACGACTCTTTTCTGGTGAAACAGAGGAGCAGTTGAAGATGGAGCAAAGAGAAGACTAAAGAAGAGGAGATTATTGAAAGTGCCAGAGTTAATTCTAAAAGATTTTATGTTGGCCCTATTTTAAAAGTCCAATCCTAAATAATTTGATTAATTATTAAAACATTATAAAACTTAAACAAAGACAAAAGACGAAAGATTACTGAGATAAAATTAAAAAAAGATTTACTTACTCTTATGATCTTTGTCGTCTCTTCCTGATGCTTTGAACCAGAAGTACACTAGTTTATTTGTTTGTCACGGAGTTGGTGTTTGGATTTCATTCTACTTCCTGAAGCCGAAAGTAATTTTGTGCAATCCAATAGATCTTTCATCTAGTTTCAAAATTCCTAATTTTATCATGTATTTAAGTTTGTTATTTGTGTTGCATTATATGAATATTTTTATTATTATTAACAAATTTTAATCAAGTGATGAATTATTTATGTATAGTGGGAAAGATGTTTTTAATTATGTTAATAATGAAACTATTACACTATTTTCAACATATGAAATAATGTCGAGAGTCTTTGATGAGGATGATTTGTAATAATAAATTTATTATCAATGTATATTATAATTGTAATGTTTTATACTACCATTTAAAATTTTTAAATGGTATTAAAATTTAAATGGGGTGCTAATTAAATGTCCCCAATCGCACTCCATTAATACTGAGTTTACATTTTGGATTGGAGTGAGAATCTTGAGGAGTGAGAATCCTAGGATTAGGAGTGTGTAGTGGGAGTGAGAGTAGGTTGTTTACTTAAACTGGAATAAGAGTATGGAATTGGGAGTAAATGATTTTAAATTACATTTTTATCCTTATTTAAAGAATTATAGTTTTTAATTACAAAATTAATAAAAAAATAGATTTGAAAAATAAAATATTCATTTTATTATATTTCTAAATTAATAATAATTATTAATATTCTTAATTATGTAAATAAATTTTTTATTAATTTTAATTTTAATTATGTAAATAAAAAATTATTATTAAGAGCAACACAAATGAAACATTATTATTAATATTATAATATAAAATTAATATTTTCTTAGAATAAAATATTGATTATTATTAATTACTAATATTAAATAAATATAATACTATTATTTTTAAATAAATATAATAATATTATATTTTTAAATAAAAAGAGTATATAGTAATATTATTAATTCTCTATGAGTATAATAATATTATTTTTAAGTAATTTTAACTTAGAATCAATATAAATTATTATTTTTAATAAGTATAATTTATAAAATAATATTATTTTATTTTATTTGATTAAATATAAGGATAAAAATAAAAGAGGGGGGAGTGAATTCTCACTCTCACCTCCCCTAATCTCACTCCCATCTTAAAATTAATAAATAAACATTAAAATAGGATAAATTCAAACTCCTCACTTTCACCTCGGCAGATAAACACTACTTAAAGAACGTAATTGTGCGCACGACAAGTTCTCATTTTGAGACTGCGGGATCCACAACACATCACCCCAATAAAAACTTACCGCACACGCAGTCACTTACCTTAATCATGTTTAATGTTAAATGTGTCCCAATTGAACGCAAATGCTGGCTACGTCCTGCAAATTTTCATCAAAATTGTAGAATTGGAAGAGAACGAAAGTCCGTGCAAGCAGTGAATCAGCCATAACAGAACCGTATATCAATCAAAATCTACTCTCTACTTAAAACGATGCAGATCTCCAATCCCACGTGCACATTTTTGACGCGTGTATTGATGTATGACTCAAAGCATACCATCAAATCAATCACATCACGACTTAAATTGGTCCCATGTCAGTGTCGTATCTTGGCACCAATCTCAAGACGGCGAAACTCAAGCCTTCTCGTGATATCACAGGAACTCAACGTATTACAGTCCTAGACCTTATTAAATTTTATAATGCGGTTTCACACACGGGATAATCTCCCTAGTTAAAGGTTCCGGGTTTCACCCGTATTCGGAAACCGAGTGTTTATGAACTGAACACGTCGGTTAGGTGAAAAGGGCAAAAGGTAACAACAATGAAAAAAAAAAATTAAAAAGCACTAAAACCTCAAACCTCTTTTCCTCTGCACTTATAAAATAAATATAGATATTCCTTTGATACGTTAAAAGTATAATTTAATCCCCAAATCGTATGATCGGAGATTGCTAGGGTTTCTAGTTCGATTCGATCCTATGCATTTGGGTTCTGGATTCGTCAATATTCCGTTCTGGTTTTTCTCAACTGCTAGTATTCGTCCGCGTTTAATGTTGGTTCGGGTTTTTGTTTGGTGAAGTTTGCTAATTCACGACGAAAATGGATTCAGTTTCAAGGTGATTTTTTAGTCTAATTTTGTCGTTTTTTAATTTTTTGATCTTTAAACAGTAACAAATCTATAAAGTTTTTGTGTTAATGTATATAAAGCATATATATATATATATAATTTTTTTTTCCTGGAAAGGTATCTAAAGAATGGATTAGTTTAGTTAAGATTGTATTATGTTTTGGTAGTTCGGTCAGGGTGAAATTTTCTTACTTTTAACTTTCAAATAGAACGGTTTTGTTTTATTTAATATTTATTATGGGATGACCGATCAGCGAGCATATTAAGATATTGTGGGTTTTGAATTGACCGATCGCTTAATTTTTGTTACAGATAGCAGTCTCGGATGTGAATTTTGCAGCAAATGGGATTATTTTTTGTCCAATTTACTTGAATGTAGTCCAATCATTGTTTCGGATTAAAGTTTTGATGTACTGTAGGCATTATTTTAGATAAAGTTGTTATCTTTGATTTGATGTGATGAGGAAGAAGAGGAAAGGAAGTGAAACTGATGCGACTGAGGATGAATTGAAACAAGGCCATGATTCGCGGACATCAATTATTAGGTCTCATTATTCATTAGAGGATTACAGTAGGCTAAAAAAGAGGTGCAAAGAAGATGCGGGCACCCAACCTATTGGTTCATTTAAGAGTAGGCTTGCAGGTATTGCGACTGCCCCACCTTGTGGCGCCTCATCGTCTTTGGTGCCAGCCGGGCGAGGACTCAAGAGGAAGATAGGGTGCATAGACGTGCATACTCAAATGGGTAGGAAGAATAAGATAGAGGATGACCATACTAAAGTAGAGGTAATTGGGCATGGGAAGTTTGGGTCTGTTTGGTTGTGTAGGTCTAAGGCTAGTGGGGCAGAGTTTGCATGTAAGACTTTGCGTAAGGGAGAGGAGACCGTTCACAGGGAGGTGGAGATAATGCAGCACTTATCTGGTCATACTGGGGTTGTGACATTGCACTCAGTGTATGAGGAAGCAGATTGTTTTCATCTTGTGATGGAGTTGTGCTCTGGGGGGCGGTTGATTGATCAAATGGTGGAGGTGGGTCAGTACTCAGAACAACGTGCTGCCAATATATTCAAGGATGTGATGTGGGTTATAAAGTATTGTCATGACATGGGGGTTGTGCACAGAGATATAAAGCCTGAGAATATTCTTCTAACTACCTCAGGGAAAATAAAGCTTGCAGATTTTGGCTTGGCCATGAGAATTTCAAATGGTAAATGATTCAATACCTGCTTACCAGAATTCACTTTTCTGTTGTAGTTACTATCATTACATGTTCGCTTCATTCTATGGTATATTCTTTTAAAGTTTGAGGAATTGGAGTTAAAGTTCATGTGGTCCAAACAAATATTCAGGAAAGGAAGACATCCAGATTAGCAATACAGTGATAAAGAATGCTTGTATATATTTAAGTGGAGATGATACGGTTGTCCATATGCAAGATTATGTTGACAAACCTGCTTCAAAAGATATTTTTTTGTCTCTATTAAGGAGTATTAGAGGCTTCAGTACGTGAAATTTTGTTATATGAATTATGATATCAATTTCTTTGTTTAGTTGGGACTAGGCAGGTATTACCTTACATAACAAATACTTCAGCCTGTATGTGCATCCGGCTTTGATAATGTTGATATGACAAGGAAAAGATGAATACTTTCGAACTTATAAAAATGTGCATGTTTTGATCTTTTATGAATGAGTTCCAAATTCTACCTCACACTTACGAATATGAATATTTTTACAATAAAGTTTGGAACTTTTAATGCTTTCATGGATTGCTTAAATCTGCCTGGGTATATAACAAACAATGTCCTAACCACAGATTTTTTATGATATGTCTGAAATATAAAAGTTCAGAGTGCTTTTCTTCATGTTGCTTAACTGTTGATTAGAACTTGGCAGAACATATGAATAAACATGTGAATTAATGGCTTATTGTGTTGGAATTTTTAGTTGAAAGTCATTTTCTCTCTCCCTAGGTCAGTAGCCTATAAGCTGAAAATTTTGGCCCATGGTTATGAATTGACACATTTACTATTTCTGCAGGTCAGACTTTGTCTGGTTTGGCTGGAAGTCCTGCTTATGTTGCTCCTGAAGTTCTGTCTGGAAATTACTCTGAGAAGGTTGATATATGGAGTGCTGGT
This sequence comes from Citrus x clementina, assembly GCF_000493195.1. NCBI lineage: Eukaryota > Viridiplantae > Streptophyta > Magnoliopsida > Sapindales > Rutaceae > Citrus > Citrus x clementina. The sequence continues at coordinate 35,900,103 of NW_006262201.1, read as the reverse complement.
GTTCTCCTACATGCTCTCTTGGTTGCTGCTCTACCTTTTAAAGGAGATTCCTTAGAAGCAGTTTTTGACGCTATCAAGAATGTAAAGCTAGATTTCCACTCAGGGGTATGGGAGACAGTATCAAAACCTGCAAGGGACCTGATGGCGAGAATGCTGACACGGGATGTATCAGCTAGGATAACAGCTGATGAAGTGCTAAGTAAGCCCCTGATGCTGTTTAATTTCCAGAACAGTTAAAAATTTTTTGACTCTCTCTACTGGCAATACTTGAACTGATTTATCTTCTATACTTCAGTGATCCAATTAATGTCTGCTGATCTCAAGTGCTCTCCCTGCCAACAAATATATTGAAGGCATTTGCTTTTCTTCATTTTATTGTCATATGCTCTGTTTGTCTTATCATTCCAGATATTTATTGAATTTTCTGTCCTCGCAAGTTTATGCCAACTTATTATTGCAACTTCTCTCATTTACCACTTACTTTGTTTCATCATTATATTCATAAACAATTCCTAATTCTGAGTGATAGCTGAATTCTGGATTAGTAAGTTTGTCGCTTATTCACTTGATTGACAACAATACTCTTTTCAGGGCATCCGTGGATATTGTTCTACACAGAACGCACGTTAAGAACATTAACCATCAAGTCAAAGTTGAAGAACCAAGTTGGAGCATCTCACCATCACCCAGCCATTCTTTCTGGAGTGGAGTCAGATGAAAATAAGATAGATCGTGGCTCTCGTAATGACGAATCGCATGCACTTTCATCATCCGAAAGTTTGAATAGTGAGTCAGAGGTGCAAGATGAAGGTGGTTTCGTGGATGCACTAGCAGTGGCCATCTCCAATGTGAGAATTTCGGAGCCAAAGAGGAGCAGACTTTGTGGTCCCTCTGGCCCAATAGAGCAGCAGTGTTCATCTAATTTGACGGCTAACGCTCTGTGTAGAGCATTTTGATCCTGCTGACAAACTGACACTGATAACATCTTCATCTCCACTGTTTTTTGAGCTGGGGTTTTGAGATTTTAACCTGCACTGGTACAATCTTCAGTGGCAGACGATGCTTACAGGTCAACATAACCACTCTGGTAACTACAGTGTCATCTCTTATCAATGGCAATAGATATGACTAATGTTTACATTTTTTTCGTTTCTGTATTTACTTTGCTTACCTAATAATCATTTTAGCCTGGTTAACAGAGATTCCTGTACAGAGTATGTAAATAGATTGTTTGTTAGTATATTACTGGATTTTTCTGGTTCTAGTTCTGTTCTTCTCCGAGGGATTGCTAAGTTTTTGAAGCATTGAGGTATCTGAATCCTAAGATCAGTGAGTAGTTATACTTCTCTTGTCTTCACAAGAAATGTATTCCTCTCGGGACTGAATCCTGATTAGATTTGCCATATTCAGATATTGCCATGCTTTAATTTCACAATATCGTTCCAGATGAAACACCGACGATGGTGGATCTAAACACGACTCATTGTTTGTGAGTCCAAATTGTGAGTCCAATAAATCTAAAGATAAGTCGACATGTCTTCCACGCAATCAATGCAGTTTCACAATAATATTGGCTTGTCAAAATGGTGAAGGGTGCTTCCACATTAACCCGTGGACGCCGGTATCATTCATTATGACTTAATCCCGACTCCCAAGTGCAAATGTCAAAAGCTGAGTCCATTCAATTAAAAATCCAACCGAATACATACATAAAAATCAAAACAAATCAACGTATAAACTAACCAGCACATTTTCTATTTGCGTTCGCATTGACTTTGCTATTTATTAAATATTCCGTTTTGTTTAATATCAAAGGTGTCTCAATCTCGAGGTCGGTTCGTTAAATCCTCTAAAACTAAAAAGGTTCTTGGTAGCTTTCATTTTCATCTCAAGAAGCCTATGGAGACTCAGAGCAGTCCCAAAGCATTAACCAAACTTAAGAGTTCATGTCGATCCACAGAACTCGTGATATGCTGCACCTCACTGTTAGTCATGATCCTCCTCCTTTTCCATTTACGAACTTCTTTCAATTCTTCATATTCATATTCTCGAACTTCTTCTGCTTCTCGGGCTTTTTTAATCAAATGGAAAGGATTAGCAATCGATTCCAGCAGCAGCAGTGCTCAAGATCACTCCAAAAACACTGAAGCTTTAATATCAAAGCTCAGAGACTCTGTCACTTTCCTCCCTATCAAGGATCTACGCTTTGTTGAAACAGCCATGTTAGGACATACTTGGTTTATAAGCTCCATGAATGACACCCACGAAGAAAACGAAGCTGAACATCTGTACTTCCCTTCAGAAGCATCAAAAGGGCGGCTTCTATGCATGAAGGGTCGCAACAAAGAAGATGGCACCAAGAATTCATATGCCTTTGCGTGGCCTGAAAGTCTTCCAGAATCAGCAACACTCTTAAAAGGCTTAACCTTTGTGTCAGACACTTACTATGACTACAAAAATTTGTGGCATGGATTGACTGCTATGGTTCCTTTTGTCAGCTGGTCTATTAAGAACAGGTGCCTAAGGCCAAATAGATGGCTACTGTTTCACTGGGGTGAGCTCAGGGATCAAATGGGATCGTGGCTATATCATCTCATGCAAGCCAACTTTGGAGAAGTTGAAATCGTAGGTTTTGAAGGAGGAGCAAACGGGCCTTACTGTTTCGAAAAGGCTGCAGTGATGCGGCATAATGAAGGGAGCATGGGCAAGGCAAGGAAGCTTCAGGTTTTTGACTTGTTGAGATGCAAAGCAAGAGGTTTCTGCGGTATAAACCCTGCGGGTAAAGGACAAGAATTCAACGAAAAAGGGCAGCCGATTATAAGGCTAACTTTGCTAATGAGAAGAGGTTCAAGATCGTTCAAGAATGCCACAGCCGTGACCGAGATATTTGCCGAGGAGTGTGCGATGGTGGACGGCTGCGTACTGAAGGTAGAACAGTCGGAAGATTTAAGCTTCTGCGACCAGGTTCGTGTGATTCTTTTAATCCACCAATTTCAGAGAATCTTCATACAACTGACATTCACTATTAAGCAATTTCTAACTCCTAGAAGCTATACTCGATCGGTTCATAACTTTCGGTGCCTTTCTTTAAGGTGAAAGTAATGACTGGAACAGATGTTGTTGCATCTCCACATGGAGCTCAATTGACAAACATGCTCTTCATGGATAGAAACAGCAGTGTAATGGAATTCTTCCCCAAAGGATGGTTGGAGCTCGCAGGTGTTGGCCAGTATGCACATCACTGGATGGCAGACCAATCTGGAATGAGACATCGCGGTGCCTGGTGGGACCCACTCGGCCAGAAAGAGTGTCCGACTCCTCATAACGATCTTGAGTGTTTCAAGTTCTATAAGAACGGTCAGGTTGGCCACAATGAAACCTACTTTGCAGAGTGGGCAAGATCCATCCTCAACCAAGTGAGAATCAGTAAATTAGAACAAGCCACAAGAAGTCGCTCAAATTTAGGAGCATGCGTATGCTAGTACGTCATTCAATTCACTCAATAACCATTTCACAAAGATAGTAAGTGCAAAAATTTACAAGCTTAAATGGAAATAAGATTTAGTTCTCTCTATTATAGAGATAATTCTTCGAAACCTAGCGAATACTTTTACCCACTGATATCCCATCATTCACACAGAAGCTAACTTGTAATGATACATGAAAGACCTAAAACAAACAATTTCAGAAAGTCATTACATCTGCAACATCATCAGGAAATGAAGTGCTAGCACTTCAGTCTAGAAACCTTGTGCAGAACCAGGGAGCTTTCACCTTCAGTCATCGAATTCTTAGCATGGTGCGCACCAGCCATTCTAACTTCATCGTCTGAACATTTTGGACCACATGTAGAGAATGAAGAAAAGAAATAGAGCAAAAAGAACCACATGCATTATATGGTTAGAACCATGTTTGACAATGCTCTTGTTTAATCTCCTCATGTTGTTCTTCACACCTGCTTGAGCTTTGATCAGAGTCATTTGCTGTAATGATATGATACTGAGCTTTTAGTAGGCAGTCATAATCTTTTGCAACTTTGTTAGCAGGAAAGACTAGGAAAGACTCATACTAACATGAAATAATGAGTAATCTTACTTTGTCAATTGGAACTGAAAATACAGCAGAAATAGAAGAAACAGGGATTCCCTTTCTCATTCAGTTTAAGTGTCTGAAAAATGTCTTAAATGGTGCCATCTTTGTTTTTCCTGATATTAGCTTAAGGCATCAATTTTCTGATCATTTTCTACCATACATACCACATGAAAATGTAAAACACAACCTAAAATGATGACATGATAATAATATTCTATATGGGAGAACATTAAGGGCAATTCAGGGACGGTGCTCAGAAAGTAAATCTGTTTTACTACCTCCAAAATTTCAGGATACAAACCAGCGGGAAATATTATCATTATTCGGAATAACTAAAATTGTAAACACTCATTTGGATCACATCAATTGTATATTTTTCATCTCTACATTTTTGCATTATGACTTCATTTTATAGGTTTAATTCATAACTTTCATTTAGTCATTTCTCTTTTCCATTGGATCACATTTAAGCTTGAAATTTAAAGTAGTTGAGCCACAGAAGCCACCATATCATAAGAACAAGATTCACCAAACCAGCAATCAAATTTTAAATGCTTCGTGAAGCAAGGATGTATCGAGGTTTAATAGCATACCAATTGATCTAAAAAATCCTTCTGAAATGATGCTTCTGAATGTATCTCTTGAGCAACCTGCACCATCATCCTCCAGTAAGGTATAAAACAAGAGAAACATAAAACGAAATAAAAATTTAAATCTACTACAGACTGGCAATTAAGTTGACAATATATGAAAAGTCCAATTACGCATACAAAATATATTCCCAACTGAATATACAACAAGCTCATTAGGCAACAGCTCTATTATGCACAATAAAATTTAGAGAGCAAGTCCTTCCACATCTGAGTTTTTTGGAAGTTTCAAGTAATCATGACCATGGCTGTCTCAGTACAAAACTACACAAATTTTATTGTTCTGTCTATATCATTCTCTTCCATTCCCAAAGCCTTCTTCAACCATATAAGCAAGTTAAACAGACATAATAACTGAAGACTGATAAAGAAAGAGAAGGTCTGTGGAAGAGCTTTTTCTTTACAGTTTCTTTGGTGATGGGAAGAATTGCTCTTAAGAAATGCGAATTGCAAAAAAAAAAAATGACAATTTTGTTTCCTGAGATCTATTTGCATTTGTAATAATCTTCAAATTTCATTTTGCTAATCCCAAGAAAGAGGAGTCTTCCAGATTCAACTCTTGCCTTGGTTGTCTCATGCATGAAATCGCATGGCTCTCACTCAGAAATTTCCAAATTTAATTGCAATAAATAAATCTATAACATCAAAAGATTCATTATAAACTTTAATAAGCTGAGAGCCCAAGACAGATGCTCGTACAGAGAATTTCAGCAGGCAAACCTTAGTGTTATTTGAAAATACGACATTCAATGTATATAGCTCAAATTAAGCTACCAATAAAGGAGTTGCTAACAACATTCAAAGCGCTTTATACTCCCAAATCGCACCCTAATCATCAATAAACCATGTTAAAACAAGAATTGATCAGCTATATTTTATGCAAAACCTAGACGATATTCCCAATAATCATCAATAAAAATCCAAATTCATGTGAAAAAAGATTGATAAATTTTCAAAAAGGTTACGTCATACAATTGTCCATAAGAATTTAGTTTGCGAATTTCAAAAAACTTACATTTCTCAACTGCTTAACTTGGCTACGGAGACCAGTGATCTCATCGTCCAGGTCAGCATTCACAGGATCGATCCGCAACTGTATTTCATCTGAACCGGCGACCGGTCTAGTGCTGAGGCCCTCTCTATATGCACCAACAACAATCAAACAAGTAAAACTTATATAATTCTTTTCTTTTTTCTTTTCGAAAAATTTGGTTCTAGCAATTGTTTGCATAATTTATCTTACCTTGATCTGTAAGGAGCGGCGCCCCCGTAAAATGGCCCGCCGGCACCGCCTCTGTGAGAACTGGAAGCCATTATGAAATTGACCAAGCCGAATAAGACTTTATCGATCGAAAATTTGACAAGGGAAATCAGCGAGCCAAAATATGATATGACCAAATTGCTTCCAGTTAGGAAATTTCTCAAGGTATGTGATATGACGTGTTCGAGTGAGGGATCACGGTTGGTTTTTTTAAATCGGATGGTGCTGAAAGGTTCTACGTTTTTGTTGTCAAGTCGTTTTGGGTTGAGCGCTCACTTTAGGCAGCTTGGTTTCTTATGCGGCATTTAGATATAGATATTGGTGCCGTTAGTTATTCTCCTTAAAAGATTGCGTTGACTTGTGTGTATGAATTTAATCCTTGTGTAGCTCTTGGGCCCTTGCTTGATATGATGCGTGGGTCAGGCCTGTTGGAGCCAAAGAGAGATCTGAAGTCCATTTGTTTTTCTTCCCGTTTTCGTGCTGGGCTCAGTTGGCTCTAACAGTCCATTACTGTTTAGTTTTTATGCAGTGTTGGGCTCTAGGCTTTTGTAAATAATTTTGATTTGATTTATTAAATGTATTCTTGACTATTGGCCGCCTCTTGAAAATCCTTTTAAAACACCTTTCCAATATTTACCATTTTAACCTTCACTGGAATTACATTTAAGGACTATATCTAACTAAAATGAAAAAAAAAAAAATTACCGGAAGTTATTTTTCCATTTACACCCAGATTAATAGTTTCATATTAATTTGTAAATCTCTTTCTCTATTTTTTTGAACGTCATCAAGATTTTCATCATTTGATTTAGCGACGCCAGGCGTGGTGCCAATAAAAAAGTGGAAATTTTACAAATTCTCTAATTAAATTTGGAACCTATGAAAAATAAACGTTATGGGCCTCTTTTAAAAAAAACAAAAGAACTTTGATAAACACATAGAAATAATATTTTGTTCAAAATCTTTAAATTCTTGTATTATTGGAAGTTGAGAAGTAGAGAAGAAAAAATATTTATTTTATACAGAATCTAAGAGGAAGTGGAACAAAAGTTCACGTCAGTATGGGGCTTCAGAAAATAAAAATGAAAATTGAAAGGTTGGGCGAATATTGTTATTAATGTAGTACGAGGTTAATAATGTCATTCAGAGGGGCGTTGAGAGCTCTTTGAATATTTGACTGGATTAAAAAAAGGAAAGGGGTTTTAAGAGTTTTTGGTAGTGTACCAATAGTCCAACCGCTTTTGCTAGAATAATAATTAATTAATTATTGTATTGATGCTTTGTATGAGTTTTCTGAATCTAATTTGATTTGTAGATTGATAGATTTGATTGGATTAAAAAATTTAATCATATGTAATTGGTGAATTGAATTTGAATCTATTTTTATAAATTTTTAAAAACCTACGAATTTAAAAATAATAATTATTTAATTAAAAAATAAAATTTATAAATATAATATTGGTATGTATTAATAAATAAATAAATTAAAATATAATTATATTAATTTAAAATATAGTTATATTAATATAACTTTCTACGTACTTATCTAAATCTAATAATATTTTGTTCTATTTTAATTTAATTATTTATATGATTTGAATTATAGCGAACTAATGACATAACTCGTTCTATAAGGTTTTTCTCCGCCCAGTTTCAGCTCCCGCAATTCGTGCGTTTTGCTCAAAATCAGACGCAATGTCGTCGGCACAAAATTCCGATTCTGTATCTCATCTCACTCAGCGCGAAGCTGCCGAAATTGATGAGACTCTCATGGGACCTCTCGGCTTCAGCGTCGATCAGCTTATGGTATTTCTTAGCTTATCTTCTTAATCTTACCAGTTTTCCTTTTCTCTCGCTCATTCAAATTTCTCTCTCTTGCAGGAATTGGCTGGTTTGAGTGTAGCAACATCCATAGCAGAGGTAATTATGTTAGGTTTTGACGTGTAGTAACATGTTGTTAGGTTTTGTTTCTAGTGCTGAAATTGGATTATATAATGAATTTTGATGTTGAAAATATATAATTGACAGGTTTACAAACCAAGTGAATATGATCGTGTGCTTGCGATATGCGGTCCGGGGAGCAATGGAGGTGATGGTTTGGTAGCTGCTCGACATCTGTATCATTTTGGATACAAGCCGTCTGTTTGTTATCCAAAGCGTACTCAAAAGCCACTTTATACTGGTCTGGTTACACAGGTATAAATGATGTAAATTGTTTTTCAAGTGTTAGCAGATAGAGTTTGTGTGGAGTCTCATTTGATGTGATAAATTTACAGCTTGAATCGCTATCGATCCCTTTCCTGTCGGTGGAAGATCTACCGTTGGACTTTTCAAAGGACTTCGATATCATCGTAGATGCAATGTTTGGGTTCTCTTTTCATGGTAATTTCTTTGTGTATGTCTATTAAACACTGAAGAGCAAAAGGAAATTGCATGTGTCATGTATTGAATCAATTGATCACACAATAATAATTTGCTGTTTCTGTTAATGTAATGTGGTTTGGATATATATTTTAATGAAATGAGTTCGTTATTTATGTAGTCCCACTTGTAGTAATTGGATGCAAGTACTGTTATGCTATTCTCTCCCATGAAATTCATGTCTTCATTGCAGTACCAAATCTTGTTTGTTTCACTAGCATAAGAAACCATAATTTATGTTGCTTGCTTAGAAATTTAATATTTATGTATTTTTGTTGTATTATAACAAAAAGAAAGAATAAACAATCTACACTGCTTTTAGTCTTTCTCTTTTTACATATATTTAGCCTTCACTCTTCATCTTTTTACTGTTTGATTCTCCAGTGTTTTTAACTTATAGGGCTTAATAATTTGGTTGTAATGCAAGTTCCAAAACTCCTGGCTGGAAATTATTGAAGGTTCCTTCATTAGTACAGGCTAACAGCTCTATATTTGTACAACTAGAAAAAATATGAAACCATATAAAATTATCTCCCGGATGCAACTCAATGGGTCATGGCTACTTGAATCCTTCTAATAATTTTTACTCATTGTGCCTAAGCAATATATAAATTAAAAAAAAAATTCAGAAAGATTACAGAACCTAAATAGATTGTGATCCTACAACTTCTTCGGGAATGCCTTGTCAAATCCTCAGTGTAATCTGATTTATCTCCTCAAAATCCTTCAGGAACCCCAAGGCCACCGTTTGATGATCTGATTAAGAGACTGCTTTGTCTACATGGTTATGATCAAACACGCCAAAAACGCCCAGTTATTGTCTCTGTAGATATTCCATCTGGTTGGCACGTTGAAGAAGGGGATATTGGGGATGAAGGCATAAAACCAGACATGCTGGTGAGTTTTTAATGGGGCCTTTAATGTTGCCTTTTCCTGCCAAAAACTTTTGAGGGTGTACCTTTTGAATTGCATGTCTTCTCTCTCTCTCTCTCTCTCTGTAAATTTTCCAATCATGCAACTTTGGTGTTTTCTAGGTTTCTTTAACTGCTCCCAAACTGTGTGCAAAGAAATCCAGTGGTCCTCACCACTTTCTAGGTGGTAGATTTGTCCCACCAGTCATTGCGGATAAATATAAGCTTCGTCTTCCACCTTATCCTGGTACTTCAATGTGTGTACGAATTGGAAAGGCACCAAACGTTGATATATCAGCTCTACGAGAGAATTATATTTCTCCAGAATTCCTTGAGGAGCAAGTTGAATCTGACCCCATTAATCAGGTATGAATCAAGTAAAGCAGTGCGGCTGGTCGTTCATTTAATATCCATATCTTTATCATTGATGCATGAGTTCAATTCTTGTTGCTGGCTTATAGTAGAGAATGGAATTTTAGCCATGTTTTTGTCCCAATAAATAAAGAAACCTGTCCTCTGCATCTGAAGTGAGCAATTTGGTTATGATGCAGTTTCGGAAATGGGTTGACGATGCAATTGCTGCAGGATTGAGGGAACCAAATGCAATGGCTTTATCAACTGTTGGCAAGGATGGAAAACCGTACTTTCTATTCTTTTGATTTCTTTTTCATTCATCAATAATATTATGTTCGGTAGATTCATCTGAATTTGCATCTTGTCATTTTAGACACGGCCCTTAATAAAGTCCATTACAAGAAACTTAGGCATTCATAACAAAGGTTCAACATGAGGCATGGACTATGTGCAATGTCATTTACACACATAATAATAATAATAATAAACTTTGAATTTCAAACATCACCATATCCTTTTATCACTTGTTTTTGAGAGAAAACTAAGAAAGATCCATTAAATGTGAAAAAAAAAGGAGAACCGCAGAGGTTGAGCAGGTATCCTCAAAATTGACACATAATATAGTAAGATGTGATGTCATAGTTAAATTATTCTTTATTTTCACTGCACCAATTGCATAAAATATGTAGTTAATTGAAGTTGTAAATTTTTTTAAATTGGGTCTACAATTTGCAATGTACTAGCATAGATACTAATTGATGATCTTTGTAGTTGAAATGTGTGTGGTTATAATTATCCTTTTCTAATCCCCTCAACCTCATGTCACTTTGCTACAGCTCATCACGAATGGTATTGCTCAAGGGAGTTGATAGGGGTGGATTTGTCTGGTCAGTAATGTTCTTTTACTATAATGGCAATGCTGCAATCAAAAGTGTTTTTGGGCAAATGTTTTCATCCCCTATGCTGCAATCTTTTCTGAATGCAGGTGCACCAATTATGAAAGTAGAAAGGCATGTGAATTATGTGATAATCCTCACGCATCTCTTCTTTTCTACTGGGATGGTCTAAATCGGCAGGTATCAATATTTCTCCGATTAGCTTTGTTCCATCTGTCAACATTACCCGCAGGTTCTTTGAAAATGGTTCCTCTATTTTCACCTTCCTTGTCTAAGCTGGAATCTTATTTGCTGGATGTCAAAAACCAAACCGAGCAGTTTTTCTGATACATGAAGTAATCTTGTTTGCTGAACTTTTTAGCCACTAAGCAATAAGAGTGTAAAATTTTCTATCTATAAGAAGACAGTGATTTAATGACAACCTGGTTTTTACTCCCTGTGCCCCATGGTTGGGGGTTAAAGGGATTGCGGTTTCTCTCCATTTGGCAGCTGGTACAGGTAGGTTGTATTCTTGCTTGTGGGGCACATTTTGTGTTAGGTTATCCCAATTCCCTGCTGAGTAAAAAATAAAATTAAATGAAAATTAAAAAAGAAGACGTTGACAGAATAGAAGTACCTTATACATTATGATGGTAAGTCTAGGATTGTGAATACTGACCTGAGATATGCTATCAAAATAGTTTTTGGTATTTTACCAGTACTGGACAAGTTAAGAGTTGGAGCTAACGCTGGTTGCCTGTAGCTGTAGAAACTTCAATTTTTACTTACCAATCTACTACAGTTAGACAGAAATTGAAAATTCATAACTAGCAATAATATAATTTGATGAGCTGATGTGCTGCAAAAGCATTGCTTGTGGGCAATCTTCCTGTCTTAAGGCCATGTTATTGTGAACTGTGATGAGTAGGTAAGAGTGGAAGGCTCTGTTGAAAAAGTTTCTGATGAGGAATCTGAGCAGTACTTTCATAGCCGTCCCAGAGGAAGTCAGATTGGAGCAATAGTTAGCAAACGGGTTTGTTTGACCAAATGTTGTATAATTCACAGATGTGCGTAATAATGATGTTTGCAAATACTATAGCTACCACTTTTTGGTTCATTCAGAGGTCTGTGATTCCTGGAAGGCATGTTCTGCACCAGCAATACAAAGAATTAGAGGAAAAATTCTCTGATGGGTATGGAGTTGGAATTTCAGATATTTAATATTTTACTTTCAGTTTTCGCCATTCTTGATATCTATTTTTCTACCTTGATGATTTGATTTGTGTATTAATATTTAATATCCTTTAGATGGTTATCAGCCTTTTGCCAGTTCATCATAAATGCATTTGTCCTAATTCAACATTATTTGCGAAGTTGCATATATTCAAAAGGGAAAATATCCACCGTCCGCCCGTTTTTTCTAACTTTTTCAAAAAAACACAATTCTTTTTTTTTTTGCTGGAATCTATCTAAAGTTACATTTTGTTTTACTTTTCCACTTTTGTTTGGAATCCGTTAAGAAAACTAACAGAAACTTTAAAAAATGATCATTTTACCCACAAAAAAAAAAATCCTGCATTTGATGGTTGTGGAATTAATTTCTTTATTGACCGATGGGGTTGATAATTTTTAAGGTGAAATTATAATTTTTGTTTTGGGGGGTAAAATGGTCATTTTCTTAAGTTTCCGTTAGTTTTCTTAACGGATTCCAAACGGAAGTGGAAAAGTGAAACAAAATGTAACTTTTGGTGGATTCTAGCTAAAAAAAAAAAAGAATTGTGTATTTTTAAAAAAGTTAGAAAAAACGGGTGGACGGTGGATATTTTTCCTATTCAAAATTAAGGTTAGATTAGTATACTATTTCACTGATGACTGTAAATTCTCCCTAATCCTATTCCCTAATTAAAAAAAAAAGAAAAGAAATGAAGAGAAAGAAAAGACTCCGGAGAGAAATTTGCTTTTAAATCCCTTGTCAATTTCTTATGTTTTAACAGGAGTTTGATTCCAAAACCAGAATACTGGGGAGGATACAGGCTTAAACCAGAGCGTTTCGAATTCTGGCAAGGACAGACGTCTCGTTTGCATGATAGGTGATTTTTATTTCTTTTCTCTGCAGAATAGTGTGGTTTTTTATCTAAATTTACATTGGATAACTTCTTATGAAATGGACACTCTTCCCTAAGTTGTTTTGAAGAATTTAGAAACCTTATTCAATTTAAAGTTTAAAATGAACTCTTATAAATAAAATGTTGCCTTTCACATATTCTTAGGCATTTCTGAAATGTTTTCTTCAAAATCAAAAAGAGGATTTCCATTGTTTTTGGCAAATGAATGAATTTAAGTGGGTGCATGGCCTTAAGAGTTGGATAAATGTGGTTAACCAAAGACTTGTAAGCCTCATTGGTAATGTACGTTTTCATGACAGGTTGCAATATTCTCCTCAGGAAATCAACGGAAAACGGGTATGGAAAATCAACCGCTTGTGTCCCTGACTAGTATTCTCTGCTTCCTCATTGTGAATTCATCATCCATGGTATTCTGCAACTTGTTGCAGTGAATTCATATAATATGTTTTGAGTGGCAATATGCATGTAACGAAATGATAAATTACGTATAGGGGTTCAGCGAAATATGTTGGTGCCACTCTTAAGTATGTTAGAAACCTATGGCGAATAATTATGAGTCAAAGAATACCATTTATTACCACAAACACACTAAATAGGGATGTAAAACTGGCTTCCCCCTCCCCCACTCCAAAGTGGTTTAAAGTCCCATACAACTGTTTCATTCTTTAACATATGTACAAGACTAGTTATTAAGATATATTCAACTGGCAATTATCTATTAAATATATTCTTGACTATTGGCCGCCTCTTGAAAATCCTTTTAAAACACCTTTCCTATATTTACCATTTTAACCTTCACTGGAATTACATTTAAGGACTATATCTAATTAAAATGAAAAAAAAAATTACCGGAAGTTATTTTTCCATTTACACCCAGATTAATAGTTTCATATTAATTTGTAAATCTCTCTCTATTTTATTGAACGTCATCGAAATTTTCATCACTAGACATCATTAGCACTTCATCATTTGATATGGCGGCGCCAAGAGGTGCCAATAAAACAGTGAAAATTTTATAAATTTCCTAATTAAATTTGGAATCTATGAAAAATAAATGCTATGGGTCTCTTTTTTTGAAAAAAAAAAAAAGAACTTTGATAAACACATAGAAACAATATTTTGTTCAAATTTTTTAAATTCTTGTATTATTGGAAGTTGAGAAGTAGAGAAGAAACAATCTTTATTTTATACAGAAATCTAAGAGGAAGTGGAACAAAAGTTCACGTCAGTATGGGGCTTCAGAAAATAAAAATGAAAATTGAAAGGTTGGGCGAATATTTTTATTAATGTAGTGCGAGGTTAATAATGTCATTAAGAAGGTTGTTGCGAGATCTTTGAATATTTGACTGGATTGAAAAAAGGGAAGGGGTTTTAAGAGCTTTTGGCAGTGTGTCAATAGTCCAACTCTTTTTGCTATAGTAATAATTAATTAATTGAGTAATGATATAGCCATAAATTCTTGTATAAATTTATTTTGTACTGATGTGGCATGATAAGATTGGTTGAATTAAATATCACTTGGCCCACATGATTTATTTTTATTATTTTATATTTTCATTCAACCAATAAACTAATGCCGCATCAATTTATACAAAATAAATTTATATAAGAATTTATGACTGTATTATTACTCTAATTAATTATCGTATCGGTGCTTTGTACTTAACTTTTTTCCTACTTAAAATGGAGCCCCAACAGATTACATACGAAACGAGAGCCTTGGCATCCAAGGGCAGAGCTCGTAGCCTAAGGGCCCTTTAGGCCCAAAAAAAAGAATTATTTTTAGATAACGTATTTATCAAGCCGGGGTTGAGTAGGCGTGGCTCACCATAAGTCTGTATGAGCATCACTTCTATTTAACGGGTAAACTTTCTAATGATTTGCCCTTGTAACTTAAACAATTCGGCAACTTACTCCTAAATTTAAAATTTGAAATGCACTTTTTAAATTCTGGCACCCTATTAGTTTACTCTTTTGCTAGATAAAATTCCTATTAACAATAAATTACAAGACACCATTTTTACAGCAGTTGTATCAAGTGTCAAACCGGAAACACAGTAAACAATACACATGTTAGCAATCCTAACAACATTTTTAATCAAATCAAGAATTGAATCAGACTACCACCATTCACGGGCAATTTTGAAGCAACACAACAATTAAAAATAGCCATAACCCACAACCCACACACATCCCACCGAATTAAGATAACAAGTCAATGATAATTGCTCTCACAAGCTGGAATTAATTATTCAATAAATTAATTATGTAATGAATCGTAACGCTGTTGATAAATTGATTCCTGTTGACGTTATGGCATGAACAATTGCAATAGCCATGTTCCAAGTCTACAAAATGCACAACATCATAAGCTCATTAAAGCTCACCAAAACAATTACAACAACCAACAATAAGAAGTCAACAAGAGCATCCAAACAACCGAAATGACAAAATATAATAGGTTGAGGAGATGAGAAACTGCATCTAAGGTGAGGAATCATAAAGCTAAAATATCGGATATTGCTAAGGTAATAGTGAAGGCAGTTGTCAATAGCCGATCGAGAATCGATGAAGCTCGCCGACGAAAGTCTTATGGTTCAAACTCTAAACAATTTCATGAAAGTAAGATAGATAAGACATTGTTGAAATTTTAAATATTCTCTTATTCTCAAATGCTATCGCCGATGCTCTTATTACTTATGAAAGTGGCCAAAAGTTTAAAAGATTTACCGATTTTTTGTAAAGGACTTTGACATTAAAAAAAAAACTAATTCTCATTTTGTTAGATTTTTTAAAGATTTTTTCAGCGGTAAAATTGTAAATCAACAATTAAATGAGGTAAAATAGAAAAATGTAACTTTTTAATTGAGTGGAATCCAAATTTCCTTACTTCTCAATAAAGAAACTAATAAATTTCTCAAATAATAGAAATTAGAGTTGAAACGGAATTTGATTTCCGGTCAATTTTCGCTCCGAACGATGGAAAGCCAAGAGAAAACAAAAAAAAACAGCTCACCTCTCACCTCGTTTACGCCCAACCGAGCATAGGTTTAGACTTTCGGCCCATCGCATTTCCAATTTTGGTTTTAGCTCTGGTGCTTGACATAGCGTTGCGGTGACAGTGCAACATGAATCAATGTAAAATGAGAAAACAAAACAAAATCATGAAAATCGACGGCTTATCTTTCATATTAAGTTATCAACTAAATAATTGCGCCTCCCATACTCTTATTTTACTAGTCAGTAGCGTGGCACGTCCAGATCTTGGAGAGTTTGCATGGAAAATTAAATAAACTATTCTGTCATAGTTGCTTTTTATAGTCATCATGAAATTTTCATTATTTATTTTACTATAATTATTAACATATGCCTTATCTTAAAACGTGTATTTGTAAAATTAAAGAAGTGTATCGAATAGATTAAGAAATTTAACAAACAAACAAAGAAATTGTGGCTGAGTGAGACGTTCTTGAAGGAATAAAATGTTAATTTTGTATTGCTTCTCGTGAAATGATAATTTTCAAAATACCCATGAAATTGTTGTAAACCTTAATATAACTCTCATTTTTGTGAAGAAGATTAAAAAAAAAAAAATCTTCATCAATTCACCCCTATTTTTTTCCTTATCTTTTGAATAAAAATGGAATAAGTTGAAGTTTACAATAATTTAAAGTGTATTTGAAAATTGTCATTTAACGGGAATGATAATTCAAAATTTATCTCTCATGGAATAATGATCTTCAAAATACTTTCTAAATTATTGTAACCTCAGCTCATCTATCATTTTTATTAGGAATATAATAAAATTTTCATCAACGTGCCATAAATTTTTCTTTGTTATTTGAATAAAAAAAATTAAAATTTACAATAACTAAAAGATATGTTAAAAAGGATAAAACTATTATTTCACGAGGAATAATCTAAAAAGAATAAAATGAACTTCCCATTAAAGCAGCGGATTATCAAGAGGCAGAGGGCGCAGTTTAACGTAATTGATGAACACATCAAGGTGCCTGATCATCTTTTTACCCAATTTCTTATTCGGGGAGGGGACGGGGATGAGGTGGAATCCCCATCCTCTACCCATTTCTCCATTTTAATTTTTAATTTAATTTTTATTTTTAAAATTACTAGTAAATAAATTATAAAATTTGAATTATAAAATTATAAGTATTGGTAAAAATAAAAAATATCAAAATATTTATATTATTAAACTTTTAGGCCTAATTAACTAATTAAAGTCCTAAATTTTTATTTATGACATTAAAAAGACCGGACATATTCTATTAGCCCAAAACTTTTGTTTTAATTTTAATATTCATTAAATATTTTAAACTTAAATCTATTTTTTATTTATCTTAAATCTATTTTTTATTTATTTTTAGATCTTATAATTGCCCACAGAAAATCACAATTTTAATATCTAATCTAATATAATATTTGCTCTTGATTTGCTTCGACTTAACTATTATGTTGTAAAGGGAATAATCCACATTTATAAAGTGCCCACGCCACCATTGAAAAGTTAATTTTGAATCTAAATTTGATTTTATTTGTAACAATTTTGTATTGGGCTATTAATTTATTCATGATAGTTTGTATCCCTCGCATGCTGCGTTACTTACTAATTTAATGTATGTGACTTTTGTAATGGATATTAATGTAAGATATATTTCGAACTTTACTTTTATTTGAATTTTTTATTTTAATATGATTAACTCAAAATCGAAAAAAAAATGTATTAGTTATTCGGGGATCGGGGACCATCAGGGATCCCCTGTTATTATTCGGAGAGGGGATGAAGATTCTCTTAAATAATTTTGACAGGGATGGGAAGGAGACAGAGACATACGCAAAATATCATAGATAAATACGGAGAGATTGGTCCCCTCCCCTCCCCTCTACATTGCCATCCCTAAGCAGCGGATTATCAAAGAGGCAGAGGGCGCAGTTTAACGTAATTGATGAACACATCAAACCCTTGAACGAGTTCTCTACCTACTGCCCACAAGTCAATGCATGAACCACAGGACACATTGCACGAGATTCACATAGCAGATCACAGCCGTTGAGAAAACAATCTGTGCCATCTTCAGCGTCCATTACGTACCAATCATTCTAGAACTAGGAGAGCACGTGTAACTATTATACTCAGCGCGGCATATGCCCCGCGGGAGGCATCCTTACAAACGCGCAGAATCTGAGACGAGTAAATTTCACTATTTCAGGTCCCCACATAAAAAGAGGGGCTCTTAACATTTAAAAACCTCCAAACATAGCGGAACAGAAAAAGCCTCAAAGTATAAAGCGTTCATAATTTTTTTTCAGAAAATTGAGAAAAGATGGGAAGTGAAGCTGGGATTGTGAGGAAACCAAGAGTTCTTTGTCTGCATGGATTCAGAACAAGCGGAGAAATTCTCAAGAAACAGATAGGAAAATGGCCTCAACAAGTACTCGACAATCTCGATCTTGTTTTCCCCAACGGGGCGCACCCTGCCCAAGGTAAATCTGACGTGGAAGGCATCTTTGATCCTCCTTATTACGAGTGGTTCCAGTTCAACAAGGTCTGAAGTCCGAATTCTGTTTCTTTCACTTTCACTTTCGCCTTCTTTGATTACCAAGTTCATAATTTCTGATTTTTTTTAAAAAAATTATTGTTAATTATAGGAATTTACAGAGTACACAAACTTTGACAAGTGCCTTGCATACATTGAAGATTACATGATCAAACATGGCCCGTTTGATGGGCTTCTGGGATTCTCACAGGTTCGTCGACTATTAATCTTTGACTAGTTATTTCTCATGATTAATTCACGTATCGTTAAATGGCAATAACAGGGGGCGATACTCTCGGCGGGGCTGGCGGGTATGCAAGCGAAGGTGCGTTTAGGCTGTTAACTTTTGTTTGTATTCTTCGAGTTCGAGAACCGGCAGAAAATAAAAATATCAATTAATTAAGTAATTGGTGTCGCGGTGTTGTTTTGCTTGCAGGGCGTGGCTCTTACAAAAGTTCCAAAAATAAAGTTCCTGATTATCGTTGGAGGTGCCATGTTCAAGGCGCCATCTGTGGCTGAGAACGCATATTCGTCGCCCATTCGATGCCCAACACTCCACTTCTTAGGTACCATCTCCTTCGCCGTTCCTTATTTTAAAACATTTAATAGCTTTGCTGCTTTGACTCATGTGAAAGTGATGGAATTTTGTCATCCCATGAATTATTTTCTAAATTGTACTGCTCGTCAACTTACATGCAAGTTGTATTGCAACATTTTTTTCAATAATTTTTAGTTTTGGAATCTTTAGTATTAATTAATGTGAAATAGGTGGAGTCAAACATAAAAAAATAAAGCATTAGGTGTTGGACTAAAGCTCCCCATCATTCAAAGTAGGTGTGCGCAGCACAAGGATTCCCTTGACTCGGTGACAAAGGTTACTTTCAAGACATCTATCGCGCAATAAAATTCATTTTATCTCCAGTTTCGTTTGGCTAGTAATTTGTTACAATATGATCGCATCTTGAATATGTATGCCAATTGCATAGGTGTTACGTCTTGAATATGGGTTGGTGTTAAAATTAATTGAAACAAGTTCACTGTAAATTTGCAATCCGGCTGCTGTAGAGTTGCACCACCGTATAGCACTGTTAATAACCATATGATCTAACAATAACTTTATTTTTACTATTTATCACTTTGACCATGTGATTTTTAGGCAGTGCTCTACGGTGGAGCCTCTCCACCATAGACACTGCCTTTTGCAAATTGTATCATATCATGATCTAAGTTGTTCCCGTGTCTGGACTATTAGAGAGCAAATCTTGTTCTAGAATATTGAACTGGTTTTTTGGCATCATTTGTAGATATAGAAACTTGTTCAGTTTTATAAAGTAATTAACTAAGTGTCTGTCATGTTGTGATATAAAAGTTGAATGTGTTTGACGAATATATAACTTATAAATAATTTATACATATGCAACTGTTGATTCTTGTTTGGTTGCAGGTGAGACGGATTTCTTAAAGCCTTATGGTTTGGAACTATTGGAAAAATGTGTAGATCCTTTTGTAATTCATCATCCCAAGGGGCACACAATACCGAGGCTTGGTAATTAACTTACTGAATCATTGCTTCCTGTCTCTCTATCGACTTTGTTTTCAATTTATGATTTATTCATAGGATCTCTCCCTATATATATATTTGTTTGCAGATGAAAAGGGTTTAGAAACAATGTTGAGCTTCATTGAGAGGATTCAAAAGACTTTGCTTGATGAAGAAGAAAAGTAACTACACGCTTGGAGAAGCGCAAGAAAAGAATATGATGTGAAATTGAAATTTTATTCGTTTTAACTTTTCAAATGTAGAATCAATAGCAAGTGGGATAAATTATATGCCAGTGGTTTGTGTAACTGCTCATTAATTTATTTTATGATGTAATCAACTTTTTAATATATTCTCAGAGCTCTGGCATTCAGCAATGGCTGGTCAACTGCGACCTGAACGTATAAGAGGCACAATGATTCGATGTAGCCAGAGCTAGCGAACCTTGTCTTTGCATTCCATTAATTGTCGACATTTGGTGATCTCAAAATTTATGTCAAAATTTTCATCACAAGTTATAAGGCGGCATTAATCTTCTCAAAAGACATAATATTGAGAAATTAATAGAAAATTGTGTTTTAAATCCTGTTTAACATTAAGGTTTAGCAACTTAAAAACAATTAGACTGAAGTCTTTTATAAACACTAATTATTATGATAGTAGCTTAGAAACTTACTTCAATCCACCATTTGTATAATAAAAAATTTATAATATTTTTATTATTTTTTTTCAAAATTATTACTTAAAATTCATATTTATTGTAGTATATTAATTTGTGTGTATATATATATATATATAGTATCTTTGACCCAGTTCCGGCTGAGGTCACCCATCGAGACACTACCGCTAATAGAAGACTTCTAACAGACAAATATTCACAAGGCTAACTGCAGGCCTGGATGGCATAGTGGAATCCTTCTTTGCTATATTTGCACATTTTGTGAAGTTGGGCGCTTTGCATCCTTTTTTTATTTTTCAATTGAACCTGGTATCAATCCAGAGAGGTGAACCAGCAAATAGAGATTCTTTCTAGCCCTAGGCCCTATTTGCCATTATTGAATAACACGCAACATGGAACCTGGTGCTCTCATTCTTCCTAGGAGGGTATAGATTGGTAGGAATATGGTAAATTCAATAAGTAGGAGGGTTTGGGTACTATTTCTCAGTAGAATCACTTGAACTATGTGTATATATACATATATATATATTTGCACATTTTGTGAAGCTGGGCGCTCTCCTTTGATTTATGCCTTGATGGAAAGCGAATAAAGAAAGAAAGACCGAACTTGGTTTTCTATTTTTGTGGAAAACTAAGAAGACCAAAAATCATCAGAAGCAAGGTTCGGTTGGTTAGAAAAGGAAGACGTGAATCCAAATTAGAAAAACCACCAAATGACGGGCACATAAGTGACACTTACCAATTTGATATAATGGCCATGTTTATTCTTGAATGGTTTTGATGGCAATGTTGAGAACCTGTGTAAGTCTGCACCATTCACATTGAAAAGCCATTCCCTTTGGTTTATATTATTTACCGTATTCTTTGATTATTTAACTTTTTTTTTTTAGTTTTCACAAATTCATCCCAAATTCTGAAATTAACGGCAATGCAAAGAATTTCATTTTTCTCTTAATTAATTAGTATTTTTTCTTTTAAAAAATACATGATTACTTTTCAGTAAAATTATCCCAAACGTCCTCAAAGTTTAGACTAACCACACGGCAAACCGAAAGTTGAAAAAATAAAAAATAAAAATTCCGGGGGAAAATGCGAAACGTAACTAGAACTCTAGAAGAATGTGGTCGGTGATACGCAAAAGCAGAAGAATGAGTATGACATGCTCGCTTCTGGCACAGTCGCTCACTCTCGCTTACCACTATAACTCTTCTCCAGCAATCAAATCCACTTGCAATCCCTTCTCTCTTCTCGTCTCCAATCAGTCCTCCTCCTCCTCGGTACGGTTACGCTCTCTCTTCTCTTCTCGTATATGAATTGAATTATAACGAACTAATGACATAACTCGTTCTATAAGGTGTTTCTCCGTCCAGTTTCAGCTCCCGCAATTCGTGCGTTTTGCTCAAAATCAGACGCAATGTCGTCGGCACAAAATTCCGATTCTGTATCTCATCTCACTCAGCGAGAAGCTGCCGAAATTGATGAGACTCTCATGGGACCTCTCGGCTTCAGTGTCGATCAGCTTATGGTATTTCTTAGCTTATCTTCTTAATCTTACCAGTTTTCCTTTTCTCTCGCTTATTAAAATTTCTCTCTCTTGCAGGAATTGGCTGGTTTGAGTGTAGCAACATCCATAGCAGAGGTAATTATGTTAGGTTTTGACGTGTAGTAACATGTTGTTAGGTTTTGTTTCTAGTGCTGAAATTGGATTATATAATGAATTTTGATGTTGAAAATATATAATTGACAGGTTTACAAACCAAGTGAATATGATCGTGTGCTTGCCATATGCGGTCCGGGGAACAATGGAGGTGATGGTTTGGTAGCTGCTCGACATCTGTATCATTTTGGATACAAGCCGTTTGTCTGTTATCCAAAGCGTACTCAAAAGCCACTTTATACTGGTCTGGTTACACAGGTATAAATGACGTAAATTGTTTTTCAAGTGTTAACAGATAGAGTTTGTGTGGAGTCTCATTTGATGTGATAAATTTACAGCTTGAATCGCTATCAATCCCTTTCCTGTCGGTGGAGGATCTACCATTGGACTTTTCAAAGGACTTCGATATCATCGTAGATGCAATGTTTGGGTTCTCCTTTCATGGTAATTTCTTTGTGTGTGTCTATTAAACACTGAAGAGCAAAAGGAAATTGCATGTGTCATGGATTGAATCAATTGATCACACAATAACAATTTGCTGTTTCGTTAATGAAATGTGGTTTGGATATATATTTTAATGAAATGAGTTCGTTATTTATGTAGTCCCGCTTGTAGTAATTGGATGCAAGTACTGTTATGCTATTCTCCCCCCATGAAATTCATGTCTTCATTGCAGTACCAAATCTTGTTTGTTTCACTAGCATAAGAAACCATAATTTATGTTGCTTGCTTAGAAATTTAATATTTATGTATTTTTGTTGTAATATAACAAAAAGAAAAAATAACCAATCTACACTGCTTTTAGTCTTTCTCTTTTTACATATATTTAGCCTTCACTCTTCATCTTTTTACTGTTTGATTCTCCAGTGTGTTGAACTTATTGGGCTTAATAATTTGGTTGTAATGCAAGTTCCAAAACTCCTGGCTGGAAATTATTGAAGGTTCCTTCATTAGTACAGGCAAACAGCTCTATATTTGTACAACTAGAAAAAAATATGAAACCATATAAAATTATCTCCCGGATGCAACTCAATGGGTCATGGCTACTTGAATCCTTCTAATAATTTTTACTCATTGTGCCTAAGCAATATATAAATGTAAAAAAAAATCAGAAAGATTACAGAACCTAAATAGATTGCGATCATACAACTTCTTCAGGAATGCCTTGTCAAATCCTCAGCGTAATCTGATTTATCTCCTTAAAATCCTTCAGGAACCCCAAGGCCACCGTTTGATGATCTGATTAAGAGACTGCTTTGTCTACATGGTTATGATCAAACACACCAAAAACGCCCAGTTATTGTCTCTGTAGATATTCCATCTGGTTGGCACGTTGAAGAAGGGGATATTGGGGATGAAGGCATAAAACCAGACATGCTGGTGAGTTTTTAATGGGGCCTTTAATGTTGCCTTTTCCTGCCAAAAACTGTTGAGGGTGTACCTTTTGAATTCCATGTCCTCTCTCTCTCTCCCCCCCTCTCTCTCTTTAAATTTTCCAATCATGCAACTTTGGTGTTTTCTAGGTTTCTTTAACTGCTCCCAAACTGTGTGCAAAGAAATTCAGTGGTCCTCACCACTTTCTAGGTGGTCGATTTGTCCCACCGGTCATTGCAGATAAATATAAGCTTCGTCTTCCACCTTATCCTGGTACTTCAATGTGTGTACGAATTGGAAAGGCACCAAGCGTTGATATATCAGCTCTACGAGAGAATTATATTTCTCCAGAATTCCTTGAGGAGCAAGTTGAATCTGACCCCATTAATCAGGTATGAATCAAGTAAAGCAGTGCGGCTGGTCGTTCATTTAATATCCATATCTTTATCATTGATGCATGAGTTCAATTCTTGTTGCTGGCTTATAGTAGAGAATGGAATTTTAGCCATGTTTTTGTCCCAATAAATAAAGAAACCTGTCCTCTGCATCTGAAGTGAGCAATTTGGTTATCTTGCAGTTTCGGAAATGGTTTGATGATGCAATTGCTGCAGGATTGAGGGAACCAAATGCAATGGCTTTATCAACTGTTGGCAAGGATGGAAAACCGTACTTTCTATTCTTTTGATTTCTTTTTCATTCATCAACAATATTATGTTCAGTAGATTCATCTGAATTTGCATCTTGTCATTTTAGACACGGCCCTTAATAAAGTCCATTACAAGAAACTTAGGCATTCATAACAAAGGTTCAACATGAGGCATGGACTATGTGCAATGTCATTTACACACATAATAATAATAATAATAAACTTTGAATTTCAAACATCACCATATCCTTTTATCACTTGTTTTTGAGAGAAAACTAAGAAAGATCCATTAAATGTCAAAAAAAAGGAGAACCGCAGAGGTTGAGCAAGTATCCTCAAAATTGATGCATAATATAGTAAGATGTGATGTCATAGTTAAATTATTCTTTATTTTCACTGCACCAATTGCATAAAACATTTAGTTAATTGAAGTTGTAAAATTTTTTAAATTGGGTCTACAATTTGCAATGTACTAGCATAGATACTAATTGATGATCTTTGTAGTTGAAATGTGTGTGGTTATAATTATCCTTTTCTAATCCATTCAACCTCATGTCACTTTGCTACAGCTCATCACGAATGGTATTGCTCAAGGGAGTTGATAGGGATGGTTTTGTCTGGTCAGTAATGTTCTTTTACTATAATGGCAATGCTGCAATCAAAAGTGTTTTTGGGCAAATGTTTTCATCCCCTATGCTGCAATCTTTTCTGAATGCAGGTACACCAATTATGAAAGTAGAAAGGCATGTGAATTATGTGAAAATCCTCACGCATCTCTTCTTTTCTACTGGGATGGTCGAAATCGGCAGGTATCAATATTTCTCCGATTAGCTTTGTTCCATCTGTCAACATTCCCCGCAGGTTCTTTGAAAATGGTTCCTCTATTTTCACCTTCCTTGTCTAAGCTGGAATCTTATTTGCTGGATGCCAAAAACCAAACCGAGCAGTTTTTTTGATACATGAAGTAATCTTGTTTGCTGAACTTTTTAGCCACTAAGCAATAAGAGTGTAAAATTTTCTATCTATAAGAAGACAGTGATTTAATTACAACCTAGTTATTACTCCCTGTGCCCCATGGTTGGGGGTTAAAGGGATTGAGGTTTCTCCCCATTTGGCAGCTGGTACAGGTAGGTTGTATTCTTGCTTGTGGGGCACATTTTGTGTTAGGTTATCCCAATTCCCTGCTGAGTAAAAAATAAAATTAAATGAAAATTAAAAAAGAAGAGTTGACAGAATAGAAGTACCTTATACATTATGATGGTAAGTCTAGGATTGTGAATACTGACCTGAGATATGCTATCAAAATAGTTTTTGGTATTCTACCAGTACTGGACAAGTTAAGAGTTGGTGCAAGCGCTGGTTGCCTGTAGCTGTAGAAACTTCAATTTTTACTTACCAATCTACTACAGTTAGACAGAAATTGAAAATTCATAACTGGCAATAATATAATTTGATGAGCTGATGTGCTGCAAAAGCATTTCTTGTGGGCAATCTTCCTGTCTTAAGGCCATGTTATTGTGAACTGTGATGAGTAGGTAAGAGTGGAAGGCTCTGTTGAAAAAGTTTCTGATGAGGAATCTGAGCAGTACTTCCATAGCCGTCCCAGAGGAAGTCAGATTGGAGCAATAGTTAGCAAACAGGTTTGTTTGACCAAATGTTGTATAATTCACAGATGTGCGTAATAATATGTTTGCAAATACTATAGCTACCACTTTTTGCTTCATTCAGAGTTCTGTCATTCCTGGAAGGCATGTTCTGTACCAGCAATACAAAGAATTAGAGGAAAAATTCTCTGATGGGTATGGAGTTGGAATTTCAGATATTTAATATTTTACTTTCAGTTTTCGCTATCTATTTTTCTACCTTGATGATTTGATTTGTGTATTAATATTTAATATCTTTTAGATGGTTATCAGCCTTTTTCCGGTTCATCATAAATGCATTTGTCCTAATTCAACATTATTTGCAATGTTGCATATATTCAAAATTAAGGTTAGATTAGTATACTATTTCACTGATGACTGTAAATTCTCCCTAATCCTATTCCCTAATTAAAAAAAAAAAAAAAAGAGAGAAAGAAATGACTCCAGGAGAGAAATTTGCTTTTAAATCCTTTGTAAATTTCTTATGTTTTGACAGGAGTTTGATTCCAAAACCAGAATACTGGGGAGGATACAGGCTTAAACCAGAGCTTTTCGAATTCTGGCAAGGACAGACGTCTCGTTTGCATGATAGGTGATTTTTATTTCTTTTCTCTATCGATAGTTGCAATAATTTGTCTGTAAAGAATGGAGAGCTCTGCTTTAGACCAAAATCATTTTGGTTTGGATGTAACTGGAATTGGTTAGGTATGGACCTTAACAATGAGATCTCAATTGTATTTGGATTGGATCCACAAGCGGTCCAGCTTTTTGTAGGTCTTTGGATCTTTTGTTGAGTGATGATAAAGCCACCTCAAAGATATCCTGATTACACCCTTTTTCTGAATATGGTGCAACCCTTATGATGTTTGTATTTAGGAATATGAGGGTTGCACTTTCCTTTTCTTTAATTTATCCACGTTTTCTTGTCAAGATTCAGTTTTTCTTAAAAAAAAAAATATGAAATAGGAAGAGTGCTGTACTTTTCACTGTTTTTTGTTGTCTTCATTCTGTTGACAATTAATATGATTAATTTGCAACTTTTGAATCACTGTCTTTGTGCTGTGGTGTCGAAACAAACTCAAGTTAAATCTATTTGGGTGTCAATTCCTCTGTGCATGCTTGTTTTGATTGGCTACACTAAAGATGGAGAAAAAAGGATGTTAAATTTGAATCTACGTATGGCTCTCTGCAGAATAATGTGGTTTTTGATCTAAATTTACATTGGATAACTTCTTATCTAATCCATGCTATATGAAATGGACACTCTTCCCTAAGTTGTTTTGAAGAGTTTAGAAACCTTATTCAATTTAAAGTTTCAAATGAACTCTTATAAATAAAATATTGCCTTTCACATATTCTTAGGCATATCTGAGATGTTTTCTTCAAAATCAAAAAGAGGATTTCCATTGTTTTTGGCAAATGAATGAACTTAAGTGGGTGCATGGCCTTAAGAGTTGGATAAATGTGGTTAACCAAAGATTTGTAAGCCTCATTGGTAATGTATGTTTTCATGACAGGTTGCAATATTCTCCTCAGGAAATCAACGGAAAACGGGTATGGAAAATCAACCGCTTGTGTCCCTGACTAGTATTCTCTGCTTCCTCATTGTGAATTCATCATCCATGGGATTCTGCAACTTGTTGCAGTGAATTCATATAATATGTTTTGAGTGGCAATATGCATGTAAACGAAATTTATAAATTACATATAGGGGTTCAGCGAAATATGTTGGTGCCACTCTTAAGTATGGTGGAAACCTATGGCGAATAATTATGAGTCAATGAATACAAATTTATTA
>NW_006262201.1:35835361-35872421 GCF_000493195.1 Citrus x clementina | reverse complement strand
TTGGGGGAAAATTTTTGGGTAAAAGAAAAAAATTTTTTTCCCCCAACCCCCCAAAATGGGGGGGAAAAAGGGGTTTCCCCCCCCCCGGGGGGCCCCCCCCCCCCCCCCCCCCAACTCCAAAGTGTTTTAAAGTCCCATACAATTGTTTCATTATTTAACATATGTACAAGACTGGTTATTAAGATATATTCAACTGGCAATTACTCTCTGGAATAACGGAAACGAACTGTGATACCATTATCCCTTGTCTGGAACTGTCGCTACTTATTATTACTACTAAGAGATTCGGTACTATTGTTGTTGTAATATGTAATGCTATCTTAGCATTCAGACTCTTAACAGTAATAAATCCCTATATGTTGACAGGACATCATCTATGAAAATTTCTGTTGAAAGGATATTGTTGCCGTTTGTATGTAACTTAACTGGCGAACACTGGCCTTTCCATTTTTTAAGCTAGTTTCTTCTTTGGTTTCCCACTTAATCTTTAAGTTTTCCACAGGATAGCAAATTTTTAGTTTTGCTTATGAAAGTTTTGCTATGTTGGAAGTTCGAAGCTTCAATCAATAAAACCCCCCAACCAATAAAGAGAGTCCTGATGATGGTATGAGTTTTGTACAGTGAAGACCCTACATACAAGATTACAGACTTTCAAGATTGCTGTTGATAAAGGTTTTGACCAGAAATTGTATTGGCTGCCTATCCATTCAACCCACGTACCCTTTTTGTGTGGGCTTTAGAGCAGTTGCCACAATGGATTCTTTGGCTTGATGGTATGATGGCAAGTCACTTTATTAGTGGATCTCAACTTTCCTTGTTACATCCCAATTTCATGATTTAGACTGAAGTGAGTGTCTACATTTGATAACTACAAATGAATGCCGTTTTCATTATTAAGGATTTTTGGCATCGCCAAAATCAGTTTGTGTAATTCTGCAATGTCTAATTGCCTGTAGGGTGTAGCCTGTCTGGTATTTATCATTTTTTTTTAAAAAAAAAAAAAGTTAGATGAAGCCTTCTGGAGTTCTGTTATACTTCTTCATCTTTCATCAAATCCGTGTACCTGGTAATTGGTAGAGCTTGTGTTAGTTTAATGGATGCTTTTTAGTTGGGTCATATTGATGTCGATCCTGACCAAACTGGGCCCCACCACCATGAAAGAAAATCAGTGAGTTTCTTTTTGGGATAATTTTGTCCTGCACCCAACTGTTTCAACATATTTCACCACACACCCATATGTTTCGAAAATACTCACTCCACACCCAATTCCGTTAATTTGACCGTTTATTCTAACGGTCAAAGGGCAAATTTGGAAATTCATATCCTAAATATTATTTGATGATGATAAATTAAATTTATTTGATAATTTAATTGATGAAATTATTATTAATTACCTTTAAATAAATTTTTTTAATGTAAACATTAATTATTAAATTAATATTTTATCTCATTTTATTTTTCTCTAATTCAAGATAAGGGGTATTTTGGACATTTACTTAAATTTCAAATAGCTCCGTTAAACATAACGGTCAAATTAACGGAATTGGGTGTGGAGTGAGTATTTTCGAAACATATGGGTGTGTGGCGAAAAATGTTGAAACAGTTGGGGGCAGGACAAAATTAACCCTTTCTTTTTCAAGGTTCTTTTGACCACCCCAATCTAAACGCTGAGACTGTCTTCCTTTCTCCTTTTTTTTTTGGGGGGGGGCGGGTGGGTCGAAAGGCCAAGATAGTGCAAAGTGATCCAACCACTTTATTTTCAATGAGTGGGAATATCAAAGATCTCAGGGGTTTGTGGTGGAATTCAAAGACACCGTGCTCGTTACAAAATCACTCAAAATGATCGAAGTACTTGAGGTGAGGAAAATATTTTTAGTTCTAAAGGAGAAATGATTAGAAGATTCCCCTACTCTCTTTTCAAGTCAATGTAGGGCATCTAAAAGGTTAATGACCCTTGGAGCCTGAGGTTTTAATATCCGTCAAACAGTGATTAAGTAGGGATTCCCTCGGAAGACCAAATGACTGAGAGACTAGTATCACTCTTGAATAGCCAATTTGATTAAAATAATAATAATAATAATAATAATTGAGGTTGGCCTGGTTGCCGATTGATTTGCGAAACAAGTGGCCACGGCCTGACCAAGTTGAAGATTGTTGTTGTTCGTTGGAAAAATATTTCTTTGAGAATGTTGTTGTTTTATGCACATCATTTCCCCCACTTTTAACGTCGTAGATGAAGAATTTAGCTCTCAGGTCAGAATTATTGAAAAGAAGAAGAATCTTCCATCCCATCAGTCACTTGTATCATATGTAGTGAGGCCAAGTTTTTAACAACTTTTGACAATTTTGGTGGTGAATATATCCTGCGAAAACAACTAACAGACTCATTGCGTCCTTTTGTTGCAAATTCTCCCATATGGCGAAAATGGGAATCTGCCTTCATTTAGCTTTGTTAGATAAATCATAAATCGATTTCGATAGATCTTTCTTTGGATTATTGGGACTTAACGGCGGATAATGTGCCCAATTGCATGTAAGAATCTAATAGAAGAGGTGCAATGCACCGGGAGTCACAAGGCTCTCAGTTACTCATCATTGAGATGAAATTCTGAGATTAAGTCAGTCTCAGGTCTTCGTTTACTGTATAGATGACGGCTCATTGGAATATTGTCAAAGCACCCCTCAAGACGTTTCCCCTGAGCTTCAGCCCCTCAACCAGCGTATGAAAATGAAGGACACGATTGTGAAAATGGCACGCAGAGTCCTGCGTGATTATGGAAACAGTGTTTGTGATAAAAAGTAGATCCGGTACTTACTTGCCTCTTGACTTTGTGTAATTTGATGTGTTTTAATGAGCTTAAAATAATAATCAACTAAATATCCAATGATGACTTGTAGTTTTGATTTGATTGGTCTCTTGGCGAGGAAGTGGGATTAGTTCGTAGATTTGACATTTATAAGCTAGTATCAGGGTTTTCCGAACAAAATGATGAGCAGTAAGTCCTCTTTTTCTTGCACCCATTTGCAAAAAGTCGTGTTCTTTACTCTTTAGAATGCCCAACTATTAAGAAACTTTAGTGACCAGTGAATTAGATTGAGAGGATTGCGGATTAAAGTCAGTTTGTAGTAGATGGTCCTGACATTTGGATTTGGCTTAAGCGAGATGTGTTTGTATCTGTATGCAGACAGCGTATTGTCATTATTTTGTTTTTTTTGTTTTTTAATAAAAGATCATTAGAACAATATTGACTCGCCAAGGGCGGGCTCAGAATATCTTCTCAGATTTTCTCGAACCGAACCCAGATTCCATCTTTGCACTTTCAAAACTTTTACCAACTAGCGATCATTGTTTTGGAATAACTTTTTTCCTGAGAATTAGCTTCTCAGCCATACTTCATTTGTGCTCCTTTTGTTGGCTGGGGGAGAAAGGTGGGCGGGCTGTAACCTAGTAGTAATTGAGCCTACTAGAGAAATGGAATACTCATAATCATTAATTTTAATAAAGAACCATATTATGAATTAACCTTTTGTCTACTTTTGACATTTGATTTTACCAAAACAATAATATATATGCATGCCACGAACCATTCTTAGTTTGACATTTAGATGTTTGCAAGAATGAATGACTTTGTGCTTCACTCGTCGAAAAGAAACAACTTTGACTCACATCATAATTCATACAGAAATAGATCTTAATTCAATATGTATGCAAACAAGGAGATAGCTTTCACTTTGGTATTCGACAATCAATTACCCAAATGGTGCAAGCAGTGAGAGTGAGAGTCACATGTATTTTCCTGATAAATTTGAGCACCCAGTGACTAAAATATCTAATAATAGTACAGAAACGTCACATGTCATCCAAGTCATGTAAGGGACTGTGTCAAAACCATTTGCTTTTTGTTTGTATGCGATTGTTATCCCCACAAGTCCCTCAATAGATTAGCCCGTGATCGGATGATACACATAGAACCTCTTAGCAAGCCAAGCCATGTTTGGCCCGCCAGTTAGCTCGTTGGTACTCGTGAAAAGCCAAAGCCTAACTCTTTTTAAGTAAATTCTCCCACAATATCTAAGTCAGTTCTACCAAACCCCTTTTTGTTAAGTTAATTGCCAGCCGTATCATGAATCTGCGAGGTTTATTAACGTAAGTTTTATGATTGAGGTTGCTCGTATATTTATTATTACTACCGTCTTAGCGAGTTTCTTATTACACAGAATGAAGTTTCATTTTGTCTGCATGTTAAGTTGGCTAAAATTTTCCAAATAAAACACGACAGGTTTTCATTCGCGAAAAAGCAAAATCAATCCTGGAATTAGCGCTGGGAAAAAGGGTGGTTCAATTTATAATAATAATAATAATAATAATAATAATAAGAAGCAGCTAAGCATATGGGGCAAAATTTAAATTAAGTGGTTGAGCTTGAGAATGCCAGAGGAGGAAAGAACACACTTTAGTGGTTGACCTCGTGCTTAGTTCACCTCTGAACGTGCTTAACAGACGAAAGCAATTAAGCAATGCAAAACCAACCCCCCCTCCCCCAACCCAAAGGTCCAAAACAACTTTTTTTTTGTTGTTTTTGTGTGTGTGTGTGTGTGTTGAATGTCTTATTTAAGATTGAAATTGATCAATTATAATTTTTAAACTACAATAATAATATATTTAATAAACACTACTTGTTGTAATATAAAATTAAATTGATTTAACTTTATATTTGTATAATAAAAAAAATTATATTTTTATTAAAATTATTATTTAATTATTATATTTAGTATATATTATTTATTTTTATTTTATAATTATAATTTTTTTTAACAATAATTATAACTTATAAAATACAATTGATCAATGTCAAACAGATCTAAAATTTAATTTTTTTTTTGCCCCCTCCCTGATAGCTTGCTTCGCCGACGCTTTTTCTTTTCTTTTTACTTTTTTTCCATTTTGCCACCAGACCACCCCACTTAGACTTCGTCGCTTGTTACTTGTACGTTAGCTGCTGCTCTGTCTCTGGCGATCCACTAATTTTTTTTTATCAACAAATGATATTATAATTAAATGCATGATTATATGAGTTTGATAACGTTTTTAAATTTGATAAAAAGGCATTAATGTATCCCACCTCTCATACCGTACACGTGGCCCACATAGTCATTTATCTAATGGTGGGGCCCTCTCCTTTTGAGATGGGTGTCCACCAATCAGCCTCAAAGCAGCTTAACTTTTGTATGGCAATTTGTTTATTTATTTATTGTATTTATTCAAAGTTCTGTTGCTTTAGGAACAGTATGATTCTAATGCATGTGCTAAGAAGGTGGTAATCAAACTTTGGGCTGATGTTCTTGTTTGTTCACAATCAATCAGGACCGTTCAATTAAATGAGAGTCTCTCCATCAAATGATGGATAGATATGACATGTCCAGAGGCAGTAGGTAAGATAAGTCCATCAAGAGGGGCAATTTCACGTCTTCAAAGGCTAAGATTTCTCAACCCTTGCTCCTGTGTTGTGTTGGGTCATTATCAGTTTGTTTCTTTTTCACTTTTATTTTTTTTCTCGAGGACAAGGATGGGTTGCCGAAAAAGAAAAACAAAAGGCAAACTCTAAAGATAGAATCAAAAAGCAGAGGCTCCCATTCACCATTGTGTGGGTATTGGCAATTGGTCACCCCACACTAACCGCAAGCAAAATGGATAAGCAGCTGAAATCACTGTAGCTTTCTCACCCTTTGCCTTTCTTTTTCTTTTTTTTTTTAATTCACTGTGGGCTCTGTATTACTTGCTTACGTTATAATAAGCAACAATACTGACCTTGTGTAGTGATGTTATCACATTACTCCACAGTTTTATCACTGTTCACAAAACTTGAACGAGCAAAGGATAGAAGAAACCATATGGGGGGCATTAATTAGTATTATGGCCATTTTGGGCCACTTGCTTGGCTAGGACTAAAAATGGATAAGACAAGAAAGAAAAACCAAGCTTTGCTTCCCATGATAATCACTATATTCAATTGTAATTGTACAGTCAGATCCCACTTCGATGATAAGCTTTGCTTTTTCAATCCTGCCAGAAAGAATAGCAACAAAGAGGGCGGATAGATTTCTATCCTCCTAATTATAAGAGAGAGACTGGTGCACTTCACTTGGCTGCTTTATAACGCAAACGCAGGGGTGTGACAAATCATCGAAATTTAAATGGTCCCACCTTCAACTTTTGGCAAGTAGATATCCATCCATACGATACAAGTATTAAGTCAGAGCATGCACAGAGAGCAACTCCGCACGATTCATCGACTCATTTCACATAATACCATAATATCTGCTAGATTTTGGCACCACCCCGACCCCACTTTTGACACACATCAGATGGTTCCGCGAACTTGATCTGAACGAGCATGAGCTTTGGTTTTATAATTCTATGAAGCAGAGAGTACAATACGCAGGACACACAAAATGATCAGGACCATCCATCATCCCTTTGAGAACTAGGATTTCCATTGAAGAGAAACCCCACGTGGCGAGGGACGGGGAAAGGGTTCCTGGATCTGTCTGTGTAGTAGTACAACACCACTTTCGACGCATAATTAATGGACCTCATCACTGTCAATCGAGATTTGACATTTATTTCCCCATCTCAAATTGCTAACAACAACAACAACAATAAATTAAACAGTCAGGTACTACACCAACACATCTGAAAACAAAAACAAACACATGGAAAGAAGAGAAAAGAAGAGAGAGTTGTATCAGACTAGGGCATTTAGTTTCCACCGGCTACAGTTTAATCTAAACTAAAATCGATTCACAATGAGCGACCCAAGTCTCCCAACACTGGACGCTAGCTTTTCTCCTTTCTGATTCTCAGCAGGTGGCATGAAAAAATTGTTCATCGATTCACCTTTAAATATCTCCCGTCCAATTCTTCAAGCTCCATTCCCATGTGATCCAAGTGCAAAACATGGATGTTCAATCAACTCTTGATGTTGGATTGTTGGACAACAAACCCCTCCCTTCTCTGGCAGACCCTTCTCTTATGATAAAATGAACATGAAAACAAAAGGTAACATGAAATCTAGATGCGTACCGCTAGAACAATATTCCACGGGCCAGTACATTAACAAAGACATCCATCTTGCTCATTAGCCTCGGTCCTCCCAGCTTCATTGAAATAACCCTAGCAAAGAATAAGTGTGGTCCTTAGCATTGCTTCTCCTTTAATTGCATAGCAACAGTCCATAACAATAGAAGTTCGGTACTCTTATCATTGTAATTGTTCAACAACTACGCAGAGGACCTTCTTGCGGGCTTATATAAAAGGCACCCACTGTAATCAATTTCTAACAAAAAATAACCTGTAACTTCATCAACAGCCACCAGAAGAACAGCTGAAACTACTTTGGTTCTCCATAGCAAATGCCTACAAGAGCATAACCAAATTATGGTTTCACCTTAAGATAGTTACAAATTTTGGAGCATCATGCCTTGGTCCTTCAAGAGACCGATACATGTATAATGTCTCAACATAATTATCTGTTTCCTCCTCATCGTCAGACCTAATCACTTCCACAACCAGGCGGGGCATTGCTTGAGCAATCTCCTGGCAACCTTGGCGAGTCAATCTACAAGAAGACATCCACAGGAACCTCATGTTGTAGTAGTGGTGTAAGCCAGAACGTAAAGCAGCATCACCGAATGGGCTATCTCTAATCTCAAGCTTCTGTAACTTGGGGCATCCCTCAAGCACATATTTCAGACCCATATCACTGTCTCCAGCAAAAGCAACTGAAAGGGTCCTGATCAATTTCCCATATTTGCCAATATAACCGAAAGCTCTATCAGTTAATAAACCAGAAACAGCAAGCCTGGTGAGCTTCCTACAGTTCCTGACAATGGCTCCAAATCCTTCATCCATAGGTTCTCCAGTAGCATGATCAGGCCTATGTCGCCCCATTATACATAGCCGAAAGACCTCAAGTTCCAGACAGTTACTAGACATTGCTATAACAGCTGCATTTGTCATCCGTTGACAGAAATATAAAATAGATTGCAGCTTCCTACAACCCTCGGAAATTGCTTGGAGACCCACTTCAGAGACAGGGCCCTCAACATCCTCTTGAGCATTCATAGGAAAAACCCGAAGTTCACGAAGTTCTTTGCACGTTGCAGCCACGGCCTGAAGTCCTTCATCACATATTGAATCGAGGGCCTGCATAATGACAGCCAAGATAAGCTTCAAAACCCATATTTCTTCAAAACATTGATAATCAATAACACAAGGGACACCTACCCAAAAATTTTGAAGTTTGTGACAGTTGCATATGACTGGTTTGAGTTGGTCAGCAGTGATAGTGGCATAACTGAAATTCAGTGAAGTTAGATTAGCGCAAACTGGATAAATTGCAGACAAATAATCAGGAGTGATTTCCCTGAAACCAGACAGACAAACTAAGGATTTGCAAGCGGCAAAAGCAGCTATATAATCCGGTTCAGTATCACCCTGTCTCTGAGCAACCTCTGATGGACCGTATTTCCCTGTGCCGAGATGTGTAAGCTGGGGAGCTCTAACCATCAGGCGGTACAACTGCCGAATTGAAACATGACGGTTCAATCTAAGTTTCCTCAGAAAAGGAGACCTTGCCACCAGTTTCTCCAAGGCCTCAAAATTTATTGCACAGTCTACACAATCGAAAATCAATGATTCCAGACAAGTTTCACCCTCAGGGAAAAGAGATATCCAATCTACCTCATCATCAGTGACCTCCGTTTCAATCAGATCAAGCACTCTCAGTTGCCTGAAACATAAAAATATCAATCAAATATTTATATGCTTCACCGCGTTTCTATTTTCTCCTAATATAAATTCAAACCACTACTTAGATTCATATGCTTTGTACTCCAGTACAACATTACTTCATATACAGTCGCAAAAAAAAAAACAGCAAACTTAACTTTCGCTAAACCAATAACAATAACAGATCTAAACATTTCTTCCAAGATCAAACAAAAAGCTTCAGCAAGCGATTCAATCTCAAATACTAAATGTTAAAATTTTGGGGGGAAAAAGATAAATCTACCTGCACTTGCTGGCAATGAAAGCAAGTCCACAGGTTCCAAACCCTTCACAGCAAACAAGCGTCAGCTCCTTAAACCCCGAAAATGACTCGGCGAGCAGCGCCAGATCATCATCCGTGATGGACATGCGCTTCAGGTAAACCTTTTCAAGCCACGGATAAGCATTAGCCAATACGCATACCCACGGCCCGAAGTGGGCCCCCCAGTCAGGGGGCATCAGATTAAAGTCAGCAAACCTCGGCTTCCCTTTCAACACCACTGACCGAACCCGCCTGAACCGGCCCCTGGCCCGGTCCGGCGAGACCGCGTAGCAGTTTCCGATGAAGAGCTCGGATCGAGTGAGGGCCTCCGCACGCCACCATGACTTGCACACCAATGAGGCGGCGTTCCGGTCGCGGCGAGAGGTTAAGAATTGAAGCACGTTTTCGAGAACGATCTCAAGGACTTGGTCCGGATACTGGGACTGGTACTCGGTAACGGTAACGGGTACAGACGCGGGTATGGACGATGAAGTTGAGGATCCGGACCCGGAAACAGCTTCTCCGGAGCAATTACGAGCTTTGTTGATAGAAGGAGCGGCACCACAGCGGAGATCCAACGGCGGAGATCGGTCGTCGTCTTCGGACATTTGTTGTACGGTAAGATCCTGCCGCATGAGATGTGCGATTAAATTTAAAAAGGGCTCCTTTTACTGTTTGTAATCGATGTCGGATTTTCCCCCAAAAAAAAAAAAAATTGGTGGCGAAGATTTAGGATTGAATAAATAGATAGATCATCAGAGAGAGATAGAGAGAGAGAGAGAAAGAGGTAGCTGAAAGTAAGTGAATTTAGGGATTTAGAGGAAAGAGAAAAAATGAGAGGGGGGACTGTGTGAGTGATTGTAAATAGTGAGCATTGGGATCCTCCATTAGCCAATTTCTTTTATTTCTCTTTCATCCGCTGCTGCTGCTGCTGTTGTTGCTGCTGCTGCACTGCAATATCCAATGGCTCTCCACACTTCTCCTCCATTATTTGGGGTTTGCCCTTTTGCGAGCTTTTGTCTTTTTTTATTCTGCTTTTCATTTTTCTTTTTAAAAAAATTACATAATTGAAACTGGAAAGAATCATAATGCCCCCCCCCCCTTCGGTATGTGTTATTTGTAGATACCCCTTAAAAGATTCTTAAATTTACACCAGAACATTGTTTGACCTTATTGACGCCTAAATCTAGTTGTATACTTGAATTTATAGACCGAAGCAGTTGACATTGTATTGTTCACATTGAGTTAATTGACTCTTTTCGTATTTTAGCTACTCACTTATTTGCAAGACCCTTTTTCTAATAAATACAGACGTACACTTGATTTTAAAATATGTACTTGATAAGACTGCCTATAATTAATAGAGATAGATATTGATCTCACAAAACTTATAGCACATAAATAATAAGAGTTGTCAAAGTTTTTATGAAAAAAAAATTCAATGCTTAAGTCATAAAGTAGATATTCCTTTAGTAATAATAGCATAAATAAAATATGTTTAAAGTTTAATATCACAGCCTATTAGGATCAAAATTCTCAAAGTCGTTACATTAAATTTCGTTACTAACTAAAGTTGTTGCATAGAAAAGAAAATCTAGAAGATAGAGACTTTAGTCAATTTTCTTCAAAACAAACAATGTCAATGCCTTCTTCTTACGCTTATTCTCAATTTTCTAATAAGTTTTCTCATTTAAATATATATACTAGTTTAATTATATTATTCATATAAATATTTTTGTCTATTATTATTTTTTTAAAATTTACCAATAAAATATAAACTCTTTTTTTTTTCAAATATCTATAATTAGTTTAGGAATGTTATATATATAATTGTACGAAACTTGTATTTGGTATTCAAGCCATCATGCCACGTGTAAAACCAAACATAGGGTATGGGTATGGCAAGCCTAACACGTTTCTTGTCTGCTTCAATAACATTCCATTCCATTTTTGAAGTTACGGGCGACAATGTTAAATCAGACAACATTTTTTGTCGAATTTGAAATATATCTAAAATAGTGGATCTTTTAGCAAATATCCGTCGTTAATTTGTTTTATCCACAAACCGAGAGGGGCTTGCGTTTGTCTCTGCGCTGTTGAAAGGAAAGTAAAATGCACGGACCAATGAAAGGGAAGTAAATAGTTGTTGGTTACTGAAGCTTCAGGAGGAGAAAGAGGCTACTTTGGGCAAAACCTGAGAAAGCCAGTTGAAATCAGTCAATGGACTCGATGGATTATTTTATACACGCGTCGTACATCCGCGTGAGAATCACTCCCACTGGTTCTCTTTAATCTTTACGTACATAATAACTCAGCAGGAAGCGGCAGCCGGGTGCAGCAGCCCCCCCTTTCTCTCTCGCTTTCCTGTGGTGTTAGTGAAGAAAACATAAAAAGAAAATAAATTTAGATAATGCTAATAATTGTTAAAAAAGTTATTAAAAAAAAAAGGTTAAAAGAGAGTGGATGTAATTGAACTCTTTCGCTCTCCTTCTTTAGATTTCGCTGAGGTTTGCATCATTTGTTATATATATATATATATATTTTTTTTTTTTTTCTTTTATTGGATCTAATCTTTAGAAATGTCATATCTTGTCATTTTTACTTGTTTTGTAAATAATACTCATAATCATCTCTTTTTTATCTTTTGTGAAATTCCACTCCAAATCAAGCCTATTTATACATTCAGACTTAATGGCTATTTGTGGTTAATTTTGCCTCCCTTCTATTGACTTTAGTGTTGACCATCTTTGATTGCTAATGATTTGTCCTTTTTTTTTCCTCCCTCAAAATTAACTTCTATCGCTTCTTAAGTAGAATTTATTTAAATTCAATAATGCTAGGCAAATATTCAAGTTCTGTTTTGTATCTTAGGCTTCTGCTTAATGTTTTGGCCCTTGTTCTCTTGTAACTCTTCCCCTCCACCCCCTCCCCCCCCCCCCCCCCCCAATTTCTCTCTCTTTTGATAATATTTCTCTATAATTCAATGAAGAAAAAAAATATTTTAATTTGTTTGATTATTTAACATAAGAAAAAACTCCCACACTTGTTTGGTCATTTTTTTAAAATCTACACAAATTGTATATCTTACATTGTCGTGTAGAAATTTGTTATTCCCTAGTAATCTAGACATACATTTTCTCAATGCTTCAAACATGAAGTTGATAGAATAATTTTAGACATTTAAATTGGGTCATATTTCAATAATTAATATGACAACTTTAACAGATAAATTTATTTAAATAAATAAAAAAAAGCAATAGCATAGATAAACCATACAAAAGGTTTTTTTTTTTTTTTAAATAAATAAATGTGTAGTACAAAGACATCTTAAAAGGTCAAACATCTTAATATTACTCTCGTCCAAACACGTTTAATGAATACGTTTTCCTCAATAGGGTATAAACTACGTACGGAATACGGATAGTCAACCATCAGTAAAAAGTTATCTTATTATTATTATTTTGAAAGAGGCATCTTATGATTACGGTGAAAATCATTTTTGGTATGATGCTGAGTGTGTGTGTGTGTGTGTGTGTAGATATGGTGAGAATCATCTCATAACTGGGCCACCTTAGACATGGGCTGTGTTTTGTACAACGAGTTGTTTCGTGTCTGAAGATCCATGTTTTATACAATTAGAACAATTACAGGTGACTTGGAAATTTGGATGGATTCAAATTCAATACATAAAACATGACAGCTCAAGCAGAATCTTCAAGCTATTTATTAATCAACATTACATTTGGTTCATGTTGTCCATTTATGTGCTGGATTAGAGTAATAATTTGACTTGAGATACATCGTATTTGTGAGATAATGTTGATATTTAAATTAATCGAGTCATGTTAATTCGGCAGGTTAAATAAACATCTCCAATAAATACCCATGTGTTATAAGCCGCCATTTAAAATTTCCTATCTGTTATCATATCGTAATTTTAGCTCATGGAACAATTTGTATAAATGGTAAATACAAACAATTAAGGGTATGTCGTTTGGTTGAAAAATACGTTATTTTAACAGGTTAAATTATTTGCAAAAAAGAGAGAGAAGAAAAAGATTCTGACTTTTAACTTTGGGACGGGGTACGCTTTTTTTTTTTCCTTTTAACCCACTTAAGGAAAGAAGGCTTATGCTTGATGTAAAAATCTTGATACATTAATCAACGGCGAATATTTATATAGTAAAAGGGGACTTTTTTTAATGTTATTTGTTAGGTCTAAAGTAAAAAGATAAATTTCAAAAATTAAACAGTTTTTTTAAGTTTCAAACTCTCGATTCGAGTTTCAATTAATACGTGAGTTAATTTTTTAAAAAAAAATCAAAAGATAAAGCAAAAGCTAACACAAGGATATGATATGTTCATTACATTGACAAAAATATTAATTACATATATTCCATGACTTTTCACCATCAAAATTATACTTGAAGACCTCCTTCTTCTTTTTCTCTCTCTTACGTATCCATACATATGTACGTGAACAATATGAATTGTAATTGAAGCAAGAGCGTGACAGCGTAGATTCGAACAAAACAAAAAAAAAAAAAAAAAAGAACCCAAGTGTGGTAGCTTTTCAAAATGATTCTTTGCCAACAAATTTGTGAAGGTTTCTATAAAGCCTTTGATTCCAAGTAGTCACAGCGACGAAAGAGAAAAAAAGAGTAATTTCTTTTATATATTTCCACCAAGCAATAAGCTCCCTGAACAGTTGTATGGTCCAAGTTGTGGAGGAAAAAGGTTGAAAGCATTAAAAAAAAAAAAAAAAAAAAAAAAGCTTTGAAGTGATAATTTCATGGGGAATAGGTAGGCTTTTCCAGCTATGGTGGTAAGAGACAGGAGCTACACAAAAATCAGACAAATGGGTGACGCAACATCACTGTGTAGGTCCAGGAAACGGGGAAAGATTGAAAGAAACTTCCACGAATTGTTTAAATTTTTGTCCAGATGTTGAGTTGAATGTTCAAATTATTTCTCACTATAAACAGTGTCTGGGTCTGGCTCGTTTGATTTTGATCTGTCCAAGACTTTCTTTTTTCACATCACAATGCAACTTTTTGCAAATATTAGAATAAAAAATTTGCTGACACATATTTTGATGTGGTTCATCTTAAACCCAGTTGAGAAATTTGCCTCATAAAAGAATTGGGGAGGGGAGGCTACTTCTAATTATGATAAATTTCACTCCCGTAATCATAAAGAAATGCTTAAACTGTTGACCTCAAAGCTGAGATTAAGAAGCATTGATCATTAAATTCAATGAGTAGCTGACTCGATTTATCTAAAATTGATTGAAAAGTACACTTAAACCTACAAGAATGACCACCTCCCACTCCCTCTCCACTTCTTAATACTCGCAATGCTCAATGGCTTTCAAATGTGCTAATGCTTGTGCTACCGTATATTTATACATGATATACAATATAACTCAAGGATTCTTAGGTGCAAGTAACCTTTCGTTTTCCTTTTTTTTAGCTTTTAAAATCTTCTCAAGAATATGTATACGGATAGACTTCTTAGGTTTTTTTTATCTAATTTATCTATTATAGGCCACAATGTCAAAGTACCATCGTATTTGTTGCATAAATCAAACAATTTTGGATGGTTTTAAATTTTATTAAGCACCTTTAAAACAATTTAAAATGTTATTATTTATTTTTTCAAAATAAAGGTTTTTGAAAAGTCTAACATAATCTTAATATTTGTAAATTTTTGGTCAAATTATATCAAATGTAGAAGTAAGACCCTTTTTTAGATTGAGATTAAAATGCTATAAATAGTTTATTCAGTAAGTTTTTACAAAAAGTTTTAGTAAAATCTTTAAAATGTGCTTATTTTATAAGATTCTCAATTTTTACAATAACTTTTAAAAGTAAGGAGGAGATTATTTTTTATATGTAGCTTATTAAATAAGGTACAA
Source organism: Citrus x clementina (assembly GCF_000493195.1). Classification (NCBI taxonomy): domain Eukaryota; kingdom Viridiplantae; phylum Streptophyta; class Magnoliopsida; order Sapindales; family Rutaceae; genus Citrus; species Citrus x clementina. The sequence goes on along the minus strand of NW_006262201.1, from coordinate 35,857,412 downwards.
CATTTTATTAAAGTTCTCACAATAACCTTAATATTTTAACAAAAGATAATTTTGTCTTATTTTTATATAAACTTTAATATTTAAGTAAAATATAATTTAAATTTATATCTATTTTGGTCATAATATAATAAAACGGAACATTCATAATAAAATTTACCAAGTGCATGTACTTTGCTTTTCAAATCTAAAGCAACTACAACAATATAATTTACCAAATATCAAACTATTTTTTTAATTAATAGCTTATTTTATCTATACAGTTTGTCTCCTTAGTCACCATAACTGCAAACTGGTCCAAAAGAGTACTTCTACTATACTTACAAGGTTGAAAAATAACTATATAGTATGGCCCTCATAAAACATTGTTACGAAATTGTAAAAATGAAACATGATGCTCTAACAAGTATGTTATTGACAATTTTTAATTTGATGCGCGCACATTACAGATCAGATTATTAGAATTACTAACGTTATTGCACATTATATGCTCACATCCTAAGTTTTGTATATGAGTAGGCCTTTTAGCACCCCTTAAAATTTGAAATTACCTAAATAATCCAAAAATAAATTAATTCAATTCTTGTTTTGAATAGAAATTTAGTTAAACACTTAAACGATTTTTGTAAAAAAAATTTACACTAACCTCATTTCATAGTGTATAATTATATTTTAAATTTTAAGCTGATTTTTTTTTTTTGAAAAAGTTAAAAGAGTTTAGAATCATGACAGTAGAAACTAGATAATAAGAATAAAATATTTTAAAATTTTAGGGTTTGTATGTACTTGATTAAAAAAAATTTAAACAAGTACTTTTTTAAGGTGAAATTTATGGGAAGATAATTAATTTGATACATGGATTTGTATCTTATAAATTAAACTGTGATATTTGTGGTAAATAAATAAAGAAGGGGTGTTACAAGGATTTGGAGGGATGTTGAAAGCCCCACTTGGCATGTGTTTGACCCATTACAGCCCAAAATCAGAACAAACTAGACCAAACCCAAATAAGTAAGACCTGGGCCCTCGTGGACTGGGAAGTATTATTGAGCCATGAAACCTCATGTTTGAACAAACGGTTGACTCGAATTATTGACCACCTTCCACAATTCTTGAAAAAACCCTCAGTATCACAATTGCATTAAAGGACATAATAAATCTAAACAAACCCCCGTATTTTCTCTCTTAACTCTTGACACCTACGTAACTATACCACGGTTTTTCATACATTTTACTTTCTCACAAACACTTTGTATTCTAATCATTGCGATTCTACTAATGAATTCTCATTCTTATCAATCTCCTAATCCATTTTTCAATTTCATGTATAAATTTAAATAATAAATTTTCTTTCTTATTATTTTCTCTTTTTTTATTAAAAAAAATTGATGATTAGTTATTTGAGTCCACTTTTAACTCTAATTGATTCAAATATACATAATTTTTTCAGTTAAACATACATGATTTATTCATTCAAAATTTTGTGTAACAAAAAACTGTAATTAGAGTTGAATGGAAGAAATTAAAAAAAATAGAAAATGACACTGTAGGAATCAAAATAAGCATTCACAGAGGAGGGGCTTGAAAAGGAAGTTACCGGGGTGCCTATAGCCCCCCACTTGAGCTCAATCGGACAGCAACGAATTAAAAACCCGAAACAAAACAAAAAGCATACAAATCGAGATATTCAGAATCCCCCAAAATTTTCGGTCCGAGTTCCGTTCGACGGAAAATTTGTACTTAGAAAGAGTAAAAAAGGATGAATCCGCAACAAGCCGATCATCAAATTGAAACCAAAGCTTCTTCAGAGACCCACCATATGCAGCAACAGCAAGAACCTCACTCATCTGACTACGCTCCTTACCCTAAGATTGACCCAAACGACGTCGCTCCACCTCCTCAAAATTGGTCGAACGTGTCCACGGCCACGGGGCCAGCGCCTATCAACGAGAGTGCCGCCACCACCATGCCTGCAGAATCCAATCCCTACGTGTCCCCCTCTCCGATTGAGCCATCCTCCTCAAAGAGTATGTTCCAGTTTTTCATTATTTATCTAATTTAGATAATAAATAGAGAAAAAGTGAGATTTATTTATTTATTATCATTGGTTGGTTGGGATATTATTATTATTAGATAAGCTGGAGTCAGTGAAGGGCGCGTTGTCAAATTGGGGGAAGAAGGCAGCGGAGGCTACGAAGAGAGCTGAGGATCTCGCCGGCAATATGTGGCAGCACTGTAAATATTTCTAATTTGCTTCTAATTTTAATTTTTTAGGCGTGTTTGCTAATTATCAATGCGCTAACCTTTGTATCTTTGTTTTGTAGTGAAAACTGGCCCTAGTCTTGCTGATGCTGCCGTGGGAAGAATTGCACAGAGAACAAAAGTGCTCGCTGAAGGTGGATACGAGAAGATCTTTCGACAAAGTTTTGACACTGTTCCTGAGGAACAACTCCTGAAGACTTATGCATGCTACCTATCTACATCTGCCGGTCCCGTAGTGGGAGTTTTATATTTGTCGACTGCAAAGCTTGCATTTTGTAGTGATGACCCTCTGTCTTACAAAGTAGGTGATCAGACGCAATGGAGCTATTATAAGGTATAATAACTTTTAGTGTTACCTGCCTGTCAGTGTTAGATACTACAGCACTTATGTTTCTTGTGACAGTCTTCTATTTTTTGTTTGTCCATGCAGTTGATTTTAAGCAGATACCACAAGTACATTTTATTAAGTGTCTCTCTTTTTTTTTTTTTTTTAATTGATGGTGATCAAAGAAACTTATATAAAAAAGACACATATGTACTAAAAAGTGAGCAAGAAGTCCTCAAAGAAAGTGCCCGTAAAGATCACATCAAATATAGGATATTTTTTACTCAATGGTGACCCATTAGATATTTCCAGTCTTTAGTGCCTCTATAAATTTTAAGTTCAATTTTATTGCATTTCTTGTTGATGATATGTTTATTTGGGTTTGACTTAATATTTCGGATATGATTGAAAGTATGGGCCAAGTTATTCTTTAATTAGCTACTACTGTTCCCAATTGAATTTTACAAATTCTTCTTGTTTTTATTTTATTTATTTATTTAATTTTTAATTTTTGTGTTTTGGTTTTTGTCCCCCTATTGTTGTGATCAGCAGCTAGTGCCTTTTTCCTTATTGTAATTTGTTATCTGGCTTGCAATCATGATTATATTTTTATGAAGCTATTTACATTGATAGAGAATGTTAATTCCTAGTTGCAGTACCCTGAGTTCAGAAATGCTAAGTTAGTCTTTACCAATTATGTGAACTTTTGTCAAATAAATAAACGCTTATCTAAGGGCTATAGTATCTGCTTCTATAACTCACGGTCCCAAAGCTATTTACTTTCATTTACACTGCTTAAAGAGAGTTTTCTTTTTTATTCAAGTATCTTCATCAGCTTCTAAATTTATGAACTTCCCTGATTTCTACTAGGTTTTCCACCAAAGAAATTCTGGCGACCTTTGCCATTACTTAAGCTTTGTGTGTACAGAGCGGAGTTAATTTAGTTGCCCTAAAAAGATAGTAAATTTTTCCCTCAGCTTTGGGTCAATTGTTAAGGTAGTGGGAGTTGGGCAGATATTTGGTTCAAAACTTGCCAAAAAAAAAGGAAATTTTAAAGAAAAAGTATATTTTGATATTTGGTCGGGAGTCTTGTTATGGTCATTTAAAACTGTGGGAGCAGTTTTCCACATTTGAGTCTTTGTTAGTCAATAGAGTGATACCCGGCTTCATAATGATGCAGGCCAGTTCAATAGCTTTTCATGTTTTGTTGAATTATCATGTTTTTATAGAAAGAACTGGTCTCACAGACCATTCTATACTGTTAAAGTCTTTGCCAATCTACGCCTTGTGCTAGCAAGTCAATCTGCCTCACATTTTTCCCCCTTCGAGCTTACTCGCATGACCAACAACTTACCAGAATTGCTTTAAGATGAATGAGTCATTTTAAGATATCTTTCAAAGATTGCTAGCTCATGTTTTGTTACATTCTTCCCACTCTTTCTCATTGTGCATGAACATGCACATCTTTCCTTCCTCTTTTTTTTTTTCTTTTTCTATTAAGTGTTTGTTTGGTGTGGCTTCTCTCTAGCTAGAAGAGCTTTTTAAATGTTAGAAGCTCTCTTTAGTTAATTTTTTTTGTTTAAGTCATTTAGTTGCAACTGGAGTAAAGCTTTTAAGGATTGAAAAAGCTATTTTGCTTTGATGCTCAAATTTTGGGCTTTTTGTAGTAGAGATTGTAGAGCCTTTTTAAAGTGTCCAATTGTCTAGAATACACTTACTTCCCCCCCCCCCCCCCCCCCCCCCAACAATTGTATTTCATTTCTTTTACAAAATAATTTTGAAAAACTTGTCTCTTGAAGTAATTTTACAAATTTTAGTCAACGTTTTTATTGACTGCCAAATAACTAAAAACATTCTGTTAAAAGCTATACTTGTAGATCTCTGTGAAAAAGCTCTATTCGAAAGGTTATACCCAAGAGACCCTTAATGTTATTGACATGTTATTTCTTTTTCTCTCTTACACAGGTGGTTATTCCATTGAGTCAGCTGAAAGCAGTCAATCCCTCAACAAGCAAAGCCAAGCCAGCTGAGAAATATATCCAGGTCATCTCTGTTGACAACCATGAGTTTTGGTTCATGGGCTTTGTGCATTATGATAGTGCGGTGAAAAATCTTCTGGGAGCATTGGGGCCTCGTAGCTTATGATGCGTTTGAGGTCAAATCATTTGACCATGTCATGGAGAGTCTCATTCACCAATTGTTAATGTAGATAAACAATAATGCTTGTCATTGCAAAATTTATCCCAAAAAGTGTATCCCAAGTGAGATGCCATGTGAAATGGCATTCATGGAGTGGATCGTGACTTTGTACAATTTTCAAATCACATTTTGTTCTCAACATCATAACGCCACATTACGGGATGCATTTCTTAGGATAGGTTTTTGTGGTGGCTAGTATTACTAGGTAGACAAACCATCATATGTAAATTATTGAATATTTGAGACAAATTATGTATGTTGCATTCATTTGTAAGTCACCGTGTGATTCCTATTGATGTTGGATGGGATTTGTTGGCTTGAACTTTGTACCTGGTGAGAATTAGCAGTTTCTTGTATATATGATGTGATTACAGCTATTTCTTTTGCGAGTAATCTCAAGTGTCCAGGGTCCATTTTCCTTTTGGTCTTGCATTTTTGTGTGCTGAGTTACAAACGCTTTCCATGTTAATCTGCATCAATTGAGATTTTGACATTGTTGAGCCTGCCTTTGTGCTTTTAGTAATTGGTGCACAGGTGGAATGTAGTTGCTTCCAAGCACCATGTTCTCCAACTTCCTCCATTATCTCAATGCGGGCTTACTCAATCCACTTAAAAAAGACGTTTATTCCTTTTCAAATCTCACACCATCAAAATCCACAGCCATAAAACTAGTCTTCGTTTGTGATTGCATTACGAGCATATAAAGAGTCTTATATACGATAAAAATAAATGAAAATTCTCATGATTATTATTTGAGTTGGAATAATAGACTGCAGTAACTAATTATCATTTTTTAATACCAAAATAATTACTAATTACTACAACCTGGTTATATTAAGTAAGGTGTAAAAATTTGGGCTCTTGTCTCAAAAATTGTCTATCTGTAAATATATCAGTAAATAATCTCATGTAATATAAGTGTAATTTGAACATTAGTCTCATATAATTTTTTTTTCTAAAAAAAAAAAGTAGAATGTTGCAAGTGATTGCTACTTAATTAAGATGGTAAAATCTTTTATGTTAAAAATAAAATTTTTGGAGTTTGAACCCTACTCACATGAAGGGAATTGGGTTGTCAGGTTAAATAAAATAAATAAACAAAGTTAATTATCACGGTTTGGCTCAAATCAGGTATTTTTTTTTTTTAACTAAATAAATTTCTCCAAATAATGCCCTTTGCAATGGGTTTTATTTGGATGCGGCGATATGATCATATCATATCAGATTATCAGGTGAAAGCCCAGCCCCAGTTAACGGACTTGCTGAAATGTGTTAACAAAAACATGGGCCGGCCCAAGAAAGTGTCCAAAGAAAAGGTCGACCAACCTCTACCCAAGTAGGGTCCAAGATTGGCCTAGTCTGATTTCTGAAAAACCGGCTCTGTCTGCATCCCGAATGGAAACGTCGACCGGCGAGACAAGAGGGACCACCACTAGTCCCCGTCCCCCCCCGAAAAAAATTGTCAGAAAGGACTACTGAATACTGAGAATTCATTCATAGCATGGGCCAACTCGATTTACTTACAAAACCATCCACCTAACTTATTTGTCAGCCCAAATAAAGAAAGCACTTATTGTGATGCAGCCTCCCTGCGTTTTCAGTTTTTACCCCAAAAAAAAAAGTCATACTCATTTGCTTCTCCAACAAAAGGTTCTTGTTCATTTCCCCGACCATACCCTCTACATCCCTCAAGTCTTGTAGCCCTACCTCTGCAGGAAAAATCACCACCACAAAAATGACTCTCTCCCCATTTGCATTTGGCAAATCCCCCAACCCCAAACATTACACCACCACCAACAAGAGCAAAGCCTTGACTGTTCCTGGGCTGATTAATTAGAAGCTAGCTAGCTACACCGCAGGGTCACAGTTACGGGCCGGCAACATGTCATGGGTGTAATGTGAGTCCCATTAATAATGATCATAGTATATTGTTCCATTTTTCTGCCAGGCCCCCACATCATCACATGTCTCGAATTCTAAACAGGAACGGAATAAAAGCAGCAGCGACATATGAGATAATAGAGTGACCGACTTATTGATTATTTTTCCGACACCTTCAACTTCAAGAGTGCTGACAATTAATCCATTATCCTACCTCACACACACATGTTGAATATCTTACCCACACAGTCTCCTCTCTCTCTCTCTCTAATTTCGAATACTTAAGCTTAATCAGTGACGACCGTCGGCTTTCCAAGGGAATTTTAATCAATTTCGTTCATTAATCTTCTGCAAGACTGCAACGTACAAACTAAACTGTTTAATTATATAAACGGCATTGGCCGTGCCGTTGCGTTTCGTATGTGTTCAGCGGTAGTATCCAAATTAAAAGGAAAACAGACAAGAGGTGGGAGGAGCTAGGATGAAACATGAGGCGCATACATAATAAGATGAAAGGCTATTGTTGTAGATAATAGAAGATCAGTGCAGCATATATACACCATACACTACAGAGACGACTCAGGAGATAGAGAGATAGCATGCAATTAATGGAGGATGGATGATGAGGAATGAAGTAATGATATAACAACATACAGTGTACCAATAAAGTGCTCCACTGGCAATGGAGTCCCCTTAAGTGGCTTGACTGAGTTTGCTCCCAGTTCGAGTCGCAGAAAAGTCACCTTTGTTGGGAGAACCTGTGCCTCTCGGATCGAGTGGGGATTTCTAGTCTGGGTTGTGGTACGAGCTTAAAGGTACTTTCCACAGTTGGGGTCATCCCCAGAATACCTCGTGGTAAAAACCAAAAAAAAAAAATAACAACATACAGTGTGAGTAAGTATGTACGGCAGTATGTCATATAGATTATGGAGTCTCATTCCTTTCCCATACAAGTGCTTGCTCACTGATTTCATTTAATAACACACTAATAATTATTATTATTCATTCACCACCTCTTTGCTCAACCGATCATCGATCTATATATATGTCAACATTTGTCCAATATCATTAATCGCTTCTATATGGATCGATGGTGACTTTGAGCTTATTAATTAATTTATTATATTATTCATCTGTAAGTGCAAGCTCCAAGACTATACAAAAGACGGAAGTTGAACGAAATTAATGGGAAAGAGACAGAAGCAACAAAGAAAGATCAGACAGTATTATATATTTTTGATACATAAATATAATTTAACCAGTAATTATTATTATTTGTGTAAAAGCCAAATCTAAAAGGCTAAGGCGGTGTGATGGAGAGAAAGAAGGAGAAGATGACAGTTGTGTGTGCACACAAGACTCATAAACCTTTGCATGCTAAACACGTTTGATTCTTCCCATTGGAACTCTCTCGACCTCCATCTTCGTCTTCTTCCTGGCATCACATGATTCTAATTTTATGTTTAACTTCGTTTTGCGATATTTTATTAACTAACAAAGAAATAAAAAGAGAAAATTAACCAAATTCGTCGTTATGCAGCACTCCATTTTGGCACTGAAATTGATTAGGTTTTCTGAAATAGCAGACATATATGCAATTAATAAATAGTCATAACCAAATGGTCGTGGCTCAGTTGTCAGCGCAGCCATAATTTGTTGTGGAAAGAGCTTTCGGATTTGATTTTCACTAAACACATTATTTGAGATTATTTGAGAGGGATAAAGAGCCTTAACTGTAATTATATCCCGAATTCGGATTAATCAAGGCCCAATGCGATCACCGGACACTGGATGATTTTAAAAAAAAAATTGTCATAAACTTTTAATTAAAAATTTAAGATTAAAGAAACTACTACACTTAGAAGAAGAAGAAGAAGAAGCTAGTCTTAGTATTTAGCAATGACCCATCAGCAGCAACAATAATGTACTAATTAATAATTACGAAACATCATCCTCCATCTCCATCCTCTAGCTAGGAGCAACACTACACTCAGCATTGATCATAATTAATTAAACGGGGGGAAAAAAAAGAAAAAAGAAAACCAAATTGAAAGTAAAAAGGGAGTAATTAATTAATTAATTAAAGAAAACTGTCTAATATATATCTCTGCTAAATTGAAGTCAATGGAATAGAATTTTGTTTGTTCAGTCCCAATGATACTGTTTCTTCGATCGAGGTTGTTATTTTTTGGAGAAATTATTAGGGTTTCTTACCAAGTGTGTGCTTGTTATTATGCATCCAAACCTTAAGCACATGCCTTTTGACACCAGTCTCAGCGCAGAACTGCTCCACTGAAGCCTCATCGTGCTTCTGGATTCTCCAGCCCAGCTGCTCAGCAAACCCTAGCATCTTCTCCTTTTGCTCAGCTGTGAACTTCGTTCTGTGCCTTTTCTTCGTTCCGCCACTTCCCCCGCCGCTGCTGCTTGGATTCGACACATCTTCCTCTTCTCTACTATAGCCACCGGCTGACGACGACGGCAGCGCTAACGGCCTCGGCTGGGCAGCTGTCAAGTGCAAGTACCCAGCTGGAGCCGGAGGCGGAGGCCCCCGATAGTAAGGCGAGAATTGCTGCTGCTGGTGATGGTAGGCCAACGGCGAGGCACCGTCAGTTTCCTTACGGTGGAAATTCCTGTGGCAGTTACACGCGGCGCATTTGAGGGATTCGAGGGTGCCTTCGTCGCCAGCTGCCATGAACTCCCCGCATCCGTCAACCGCGTGTCCACCGATGCTGACAGCGTGATTCTTAAGACACTCCCGGTACCTGATGGATTTTCTGGCCGCCGCCGATGCACCTTCTCCTCCTGCGGTGGGGCCCGTTGCCTTTGACGCGTTAGTCATTGACTCGTACTCCGCTGCCCCCATTTCTTCTACCTCTTGCTCTTCGTGCTCCTCAAATTCCATCTCCTCCTCTCTTAATTAATAATCTTCAATCTCTTTAATTTTGTTTGTTTTCTTTAATTTTTGTTAATTGTTGATGGAGAAGATCTACATGGCCGGGGGGTTACTACTTACTAGTAAGCAGATCCAGCTCTAAGCTCTAATAAGCTAACCTAACCTAAAACACAAATGCTGTAATAACTCTGAGTGTTGTTATTATTAATTATAATATAAATATAATAAAATATGAATACAAGCAAAGTAAGTGTGTGTGTGTGTGTGTATATATATTTTTAAGTTTGTGAAAAACTGGGTCAGAAGAAGAGGAGATAAGAAGAGGTGGAGGAGAGTGTGGCCATCAATTGATGCAAAAAAGACAAGCCTTACTCGAAAGCCTTTCTTATGCTTTCCATTTTGTGAAAATTACGTAATTCTCTTACTTTTCCTCTAATAAATTAAACCATTCTCTTACTTCTCCCTCTGATAAATTAAACCGTGTAGGAGGTTTCAATTTCATCATCAGCATGCAGTCATGCACGGTGAAAAAAATAAAAAATAAAAAGTTTAAACCTAATTACTGTGTTGCGTCGTCTTTTGTTTTTGCTAGATTTTTGCTGAGAGGAGTGCTGTGAGTAACAGTGAAAGTAAAAAAAAGTATCACGTATCAGACAAAATAGAGGGGGCAACAAAAAAAAAGTAAAAGTAGTAATGGCACGGATAGGAAAGAAAGGGCAGAAGGTAGCGTGTGGGATGTGCCAAAAAGTGACGTAAATAGTGTCATGGAGTGGGAGAGCTACACGATAGAGATGGTGTTTGGGAACATGGAACATCCTAGACATGTGTCATGTGTGCTGCTTTAACCCTTCTCACCTCTCGTCTCTCCCTCTCCACTAATAATCATTTCATCGAATTACTCGACAAGCCATCGGCCGTGCTTCAATTTCACATATTGATAGCTAAGCTAGCTCCCTGTGGATCTTTCAGTCGTCTCAAACAACTCATGTGACCCAACTCAAATTTCCCATTTCACTAACTTGTAATATCCAATTAAGCAACACCATATATATACTACATACCGTATTGCTTGATTTATATTTCATGTCTCCACCGTCGTAATGACACGCAGCATAGAAATATACTATTGGATTTGGAGAATGGAGGTCGACTGGATTTAATTTGTATATACAAAAGAAACGTACATACGGACACATTTATACTAATCAAGAATAATAGGCATAGAAGATAACAGAGGTGGTCATTGCTTCAAAATTTGGAAGCAGGTAACGGAGATGAGGGAGAAAGGGGGAACTACTATATTATTCAGAGACTAAAACAAAGAGGGAAAAAATAAATTGTCGGCACTGATGCCAGCCGAGCTGCCTACGTCCCCTCCATCTTCTAATACAGTAATTAATTTAGCGCCATCGCTTTTATATTATTATAAATTATTTGCAGTGGCTACACTGTATACGTGCATGTAACATTACAATGAAATTGTGTTCCTCTTCGAGGCTGCAATTTGCGCTGGCCTCCTTTCCCTACTGCTAATGGGGACATTAGGATAAAGCAATATGTGAGCCCTATACATGTTTAATTTTATTTAAAAAAGAAAGAAAAGAAAATGTAGGCTAACATACATAAAGGATAAAATGGCCGATTCACACGATACAGAATGTGGTGACGAGGAGGAGAGATTAGGGGGGGAGGTTACGCCTAGGAACTTCTTTTTTTTTAATATTGTTATACAGGACTGTAGGTACTACAATTAATATTTACAAACAGATTCTACAATTGAGACATTCTTCGTAATATGTACTCTTTTGAAGCGCTGCCCAAATTCTTCAAACCCTCTCAAATATTCGAGGACTGTCCACTTCACTCACATTTTGTGAGAAATAGATTGGCTCCAATTAATTATTTTGATAATTGAGGAATGATTGTAAATAAGCCTCATAAATACTTTTATGGAGACTTGAACCCTTACACTCATTATTGTAAGTGCAAAGGTTTTTCCACTAGACCAAAGGCCCATTGGTGGTTACGCCTATGAACTTGAAGTGAGAAGAAAAGTCCGAAAGAAAAGACAATGCAGGAAGAAAAAAGACATAAACCCATTAACATATAAGATCATGGATTTTTTTTGTTTTTTTAATGGTAATGCAAATACTTGCATATGTTTATACAAGATGATAAAATTAACAATGAATGCATAAAGGTAAAAACCACCGCATCCAGCTAGCAATTCAGAGAAATTTCTCTTCCGCAGCAGCAGCAGTGAGCCATGTGATAGCCATTAGCCAAGGCAAAATGCGCAGAGGCATCGGCATTAAGCCCCACCTGCACCCAAAAGCCAATTGAGTCCGCGCATATCTGACACGACGGCTGACCCTTCATTCATGTCACTCTCATGTCAGCTGGCGGGGAACCATAACCAACCAATTACCCTCTTGATTATCAAACAATTAAACCGGCCCTTGATTCTACTGATATATACTTACTACCAAAATCTTTAACAAACAGTCAAACCCTAATCCTAATGCATGCATTTGGAGTAAAAACTTAATCAAGAAGAGTTTCCTTTTTTTTTTTCACTTTTCTTCTCTATAAAAAGATATGTAGGTTATAGTGTATCTTTTTTACTGTGGCATAAGCATCTCGAACACTCGTTTCTCTGTTTTCGGGTTAATTTCTTATTCTTAACCTCATTGATTCAACTACTGAAGACTCTTTCTTGTGTGAGAGATAGAATTTAGGGGGTAAAAAAGAAAACATTGACAATGACAAAACGAGAAAAGGAGACGTAGGTGTGGGTGGGAATTCTGACCTTGGACCCTTTGGTTTCCTTTTCCATGTTTTTTTGGCAGCTTTTTTTTTTTTTCCCTCTCTTCTTCTTCTTGTGATATAAAATTCCTCTATAATTATTATTTAGAGCACCATCTCTTAAAAAAAAAAAAAAAAATAGCACCATCTCTTCGTCGGTCTTAATTTCATGTCAAATTGATGTGGGTCCTTCTCTTTCACCGACCAATCTCAACGTGAGGCCAGGGGCCCCCGGTTGCTTTTTATACGCTATCACGGATTCATGGACTGATGGAACTTCATAGTCTAATGACTCTCATTAGCAAATGTTTCGAATTAATGTGCAAACACCCAAAATCAGCATTTGATTATTGAAGATAAAAAAGATTCATTAATTAGTCTATTATGGAATGCTTCTTAGAAAACAAATGTCGCCTTTTCCGCCACCCTCAGTTTAGAGAAAAGAACCGTGGGAGGAATGAAGCTCAATCATTAGGGATGCAAAAAGTACATATTTTCACTTCTACACAATTCCTTTGATCCTTTCCGTATACAATCAAACATTTGAAGTTAATTTGTGTCATTAAGTTGCTTTATAACGAGATTTCGCTACCAAAAAGAAAAAAAAAATGGGGGGGGGGGGGGGGGGGGAATCGTTGGGCCGACAGCAAAAAGGAAAATAATCGTTGGGCCTGGACCATATTGCCAGCTTGATGACTTCTCAAGCTCGGTAAGCTTAAAAGTGAAAATCCTAATTTGGCCCAACTTAGCAGGCTACTCAAAAGTGGAAACTCGAAACAACAATTAATGGAGGGGTGAGGCTATTTGCTCCCAAAAATATACTTTTTAACACTCATTTTTAACTTTTTAATATAATTAACCATAGCATAGTAATAAAGTAATAAAAAATTAATATAAGAATGTAAAAAATTATTACTCGAAACTCTTGAAACACGTGGGGGAGGACACGCGCAACCGCAGGTAGGATGCAGCTGTATAAACTAAAGCCCAAATAAACTAAACGCAGAACGATTCAGCTTTTTATATGTTTTACATATGGGAAATATGAAAAAAAAAATTATTAAGACGATTACGTAATGATGGAAATTAAGGTTTTTCATTTTTTTTTTAATTTAGAATTAGAGAGCTACATCCCATATTGTCACTTCACCATTTGCATTTTGCGTCGCCTGTTAATTTACAAAAGCCGGCGAGCCAAGAATTGACCGAGGTTGATGGGAATTTAAGAAAGTTTTGGTGCCAAGCAAGTAGCATGTGATAGGAATACCAAATAACATTATACCGTCATTTAACGGCGTGGGTCTCTACCGCGGCGACGAGCTTTAGAAGCCACATATCAGTAAATCATGCAGGGCTGTCGATGTGGCATCCAAAGACTCCATTCATTCATTCATTCACTGTGTGCTATCTTTCTCATAGAGGACATTTTCGTGTAATTGCCGACCCAGATACAAAATAAAGTAATTAAAACAAACTGCCTCGCAAAAAATATGACCGAAAATGATGTTCAGAAACTGAAAGCATTGGGCTTCGAGAGAAGCATAGCTAATTATACACCATATTTCAAACAGGACTTCATTACCCTCTAATGTTTCGTCACGAGACAGTAACTAAGATTTGAGATTTTAAGCAAAATGTCAAATGTAGTTTTCGCTCATTACTCATGGGGCCAGTAGATGAGCAATGTAGCTTACTCCCGTCAAACTTCGACTTAATCGATGATGTGAACCACAGGCGGCTTCATGGCTGGCCAAGTCAGTACGATGGACAACAGAATGGGTCTCAAATAATGCAACTGCAAACAAACAAGTATGCTACACAAAAATCCCCATGACAGAGGAAGAAGCATCATTCTGGTGATAGCATCCGGCATTAAATGCTTTTGGGATTTAGCTATCAACAAAAACGACTGATATATGGGAGATCCAAGGGAAGTTATAATAGAATGTACGAATCAGTAATTACAACCACAGGTTCATAACTTGGACGCTGGTGGTGGCTGGCTCCGTAAGAATTATCACCGCAAATGGAGGCGGTGGAAAATGGAAGGGCAATCAAAATTCTTCCATCGTGTTGATAGAGATAAAAGGATAGTAACATACCACGCTTCAAACATAAACAGAGATTGATGTCATGCGGCTGGGGATGAATTGCTCGCCCTAGAGTCCGATATTATCTGCATCCCCTGTTTTCTCAAGAACCACACACAGGCCGTTGGTAATTCGGTATGTTTATAGTTACTACCATTCTTTTGGTATCAAGAACTGCACATTTACACAGCACTACTCTTTAAGCAATATTACCATAAATACCAGCCTCCACGTAAAGATGGATATCATAAGATGGGGACAGAAATCGTAATATTTCAATTTACAAACAAATGATTTCTTATCGAGTATGTACTTGAGCATGAAAGAGAGAACAGATCAACTAAAACTTCAATTTAATTATATGGCACAACAAATACAATGAAAACACTTTTAATGTCATAACAATATGTCGCGAGTTGATGGATTCCGCTGGATATGCTTCCTTTCAAATCATCTTCGTTCGTTGAAACTACTATTTTTTTATTTTTTTATTTTTTTTTGCTGGGGGGTAAAATTTGGATCTAGTTGCCATAAACATCATGACAGAAATGATGTAAAGTACTAAAAGAAAAAGTTGGATAAACACAAAAGTGATTAGAATCCTTATTCATTTCTCTACTTTAACTTCTTTCTAATCAAGATGTAGTCAAAAGAAAGCATGCATACCTTTTTTTTGGAATCCATCATCTTACAACACATCAAGTTATGGGCTCCCTCCAATGGAAGAAGACACATTTAACTCGCTTAAAATTAATTACCATAAACTAGAAAAAGCTGCAACAAACTAATTTAGAAGTAAAGAATCGGTTTCTCAAGCATCTTCCTCTCTGATTTCTCATCGAAACTAATCAGCAACTTGGATACGTCACTAGTCCCTCTTGAATCTGCTGAGCTCTTCCCATTAAACTCGAACACATACCCCCCATTCCCTTTATTGTTGCAACGCACAAGTTGGGGACTTCGAAGCACCCCCACTGACCTCGACTTGCTCAGCCTCATCACTGGCATTTTTACTGCCACACCAGGCCTCCTTCTCACCAGGGCAACCTCAGGTCCCACTCTCATCTCACTAACGGAACCAATAGATTTTGATCTCATCACCCGGTCACCAGCCGTACAAGTAGTAGTTGCACTACTCCCGTACTCTGCACCCGAAACACTGGACACCCGCCTACTCCTCCTACTCCCAACCCTACTTACTCTACTATTACTGCTGGTCTTAACAACCTCCTCGCTTGCATCCAATACTTGACGTTTCATTTCAACCACCTGCTGCGCGGACGATTTCTCCGCGCACCTCACGCGCCGCTGAATATTACTCCAAATACGAGGTGACTGCACGCGCTTTCTAACGACTTTTAAATACTCAACTACCTCCGAAATCTCGGGCCGCTTCTCAACCGAAGATCTCACGCACCGCGCCGCAAGCACAGCCAGCTGCCGGATGACGGACGGGTCTGGCGGCGGCCCGATTCGACGGTCGCATATTCCGCCGAAGTCGCCGTGCTTGATCATCGGCACGGCCCAGTCCACCACGGACGGCGGGCTGTAGTTCAAATCAATAGCGTTTCTACCGCTGATGATTTCTAACAGCAGAATGCCGAAACTGAAGACGTCACTCTTGGTGCTGAGATCCGCCGGCGCAAGATAGCGCGGGTCGAGGTACCCTAATGTCCCGGCGGGTGGCGTGCACTTGATCTTAACGTCCTCCACGTGTCCTCTCAGAGCGAGACCGAAATCGCTCAACCGCGCATTGTGATTCTCGTCTATCAAAATGTTGGAGGACTTAACATCTCGGTGAATCACCGGCGGGTTAGACGAGTGCAGCGTACGGATTGCTTTCGCTATCTGCAGCGCGAACCGGACCCGCGTGCTCCAACCGGGCGGTCTGGATGCGGAGTGGAGCAAATCGTACAACGAGCCGTTTGGCATGTACTCAACGACGAGTAGCTTTTTATTACCGTGCTTGTAGTCAACGCAAAAGCCAATGAGATTGACCAGCCTCGGGCTTTGCACCCAGGAGAGGATTTCGATCTCGTTCTCCGCCGGACTGGTGGTACTACAGTTGGTGCAGTTAACAGACGGCCTGTTGAAGAAGGTTGTCTTCTTAACGGCGGCGACGAGTTTTCCGTCATCTAGAACGGCTTTGTAAACGCTGCCGTGGCTGCCCTTGCCAAGAAAACAGTCAGCAGAGAAACTATTAGTAGCGGTGGTGAGGTCGTGGAAAGAAAACTCTCGGATGCAGATGATGCGTCTGTTTTTAGCTTTCTTTTTCTTTCGAAGATCCCAGTTGTAAGTATCGCACGTAGCGATCGCAGATTCTGCATTGCAAGAAAGGTAGCCCATGATTAATCGTATGAAAAAGCAAAGTCGAGATTGAGGAGAGAATAAGTGGTAGTACTAGTCAGTCACTAGCTAGCTCACTCTTGGTGATCAAATACAGACTGCTTTTTAACGGAGGAGGCGCCGAGGGGGCGTTGGTGGGAAACGAGAGAGGCAAAAGTAAGCCATTGCTGTTAAAAGAAAAAAATAAAGATGACAGGGGGTGGTGTGTGTGAAGAGAATAATTAAAGTCGCGGGATAGAGTACAGTGTGTTACAGCTTTGATTTGAAATGAAACATTATTATTCAATTTTTCTAAAATTGTCGAAGGCGGTAGTTAATTCTAGCTGCCAACATTATTAATTTTATTAGTATTTTACATGCAGCCGCATGCAACTTTGAGAGGCATTTCTCGGGGTTGGTCCTAAAGGTGTGGCCGTGTGGGGTAGAGGGGTCCTTGAATCCATGAAGTGATCTCTCTTCTTTTACTTTCATTCATTCACACTTTATGAGAATCACTTGATTATTTACAATCTCGATGCGATTAATGTGTGGATTGTTAAGGTGACATTTGGTTGATTAGAAGCATCTTTGAACATTCAGCCTTTGATTCGAGCTCCAATTTGTCTTTGTCAACTTTTCAATTAATAATAAAATCCCTTTCGTCTTTATATTTCTGTTTGGCGCAGTGAGATGTGTAATGTGATGTTTTTTTTAGAAAGGATGATGATAATTACGAATGATAGATAAGGACAGTTTAAAGTTTTTGTTTTTTTTTTTTCATCCGCGACGTTAATTATCTGGTTTTTTTTTTTTTTTTTGTGGCGAGGATGATGATGGTGGTAACTGGATATTAAATTAATTATTTCCGTAATTAATCGTTAAGTGGAGAAAGGCTAAAAAATGTTAATCATATATAAGAATATTACTAGCAAACAAATGCTACCGTCCCATTAGTTGGAATTGACAAGCTTGGACCGAAGTGATTTGCCAATTCCGTAAGTTCAATAACATTTTAGGCTTTTAAATTTTATGGTTTCCCTTTTTCTTAGAAACATTGTTGTTTAGTATGATTGGTCAGAATACGGGAATCAATTTCTTATTCTAAAAATGCTGGGCTTGCTTATAAGAAAATGTTAAGGTCCGTGTGGATGTCCACCGCATAAATGCGCTTTTTTACCGAATTGTTAAAAGCATGTAACTGTAAAATTAACATAAGGTTTTAGTTTTTCTCTCAAATTATGTCTGTATAAATCTTTCCCAAAAAAAAAAAAAACATTTTTTTTAAAATTATTAAATTATTTATAATTGGATAACTTTGTTTCATGTTGGCGCACGCAAAATTAGTATCTCGAAATAGAAAGGAACAAGTTAATCTCTTCTCATAGATCTCCTCTCAGTCCCAGAGAAAGCAAAAACAAGAAGAAACTCAAGCGTGAAGAAGCAGCATCTTGATCTAGTTGGCTTCACAACGGCAATCCGAAATCCAAATCGTGAGAGAGGCACGATTACAGTCACTTTGACTCCAAATTTGCCGCCAACAACAGTAACTTTGACTTTTCTTTCTTTCTTTCTTTCTTTTTTTTTTTTTAAAAAAAATATGTTGTTGTGATACAGTCACTTCCAGAAGAAATTCAAATGCGTACAATAATGTAGGTGACGTCGTTTAACGATTCATCAAGAAAAGGACAGACATATTTATGGTTTGAATTTGTTCCAGAAGACTTATCATTTATGTAGGTGTGTAGGATCCAAATACGAAGCAAATCAACGAGATGTTTGTTACAAGTCCGCGTTGGATCACCATCACCAATTAGCCTACTTTCACACGATCGAGTTATTACATAATTGATTTTATTTATTTTATTCCGTGCCGTGGTCTGTTTCGAAATGGCACTGGTGGTATCAACATGATTTGTTCAACTGGACTCAAAACTCAACTCTGGTTTCAGTTGGCATTCAAAGACAAGCCACGCTAGTAAAATCTCTCAAACAAAAAGCAATTTCCTCCTCCTCCTCCTTTCATCCGGTGGGCAATTTCCTCCTTTGTTGGTTTCTTCTTACAATTTCCTCCTTCTATGCGAGTGAAAAAAGTTATAATGATGTTTTGTATCTATCTTAATTTTTATTCATAATAACTTTTTGTTCGTCTGGATCTTCATTTGTGACGATTTCATAGTATTTTCGTTGTCTCTCCTCTAGATCCAAAGTGTACATATTTCAGATTTTTTTTTTTTTAAAAAAAAAAATCCTTATTGTACATAAATTTTGCAGCATTTTTGTTGCAATACGAGGTGGTAAGACCGATTAATATGTTAAAAAGGGAGCTGGCTAAGTTACAGATTCTGTAACATACAGATCCAACTTAGCCAGCTCCTGATTGGTTAGCTAGCTACCAAACAAAAACAATTGCATGCTTTTTCTCCATATGCAGGACAGGTGTGGTGCATGCATTGGGTGCGTATGTTACAGAATCTGTAAGGTAGACAGGTCCTGTTAAAAAGAGTTGAGTGGTGCTGAACAGAGTTCAAATTCATTATGTACACACACACACACACGCACACACGAGATGAAGATATATTTTCTGTTGATACTTTGAGTACATCAATTTCTCTCATGTATTGTATCGTTTGCTTGTGTTGAATGAAACTTATATTATCTCTTTCAAAAAAACGCTTCAACTCGACTTCCGTAATGATATTTGCCTTTTACACACTCACGCTCCAATGTCTCGGAGTCTACAGGATTCGGTACCAAACAAAAACGGATAATGTTCAAATAATTTTGAATTTGGGATACTTTTCTTATTATTCCTAATAATGCGGGGGAAAGTAAAAGAAATCAATCAGTGGCGATCATTTTGATTAGATTAATGGTTGGAGAAATATTAAAGTCAGATTTTGACTCTTATTTATTAAATGTTGAGGAGTTACAAAAATAAAAGATTTTTACGAATGAAAATAAGGAAATTGGTCAAGTACGTGTTGTCGTGTACGTTATTGTGTGTGATGAGTTACATGTTATCTTATCATTATCTAAATTTTTAAATATACTTAGTAATTAAGTGACACATGACCTGTCGATAATATGTGATGGCTTAATTAGATTCTAGGAAATAATTATTTGTTTTTAAACTATACTAAATAACTTAACTAAAGTGACTTGGGTGAGATGGATGGAATAAATGGTACAACATAAAGCAAACAATTACGGTATCTACACGTGCCCCATTTCGTCTAATTCTTTAGTTAATTTATTTGAACTGTTTAATTTTTAATTTTTTAATTTTTGAAACGATGAGGGAAATAATAATAAAAGTAATAAAGTTGTGGGCAAATAATTATGAAATGCTGCAAGAAAAAGCTGCGCCATTGTTGTATTTGGCATCAATCATTTAAAAGCCTGTAATAATTTTGTTGGACAGCGCATGCATTGCGATTTGCGAATCCTTCTTCTCAATTAGACAGTTTAAAACTTTCAAATTTTTAATTCGTATGAAGGTTAGTTTAATCTGGCTACTAATTGAAAGTTGATTACATTTTATGATGATGACTGGTAAGTTCTGTCGACCCAGCTAAATAGAATAAATTAAAATAAATGGTGTAAAATGATTAATAATGGCTACTACTAAAAGATTGAGCAGTAGGATTGGTGAGTTTGGAATCTTAGCAATTGATAATGGGGGAGAAGATAGGGGTATGGCCACAATTCAAAGATTTGAGCAAAAGTCACAATGGACGGTTGGAATACCAAATTGAATTAAAAATAAAATTGTCCCGACGCAGTGGTGAATCCAATGCCATGGGCGCTGCCCTGATGGGCTAGTAGATAACTTTAGCCCTTTGTTAAAGGCAACTTCATTGGCTACAAATAATTTCCAAATGGCGGACGTTGAATAATTTTGTTTAAAATAGGGAGAGAAAATCTGAATTCAAACTATTTTACAAGATCCAATACTACAAAATCTTCCTCGAAGCAGATTTTGTTAATTAAAAAATAAAATAAATCAAAGATTCACTAATATTTAGTCAGATGTATATAACGATGTTAATCAATTTAGTGCTGAAGAATTAATCAATTACTCAATAATATTTAAAGCATATTTAGGCTCTGTTTGATATAGTTTTTTAAATAGAGATTTTACCTAAAAAAGTTTAGTTGTTTGGTTGTCAATAAGAACTTTTATTACAAATTTATGAAATTATTTCAATAGACAAACTTTTTAAAGTTATATCATGAAAAAAATAAAATAAAATTGTTAAATAAATAGATGACATTTTAGATATTTTGACATTAAAAAAATAGTTTTTCAACCTCTATTCCCAAAAGTCCAAAATTTGAGTTTTTACTAGTAGAGGTAAAATAGCTTATTTAAGTTTTAAAAGCTCTTTTAGAAAAACAACCAAACAATAACAAAAATTATGATAAGAGCTCATGAGATTAAATAAGCATTTATACTCCTTAAATAAACTAATTTACCTCTACTAGCAAAAGCCCAAAATTTAAGCTTTTGGGTGTAGAGGTTAGAGAACTTTTCCAAAAAATATATAATATAAAAAATATCACACGTTTTAATGGTTCAAGAGTGTTTTTTTTATTGACAACCAAACACTCAATGACTTTTTGTCCAAAAGCTCTATTGATATAAGCTCTATTTAATAAGTTGTACCAAACGGAGCCTTAGTATAACTTATGTAATAGTAAAAAATACTTATTTAATCTTATAAGTCTTTTTAAAAAGTTTTTTAGTCTTATTTAGTTGTATTTTGAGTGGAGCTTATGAGAATTAAATAAGTTATTTTTTCTCTATTTAAAAAAAAAACTCAAAATTTAAACACTTGGGAGTAGAGATTGTGGAGTTTTTCAAAAAATTAGATTCTCTAAAATGCCGTTTATTTATTTCACAAAATCACGATCTTGTTTCAATGCTTTTATTATATAACTTTAAAAACTTTATCTATTAAAATAATTTTATAATTTCTAATAAAATCTCTCATTAACAGCCAAATAAATAAAATATTTTTAGTAAAACTCTATGTGCAAAAACTCTACTTAAACGAAGTTATTTTTTAAAAAGTTATACTGGAAGGAGCTTTGTTCAAATTTTAAAATTCATCACAATGTTTAATTATCATTTTAGATAGAATAAATCAAAAATTCAATAATATTTATTAGAACTGGGAATTTATTGGATTGATTTAAGCGCAATGCGATCATTTTTTTTACCTGAAAAATAAAATAACTTATAAATCAAGGATCAAATCCATGTTTATCCCT
>NW_006262201.1:35832523-35835189 GCF_000493195.1 Citrus x clementina | reverse complement strand
CGTTAGATTTTTCATTACTTTTGGATTAAATTATAAATTTATTGTTTATATCTAAGTGAATGTTAATACATATAAGGGAGTAAATTAATATCAAATTTACCCCTAAAATAATAATTTTCTTAATATTTGTATCTTCTTTAATTATTTGCACCCACCATGTTCTCTTCATCCATAATTGGAAAAAGAAGCATCGCACTCAAGGAAGCTTTTCTTTTGACCAAACTAAGCTTTAAAGACCTTGATTAACTCTGCAAATTGAGTTTGATTAATGAGGGAGAATTTGAGAGCTGCAAAATTAATGTCCGGTGGGTGCGGGAATGTGTGAAGTTTGAGTTGAAAGAGCAAGAGTGGTTTCTTCATGCGCTTAAATTGTACGACTGAGTTGAAAACATATATAAAATTAACTGTTAACAAGAGTAATTATAAGCCACATATTTCAAATTTATTTAGGTTCGATAATTCAAATGGCACAATTGATTTCGTGCATGAAATAAATTCTGCTGGTGGACGTCATTTTAATAAAACAGCCACTAAAAATTCGATAAGAATTTAGGATAAAATTGTACTTGTAGTAAAAGAATTATGATATGAGATGTTATTACCAAAACGTGGTGTGGAATAAGATCATCTCCTCATCTGAGCTCTACTGAACTCTTAAAATCTTCTATCATGTGTCTTTTAGTGGTAATATATGAGTAAAATTTAACTTCTTTTATTTTTTTATTTATTAATAACCAATCAGCAATTGAGTTATTTGCTGAGGATATAATCAGATAATGAGATAATCTTGATCCTTATCAATAACATTTGGGTTTCACATTTTTTTATTTTCTCTATTGAAAAAAATGGTTATTTTTTAATAACACAGATTACAGGTCTAGAGTTCCAATTCAAAAAACAAATTACTCATATATAAAAATATTGAGCTTTGCGAGTTCCTATCTGATAAGAGTGCCTTGACCATAATCTAGTAGCAATCGCCAGATCGGATCACTTATAACCGTTTATCTGGGATTGGAGACAAAGTATAAATCATAATCTTTTTTCATAAAGCATAAAAATTCAGGGGATCTAAATATTATTATCGCATAAAATAAAATTAAATTAAAAAAAAAAATTCTTTGAGTCGGGATGGATATAGCGGCTGTTTTCATTTGTTCCCTCAAACGCCATTTAAGTAAACCCGTTAAATCGTTAGTGTCTTTCGGACATCATATTTTTTTTTCTATCAACACCAACTTAATTTCATTAAAAAAAAACTTCATTCAGTATATATATATATTTAAAAAAAAAAAAAAACTGCAGTAATTTTTTATAACGCTTTCTGACCACTAGGCCTTGTAGCCCACTGGTAAGGAGATTACGATTTTTTTTTATAATATTAATAGAAATATATTACGAGGGGTGATATTTGACATTCTAATTTATATTACCAACTCTCACTTTTCAATCAATTCATTTACTTTCAAAATAACTCTTATTATAAATTTAAAAAATAATTAACTGTAAGTTTTTGCCCTCTTTCATATGCTCTCTGAATATCATAATTAGACAAGTCTACCATTGCCACCATTATGTATCTCACACAAAGGAAGATAAAGACGTTTACGTATCTTCAACTCGCAATGAAAGTTTTGGACTTCCAAATATTAATAAAGCACTAGAAATCATGTGAGCCACCAAAGATGCAAAAAAAAAAAATGGTGGAATAATGCAGGATAAAGGACAGCCCCACAGAGATCTTCCAAATAGCCCAAGGTCGGAAAGACAGTGCGAGCCAAACAAACAATTTACAGACACGAAAAGAAAGTTTAGCTGGAGAACAAGCTTCGAAAATATCAGAGCCCATGAACATCAATCAAGAAGAAAGTGAGAATATGCTTAAAGCAAGAGACAACTTTCCATCTTTAGAAGGTTGCCAAACAATAAAATTCCTTGCAGGTTCCATAGACAAGACCATATCCAATTGATTTCACGTGCATGGTCCAGAAATGCATTAGCAAAAGAAGTGGGAAATTGGGAATGGAGTGATAGACCTTTTATCATTGACAAGCCGAGGGAAGAGAGAGAGGGTGCAGAGACAAAACAAACAAATAAAAATAACATTCATCGTTAATAAGGATGTTTTTGAAAATAAATGGGATAAAATGAAAAATGGAAGCTAGTGAGATAAATTGAGGGATCAAATACAACCACTCATAGATTTTTAAGTTATTGTTCGGTACTTCTCTAGAATGTATTACAAGTGCATGTATCCATAATCTCATAAATTTCAAACTACATGTATATCAATGAATTGTAAAGAACTTGAAAGAAAAAAAGAAAGAATCCGAACAAACAATCATTCTTTAAAATTTCTCTCTCATTCATTACCGGTGAAAAGAAAGCTCTTTTGTATATTTGATAATAATCAATGAGTTTGTTAGATAAGCGAAGAACAAAGGGACAGCTTTGACCATCAGTTGCCTTTCTGAAGCCTAGATTTCATTTTGCTTCATTTTATGTTGAGCTTGAAAGTCGAAAATTATCGGAGGCATAGCTGTCTATTAATATAATAAGAGATGTGGAATTCTCGCCTAATTTACATTTTTGAACGTCATCAACATGCAATATGATGTCGAAAATATGGAAAGGGTTTAAGAGAGCAATAAAGGAGTGCCATACGA
>NW_006262201.1:35830945-35832423 GCF_000493195.1 Citrus x clementina | reverse complement strand
AGATTGCTGCAATATCTGAAAATAAAAGAATTGAAGCGCAATCAATTAAATGGATTAAACACACACAACCCACACACACACACACACACATGCAGAAACAAAAACTTTACAGAAGAGATTGATTGGTAGCAAGTAATGAATGAAAAATTAATTACCTGTGTTGGGATCTGAATTGGCAAACTTTGCACCGAAAAAGCTCATTGGAAACGCCATAATCACCGCACATGCAACACTCGGCGGGGCAGCTTGCTTGTGATTGTGAATCTTTTGCTGATGTTGCCGCAATAATATTACTGTTAGCTTCTTTGTTTGTTGTCATGCTGTGTTCATTTGTATGAAAGATAGAATATGAGAGGGAGAGAAGAAAAGAGAGAGAAATGGCAGTATATATATAATAGCGCAGCAGCCCCGACGGCCACACAGCCCGAAGAAAATAAAGGAAAATAAAATAAACCCATCTATTTATATCGAAGTAGATATACACATAATGCGGTTTAATTTAATTTAAGTTGAGGTGGATATCATTTTCTCTGTCGCGTGCGTGAAAAGACAATTGTATTAATATCAAGCTGTTTTGTTTGCCTAGAAAGGAATTCATAATTGAGGTTAGCTCGGTGTGGGCCGGTAAATACGTATTCTTTATCTGTTTGTTCGAAGATATTTTATTCAATATACATATTTATATTATTTTAGAAAAGAGAGTAGATGATGATAGATATAAATATAGAATAGAAGACGGAAGGAAATTTATCGAATATGGAAAAATATAAACAAAATGGGCCAGACACAAATTGGAGATTCGGTGTATAAGCTAAACGGGATTGGTTTGGATGCCACATCACGCAAAGAATCATATCATGAATGAATCAATCGTGTGATGTGAATGTGTGATCATGATCATCATGATCATCGATTGGGATCAATTTTTTTTTTCCTTTTTTGTCCCTCTCTTTGTACATGTATTCGTACTAAATTATGCACTAGGTACATCAAATCAAATCGCAATCAAATGATGCCTTAGCAGCTTTACTAACATTCATGGCGGTAATTAGTATTTTTCTTGTAATCTTGGGACAATATTTCGTATTATTGACCTTTTCTTTTGCTTGTTACCGTTCATTGTGGGTGCCTTTTTCTCTTTTGCCAGGGAAGAAAGCATATTACCATGCTGTCGTTGCACTGTGGTTGGTCAACCTCTTATTATATTCCTATGCTGTCGTTACAAATTAGCTTAAAAAATAAATAAATTGATACAAGAGTCATATGTTAGATTCTACTAAAGATGTGAGACTGGCTTCTCGTGTAATTCGGTTCCTCAAAGGTGTGGATTATTATATTTACTTGTTTTATTTATATTTATTTAATGCCATATTGATATTCTGACGTGTGGAACGGGGAATTTATAGAGCATTCTAGATGTTTGAAAAATAAAAAAAAACAGAAGATACCTTCGTTTAATGGGTCCTTTTTTTCTTTTT
>NW_006262201.1:35801218-35830585 GCF_000493195.1 Citrus x clementina | reverse complement strand
ATGATACTGGGGGGGGGGGGGGTGGTTTAATTATCATTAATTCCACCAGCTAAACTGCTTACGATAAGAATCAGCTCACTAACAGCTCACTAATACTAACATAAACGAAAACGATTGGAATTCAATCGTTATCACAATCAATCCCACAATGCTTAACTAGAAACGCCAGCCAGGACCCATTAATTTCACATTCTGATAATTGATAAAGACGTACGTCTTTACATAAAATTATATCAATTCAACCACTTACGATCAAAGTCAAGTCGTCAGCCCGTGACACACGTTATGCTACCGTGAAAGAGCAAAGCAAAATAGTCCACAAATTTGGAAAATAAAAATCTCAGGCGATGCCGTGAAGAAAGGGTTTTGGCATTACTGAGAAATTAATAAAGATGATATTGAATTGAAAATATCATATGCGAAAAAAAAAATATATATATATATATAAATGAACGTATAGCTTAAGTAACAACCGTTGCCTTTGCCTTTGCCGAGTCATCAACTTATTCTGATAATTAATCACTCACTTTGTCTTTTTCTTTAATATTATGTTAGAATTAAAACCTTTCTGAAAGTTAAGTGTATTTTTAGAAATCGCTTTCTGCTCTTTCTCCTGGAATATCGATCTTCTCCTATATAATATATACTTTTTAAACGAGAAATATTCTGGCCGCAAATTAAAACAATCCGGGAACATATCTGAGATATTATTTCACTCATTCACTGTGATTGATTAGGAAGCATACGGGAAATTGATGACCTCACTAACTAATACTCATTTTATGCCACATCATAGCTTTCTACGAGACAACTTATTTATTTACTTAAAATATGACACAGATGATAAAAATTTTCAAAATGCAATTATAATTAGATCTCGATACTATGACTCAAGATATACAATTTCAACTTAATGAAGGGCCACTCCGCACACACACAGAGACATACACGTATATAGGCTTGTGGAACATGGATGAACGGAAATTAATGGAACAATGCCATGATCATAAATTACGATAGTCATCGGCGGATTCATCATTTCAGATTTTCTCCAATGTTAATTTCTTCCACGTTTATCATGACATTATTATATGGAGAGGGAATTAAAGAGTCAAAACAAGCACTCTTCTTCAATATTAAACCCTAAAGACTGTCCATGCGATCATAATTTTGGGACCCAAAAAGAAAGAAAAATCCCACAAGAAAACAAACACAGCGACCATTTGTATTCTGCATGCATATGAATTAAGAAGATATAGATAGAGCATATCATCATATTATTCATTCACTGTGATTAGCTTAGCTTGATACCTCATCCAAAAGCTTGTATCTTCTTACCTTGTTCCTAAAAAATGGTCTTCTGACGGGGGTCACTGTATTATTACTATTACTATTATTATTGTTGTTGTTGTTTGCCATCTCTTCTGACTTTTTTCTCTTAATAAGATTCTTCTCCTCTAAAGCTCCATTTGTTATGATCCTTTTTCGGGTCCTCGGCGTCGGCGTCGGAGGCGGCGGCAATCTCTCTGGTGATCTTTGTTTCTCGATGGGTTTATTGTTGGGCTGTTGCAGCTTCAAATTAATGCTTCTTTGGCTTTTCATAAGTAGTACTCTATTATTATTATTATTATTATTATTATTACTGCTGTCATGATTCTTTTTCTTGTTCTTGACGTTCTTGCTATCATCTCCTTCTCGGCCATTGATTTTGTTTGATGAAGAAGAATTGGATGAATTCTGTGACTTATCTTTTTCATCCCTTTGGCTCAGGCACCAGTTGCAAACCTGGTACGATTCAGCTTTCGGATACAGATTGCTGCAATATCTGAAAATAAAAGAATTGAAGCGCAATCAATTAAATGGATTAAACACACACAACCCACACACACACACACACACATGCAGAAACAAAAACTTTACAGAAGAGATTGATTGGTAGCAAGTAATGAATGAAAAATTAATTACCTGTGTTGGGATCTGAATTGGCAAACTTTGCACCGAAAAAGCTCATTGGAAACGCCATAATCACCGCACATGCAACACTCGGCGGGGCAGCTTGCTTGTGATTGTGAATCTTTTGCTGATGTTGCCGCAATAATATTACTGTTAGCTTCTTTGTTTGTTGTCATGCTGTGTTCATTTGTATGAAAGATAGAATATGAGAGGGAGAGAAGAAAAGAGAGAGAAATGGCAGTATATATATAATAGCGCAGCAGCCCCGACGGCCACACAGCCCGAAGAAAATAAAGGAAAATAAAATAAACCCATCTATTTATATCGAAGTAGATATACACATAATGCGGTTTAATTTAATTTAAGTTGAGGTGGATATCATTTTCTCTGTCGCGTGCGTGAAAAGACAATTGTATTAATATCAAGCTGTTTTGTTTGCCTAGAAAGGAATTCATAATTGAGGTTAGCTCGGTGTGGGCCGGTAAATACGTATTCTTTATCTGTTTGTTCGAAGATATTTTATTCAATATACATATTTATATTATTTTAGAAAAGAGAGTAGATGATGATAGATATAAATATAGAATAGAAGACGGAAGGAAATTTATCGAATATGGAAAAATATAAACAAAATGGGCCAGACACAAATTGGAGATTCGGTGTATAAGCTAAACGGGATTGGTTTGGATGCCACATCACGCAAAGAATCATATCATGAATGAATCAATCGTGTGATGTGAATGTGTGATCATGATCATCATGATCATCGATTGGGATCAATTTTTTTTTTCCTTTTTTGTCCCTCTCTTTGTACATGTATTCGTACTAAATTATGCACTAGGTACATCAAATCAAATCGCAATCAAATGATGCCTTAGCAGCTTTACTAACATTCATGGCGGTAATTAGTATTTTTCTTGTAATCTTGGGACAATATTTCGTATTATTGACCTTTTCTTTTGCTTGTTACCGTTCATTGTGGGTGCCTTTTTCTCTTTTGCCAGGGAAGAAAGCATATTACCATGCTGTCGTTGCACTGTGGTTGGTCAACCTCTTATTATATTCCTATGCTGTCGTTACAAATTAGCTTAAAAAATAAATAAATTGATACAAGAGTCATATGTTAGATTCTACTAAAGATGTGAGACTGGCTTCTCGTGTAATTCGGTTCCTCAAAGGTGTGGATTATTATATTTACTTGTTTTATTTATATTTATTTAATGCCATATTGATATTCTGACGTGTGGAACGGGGAATTTATAGAGCATTCTAGATGTTTGAAAAATAAAAAAAAACAGAAGATACCTTCGTTTAATGGGTCCTTTTTTTCTTTTTCTTTTTTTGTTTTTTGATAAATGGCATAAAATACAAAGTCTGATGCAAGCCAAAACTGTTTTTGTTAGATACAATGACACGATTAAGATTTCTTAAAATGGGAAATTGAGATAGGAATCAAAGACCTGGAATGGAAAAAAAAAAAAAAGAGGAGATTAAAGGGAACACGCCTACGCCTAGGCTTAGGCCTAGCTAGCACGTTTTGAGTTGGATGCTCAGTTATAAGCGTGTTCATGGAATTTTGCTTTAATCTCTTTCTTTATACAATAATAGATGATTGATAGATGTCACGATCACAATCAACTGGACCACACTTATTTAACAGCGTACGTGCACAACGTGCGTTGCCTGCATGCATCACAATTTCACAACGGAGGCTTATGTTTCATCAACTTCACGTTGAGGCTGACTGGCTGAGGAGGAGGACCCATCCCTGAGCCTGCCTGAGTCTAAGCCTGGTCCCCTCCAATTATTTTACTTGCAGTTTTCTCCTGAGAAACAAACTCAAATTCCACCGCCCGTCTCTCTTCTCCAAAATTCTACATACACGCTCCTTTATTTTCTTTTTTGATTATTTGTGTACGATATATATTCATATAACCTAGTGAACAACCCATTAGAATTAGAGAATTCGTACTCTCAAGAAATTTAATATTGTTCTCACATAAAAAGAAAAAAAAAATTCACCTATAGTTGCAGATTTCTTAATAATATATAATCGAGGGGATGCAGGCCACACAAGAAAGCCAATGAGATGAATCACAGATACACGGACTGCTTCCATTCAAACATTCTATGCGGGATTTACACTTATTGTAAGTAATAACTAAAACTTTTCAGTGCAAAATTGTGCAACAGATTATTTAACCCTCATATTAAATATAAAGAGTTTCAACCGACCGTGTCATTCCGCTTGTCCATTTCAATGATTTTTTTAATATGTCGAAAAATTACGACCACAGATCAGCAACGCAGTCCCAATTTGATTATGAAGGTCCACTATAGAGTTTCAACCGACAGTGTCATCCTACTTGTTCGTTTCAATAATTCTTTAAGGCCGAAAATTTAAAAACTAAGCGACGCATGTCCAATTTGACTAACATTTTTAGTCGAAATCACAACACAATGGCCTACGTTTATTATATGGCCATTTCCTACTCCAACCTTCTGTATTAAAAACATCAATTGGATCCCGCATTACATGTTCTTTGCGGCAACTTTCAATTTTAACGCCCGTCAGCATTAGTTTCAAAATGGTCAGCGTTGATGAGTGATGAATTCAGGTTAACTAAAATATGCTGGAGCTTCTCTATGTTAATGGAAATTTCAAGAAATTGAAAGCAACACCACAAATGGGAAATGAACTAAAGATGAGATTTAACAAGAAACAATTAAATGATGCGACAGGTGAAGAAACTAACATGTATACTCAAAAAATAAATAAATAATTTTAACAATATATATAAATAAATCAAATGCTTTTATAAAAAAATTAAAAAAAAAAAGTAAGCAAAAGTAGGAAAGTTTAATTTAATGGTGATAAGAGGCTAAGGCTGCGGTTTGCTTTATTCAATTTACAACTAATTTTGGTGGAACCCAGAGGCTTTTTACATGGTCAAGTAACATCCAACGGCCAAGATTATTTTATTTGCCTGTACCTCCCTTCCTGACTTTTCTCAATTCTCATAGCCAGTGAGGTGAGGCCTGTAACGGACAAGAGGGTTAAAAAAATTCTTAGAAATAGTCTATTTTTAAGAAGAAACTTGACTCATCCAGAAGCAGCTATCAGCCAACAGTTCACACCTATTGATTATTGACACGTTATATGTATCACAACCAAAGCTTCAGCTTACAACAGTAAGATTGTAATACGATAACAATCAACACTATTATCTGTTAGATTATGAGTTTCCAACAGGGCACATTCTAGCAAAGATTTATCTTCTTGTCATATTATTTGAAACCCATAAACTAATTTATCACTGGGAATGTCAATATAAATAAATTTGAGTTACCTGTACACCTCTATGTGAACCATGCACTTGATTAATTAGCTCTGAGCACACTCAAATGGACGCAGAGACCCTTCAGAAAACTCATGCATGTGAAACCGCTCCAGAAGTTCATAGGACCTGAAAAATAATAATATATCCTTGCAGATGAGCGCTGACTAACTTCTTGCATATGTCATGTCGCAATACCAGTATTCACTAGATAAGGCCACCTCACCAGATTTAATGTATTTGATACAGTGTGCAAAAAATAAAAATAAGAATAAAAACCATATACCCCGAATAAAAATATAGCGATTATGAGTCAAAACAATCATATTAGATGTATAAAAAGTATATTCACAAGTCTTACAAGCTGTGTTCACGATTACGGGATAATTTCCTTTGATTGCTTTCCATGGCTTCCAATACATCTGCTGTATCCGGTCCTGCTGCTCCTCCAGAAACAATTGATGGAACAGAAGCACTTGGAGTCCATATCTAAACCAAGCATAGTGAAAGTTACAATAACTGTAATGCAGCACTTGAATCTAATCCCTCTCAACACACTCACCTTTATTGTGCTATCAATGCCACTGGTTGCCACCACACAATCAAAGGGATGACACTGCACGCAGTTCACAACTGTAGAGGGACAAGAAGAGATCTTAATTGCTTAAGATGAGAATTGAAAAATACAGCAGCAACCCACACTCTTCCTTACTGGAAATAACATTACCAGCTTCATCTCCAAGGAGCATTTTAATCAGTCTACCTGTTTGCTTTTCCCAAATAAACCATCTACCATCATCACTCCCACTAGCTATATAATCACCTATAAATTAATAATAAGATGTCTCATTATCACTGTGATCTAATGTCAAGCAAACAAGAAATATTAAGAGAAAGTCACTGATCTAAATGTCAAGCAAACAAGAAATATTAAGAGAAAGTTACCTCTTTGACCAAGAAAACTAGCTTGCTTAATGTCAGTCCCAACATTACAATGGCCAACGTATCTTTGCTTCATGTCAATAACTGTCTCAGGCTGCAATAAAGCAAAAGGATAGCATAATTGGTAAAAGGAAGATGATTGAATGAAAAGGAGTACCCAATATAGATGAAATAGTAAAATTCCAATTTTGTGAAAACCAAGACCATATTTCTGTGCTTGTTGATTGATATAGATAGTATTATTCAAAAAAATCAAACAAGGCAATGTAAGAAAGACACTGTATTATTGCCACAATAGGACAACCCAGCTGGTCCGGCTTCTTGTAGTGATGCAAGAGGTCAAGGGGATTGACCCCATTCACACCAACCTTGGAGAGGGATTAGTTTTATTTGGGGTGGGATGGTGTGAGGTCCATGGTAAGTTGAGGTTTACAATAGTTTGAAAGGTATTTTCAAGATTGTCATTTCACAAGGGGAGTAATCCGATAAATAAGGAAAATTGTACTACACTATTTGATTAACTACTTTTCTATACCATTTCATTGTTTGATCTCTCTTTCCTTCACTGATATTTTGCGTCAAGATAAACAATCAAACAGGCAGTATATATTTTCATTGAGAATGGCAAGCCAATAGGTCCCTCATCCAAAAAGGCCAGAGCAATGAGTAGCATGATCAAAAATATCTAAAACTGTCAAATATGTTATCTAATATTGGAGGACCAGAAGCTAGTTTGAGAATCTCCATCATTGTAATGTTCAGATATGTCTAATTTGGGTTAACTTCAGATTACCGCCCATGAATTGACTATCTTTCAAATAGCCCCCTTTACTTTTAAAAACCTCAATTTATCCCCCATTTTTGTTAAGAAGATCAAAAACAATTCATCAACCTACCCCCCTTTTTCCCTTACCTTTTGAATAAAAGCAGGGATAATTTGAGGTTTTCAAAAGTAAGAAAAGATTTGAAGATAGTCAATTCATGGGTGGTAATCCGAAATTTACCCTTTCAATTAAAACATGAATACGAACCTGATAAGGAATCCTATCATTTTGTGAGGAAGACGAAGGCGATCCAGAGGAACCATTTGCATCGACAGTTTCTCTAGCTGAATCACCTCTTCGGTGGATTCTCACATTCAAACTTCCATGCAGAAAATTGGCTTCTACGTCACGCCCTTCATCACCTGGTACAGATGTACGAAAATCCACCTCCACCTCCTCATCATAGTCAGAATCTTCCCTTTCAGATCTTGGACCATCTTGTGAAGCATCGCTATTAGCCTCTGACCGGTAGATTATATCACTCAGTGAAAGTACTCTTCCAGTTCGAGGTTCGGACCTTGCTCCTCCATCATTTGCCTTATTATTTTTCTCTGTTTCGGCTATTTATGAAACAATACAATTACATTAATAAAATAGCTAAAATCTGCAGGATAAAAAAGTCCATACAAGCCTTTAGCCACTAATTTTACATTTACCAAGCAACATTTAATCACATATTAAGCCATTCACTTTAAATGCTGAGCAAATAGGTAACTGGATGATCTCGAAACAAAAGGTATTAAAACCAAAAATAAATCAAGTGAAACTCTATATATATATATAAGGGGTACAGTCAATAGGTGTTCTCTAGACCTCAGGTCATGAGAAATGAAACAATCTCTCCCGCTCCAATGAGATATTGAGATGTACTCAGTAAATTTTGTGACAAGAATATCTGTAAATGATTAGGCTTAGTTGGATTATACCATCACTATAGTGCAAGTGCTAACAAAAACCTTCTACCATCCATTGCAGTAGATCTACAGTAGCTTGCTTTCAATTATCTGAGGGTTGAAATAATCAAAATGGATTCCGACATCCGATCTTTGCAACAATACAACAATAATAATGCCACATATCTTGAAATATATTCCAAAAGATTTATCCCAATGAGGTGACACTCATCACGTGGATTATGAAAAAGTACAATAAACTATTTACCCTTCACCTAAAACTAAAAATCAGACTAACAAATATCCTAGAAGCAGGACTAAAACACAATTGGTTGGTAACACAAATGCATTGCACATCCATGCTTCCCTAAAAGTGGAACGGTCTCCCCAATAGCTTCTCATTCAAGTATTAATTGACGAGCACTTTTATATTTATATCTTATACAAAAAGGTACTCAAATATTATAAGACATTCAACACACATCCAATCACCAATTGACCTTTGTCAGGCAAGGATATTACAAGTGACATAAAAAGTTAAAAATAATTCAAAATTGAGATGAAATACCACCATAACATTACTGGACAAAAAGTGACACACAAAATACTTCATAGAATATCTTTAAATGCAGCCATTATTAATAGACACATATACCAAAGTAGAATAACTTCAGCTCCTCCATGAACATACCACCATGAAAGTAACAGTCAAATGATAGGAAACTCTAGTACGAAGAACACAAAAATGGTACACAACAATGAGTAGACACAAACCTGCAGCAATATGCTTCTTTATATTTTCGACCTTTTCTGCCATCACAGAATTGGATGGGTCCAGACATTGGGCGGCTATGGCAAAATCTAAAGCTTCCTTATATTTGCAAAGCTGCAGAAAACTAACAGTTAGGAAGTGACAATAGTGAGTAAAAGAAATATAGCGAAAGTTTCAGTACCTTCAACTTTGCATGCCGAGTTAATGAGATATAATGGATCATCTTCAATTCTTAATAAAAGAAAGAGTTTAGATGAAATATTCTAAAATATCTAATTCTTGGATAAAGGTTACATACTGCTTCAGTACTCTTTACAAAGTTCTCCCAGAAAACAGATAAAATGAAAAATTCAAAAATAAATCCAAATAAAACCCATTCAACTGTTTTGCGCTAATGCTTGATGTTGCTGTTTTTGCATGGGATTATATTTATACCGTAAAATGTTGTCTAATAGATCTATTGTGAATCTGGTGGTGGAGCTCTACTCCATCTCACTTCTTTTATAATAATAAAAGTTCTTCTTATCAGAAAAACAAAAAGAAAATATTAAAGAATTACTCTATAGTTGATAGTTTAAACTCTAAAGGCATCATGGTATTTAAGCTAAAAAAATTTACCTTGAAAAAATTGTAGCCAGTACAATCATTAAAAAGGGAACAGCAAACCACTGAGGCCTATGCAAGACAATATGATATGCTCTTGATAATATAGAATGCCAACAATGCAGATACCAACAGCCTTTGTTCAGTATCAACTAAAAAACCAACCAGAACTAGAATGATTTAACTTACCTGCTCTAGAGCTTCAGACATGTAGAGGTGAGCTCTAAAGGAAGAACTGTCAATCCGCCGAGCATTGTAACAATCTCTTATGGCCATTTGGGCATCATTTTTCCACTTGCGCTGTAAAATAAAGGTAAATGACTAATAAGAAACTTATTTCATATGAAGGAAAGATAAATCTCAACATCTAACATAAAACAGTTTCCGAGTAACCTTAAGCAACAAGGCGGCACGTATGCAAAGACATTCATGCCTCAGCATGGGTCCAATGCCACTGAGATGCCCCTCCAAAACTTCATTGCATGCCTCAATTCCATAATAAGGATGTTTCCCCTCTTCCAATGAATTTCTAGCAATTTCAACTAACATTCTGCACTTTCCAAGCTGTAACAACAACGATGGACTAGCTCAGCATATGAGAAAGAGAAATTACATGCATGAATAATCCCAAAGATTACCCAAATCTACACTGCTACGTTACCCAAAAATTAAAAAAATAAATAAATAAATAAACAAGAACAAGAACAAGAACAAAAGGTAAGCAAAGATTCCCACCCCTGTGGCCACTTCCCCCCTGACACGAATATTGGTTTGGAGAAAATCATGTATTGGTGGCTGCAATTCTAACCCATTGAGTGTTGGTGTAAAGCTCATAATTTTTGAAGCGTCTCCTACAGTATATCGCATGGCACGCCCACCAGCTGCAAAATAAAGTAGAAAACTATGAGTATATCCAAACAAGTTTACACAACACCCAAATGTTACCCACTCCTGAAGAACCAAAGAAATAGCTTCACTGTGTGGCAAGCTTAAACGTTCGTTGAGATAAAGTATTCAACTGATAAAATACCCACCCTTGACAACAGGAAATGGTTCCTTTTGCAACCTACCAGCCTAATCACACTTAAGGTGATTCCCTGAACTTTACAAAGAGAGAACCATAGATTTACAGGTACTTAGATTGACACAAAGATCAACCAACAGCTATCAGTATTGACATGCATACAATAGAAGCAAAAGCTGCAGCCAGATTAAACATACCATGATTTACATCCATTAGATATACATGCTCTCCACTATAACTAAGGAGAACCTCTTCGCCATTGGGACTAAATGTAACATGAGTCAGGTGCAAGCTTGAGCGTCCCTAAAAGAAGAGGAAAGAACACAACCAACATTATAAAACAACATTAAAGAATAGATAAGTATTGTAGAACTTTTTAGAACATGAAATCTATATGAAATAGTACAAAAAATACAGATTATTTACGCATCGCATAAAGTGCCCAAAAAACATGTTTTAAAATATCATGAAATTAAACCGCACAACTTTCAAAACAAGTTTCAATCTGCTTCCCTGAAAAATCTCGTACAAGAATAGATAACATTTGCAATTTCCAACCAAAAAGGACATGAGATTATGACTGATAAAAGAACTAATAAAGCAGTAAGGAAGTCAACAGAGAAGCATTAAACTAACATGTTCAGAAAGATGCATAGGGCAGAAATAGTTAACACAAGGTGGTGGTGACATCCTTTTCTGACAGGAAGTTAGTGGAGGCAGCATCCTTCTATCATACAGACGAGCAAATGCATCACTGAAAAGATTTGCGATGAGAAGTTAGAGGAAAAAGGAATACAAAGTAAGCACAAACAAACAAATGCATATAGTATTAGCCATGTACCTTCCACCAACCAGGAGTAAATGAGGCCTCGTAGAACTGATATCACAAGATTTTAGAGAAAGAGTTTGTTTAGGGGGATCAGCTAGCGACCTCTTTGCTCCACACCGTAAATCAAGCTGAATTGGGGAAAAAGAAAAAGAAAAATGATGCAGGAGGACTAGATTAAAATTATGAAAGGAAAAAAAAAGGGCCTGCCAAGAGATAACGAATACAAAAAGATCATTACATTAACCAAACCGCCAAATCATTTCAAAATTAAAAAAAAATCTTCAATGCCAACCAGGCAAATAACCTTTAATGTAAATTAAACTACCGTTGAAAAGCATATAGAATGTGCATAGATGTGATGCCATTTGATTTCAACATGAACAAATATATCAGCAACTATTACTCACTAGAATATTACGACATTCTTGATGAGAAGATCCGGCAGGAGGACAAGAAGAACCCTGTCGAAAATCATGCTGCCTCAAAGTCCCGTCTTCACTTGCACTCCAGACCACATGTGGATTTCCAACTTCAACCTGCCTCAAAGCAGGTAAAAACAATGAGAGGCAAACGTAAGACAACACACTTTGATATCTAATCTATATACATATTCAGATACTTATGTTGTAAGATCTTACAGCTAACTTTTTTACTCTTCTGGTATGACACTGATACAGTGCCGATGGAGTAATAGCATTATCATCAAGTCCTCTCCCACTAAAGCGAGACAGATTAAATAACCGGACCTACGAAAAGATCATTAAGTGCAGCTTAACAATAACATTTAACTAGGTTCACAAATAACATCCACTGCCAAAAAAATAAAAATAAAAATAATCAAAACATTACTTCTGCATCTCCAGCTCCAGAGACAACAAGCTCATCCGAAGTTTCAGGGACAAATTTAGTACAGAATACGTTTGCAGAATGCCCGGTATCTATGGAATGCAAAAGTTTTCTACTAGAATAGCTCCAAACATTGATCTGCAGATAATAATTAAATAATCAACTATGCTTCAAAACTTCATATTTCCTTCTTGGAGCTACATTTCGATTCTTTTCAATGCTATCTAATATCTGAAATGAACTTTAAAATCCACATGACAAGTACAGGAATCCCTTACACGTGTGTCGTCTGATCCAGATATCAAAAGAGAGCCTTTGGAGTTCCAAGAAATGGCATTCACACAACCCTGATGCCCCTGTTCAGAGATTAAAAAGAACTTAAGCTAATTAATTAAGAAGGAATGGAGTACCCCAAAAAAATATAAAATAAGAAATAAAAAAAGGAAAGAAAAAACAAAGAATGTATTAGAGGATTCATGCTAACAAAACCTAAAACCAAAACAAACCTCCAATTCTCTTTCTTGAGAAAGCCTCCGTACCAAAGACGAGTGCATTTGCAAACTGTGATTGACATCCTACATAAACAGCAAAAAATATTCTCCAAGTCAAGTTACATCTAGAATGAAGAAAAATATTACCATGAAACTCATTAGAGATTAATGAGAGAGGCAAGCACTCACTCCTTAAGCAAAATATTGGAATGGCATTATCTTTTGCCTAGCCAAACACATCATGTTTGATAAGAAGCATGCAATTCATAATAAGTTCACCATTAAAAGAAAAAGCAAAAAACAAAAGCATAATAGAAGACAACGGAGCGAGAAAATCTGCAGGCAGATAAAAGATGGATGGATTTATAGATTCAGTTCAAAGGTATCTCCAGCACCAAACCAACATTCCTCAGGCATGAAGATATCATTTACCTTTTCATGCTTCTTTCTCTTTCTAAGCTTATTTATTCTACTTGCAAAGCACATTTCGTATAAAAATCTACTAAAAGATTCATAATAAGAAAACATAATGCAACCGCCTAACATGACACAGTGTTAATGGAATTACAAAGGTAACAGCTGGGAAATTGCACTCTCAACTCTATCATATGCAGAATATTTCTTCTGTAACAACTAACAAGACTGTCATCAGAGTTAGCAAAGCACCAAATCCTAGCTTTCATGTATTATTCAAACACCTTATCCAATTTATCATTTCATTCATAGAATGGTTCCAGCTTGGATGATCTCTACTTCATTTCACATGCCACCAATTTTCTGGTTTCGAACTGATTATCAACAAAATTAAGGTTCGCAATCGGATGTTTAAGTTTGATTTGCACTTCGCCAACCATCAATATAAGCCAATCATAACTGTTCATTTCAAGGACCAGCATCAAATTCATCTTCACTTAACTAACCTATAAAGACTTGATTGAACAATCCTCAAATTAGAAGCCTGAACAAATTTAAGCAAAATCTAACCAGAAGGCATACAAAAAAAGGTATAAATTAAGTTAAAGTAATAATAATAAAAATAAATTAAATTTTGAATTAAAACTAAAAATAAGAACAATGATCAGAGAAAATGAAAATTACGGGGCGAGTGTCGGTGTGTCTGGTGTCAAGCATATCATAAATACTGCCATCGTGAAAAGGAAAATTCTCCATTTTCAGGAAACGACGTGAATTCGATTGAATGCTGTACGTAACGCCTCGGCTTTGCACTATAGCTTATATCATATATACTATGCTTTCGCTTTTGACGCCATGATGCGCTATGTTTATGTTCTTGTTTCGTGAGCTCTAGACTCAAAGCCCTTTGATTCTACTT
Source organism: Citrus x clementina (assembly GCF_000493195.1). Lineage (NCBI taxonomy): Eukaryota > Viridiplantae > Streptophyta > Magnoliopsida > Sapindales > Rutaceae > Citrus > Citrus x clementina. Next base: position 35,816,737 of record NW_006262201.1, on the reverse strand, counting down.
CTACACTTCTCCACGCACAACAATTTTTAATTTTTTTAACAAATAAGTGGGAGCGACGAGGCTGCGGACTCACTTGTACGGTTTATACCGTTGCGTGGATTTAACGCCGCTTGATTTGATGAAATGCGTTTGTCAAGCGCTACGCGCCGGTGCCAATTTGTTGTTACAGTGGTCTGTGAAAGCACCGGATGCATGCTGTTTGCGAACTTGGACCATTGGGCTTAGTCTATTACTTATTGAGGCATATCAGATAAACAACAGGCGCATTTAGTGGTGGCCTCCGCAGCCTTTGCAGAGAACAAAACTAGCCCACTTCCTGTGAAGGCCAAGTTCGTTCCTCCTACTTTTATTGATTTTTTTTTTAATAATTGAATCGTACGCAATATGCCAACATGCATACCAATGGAACAGAACTGAAGAGGATTTTAATTCGGTGGTCAGTTGAGCTTTAAGCTAATCTTTTTATAATATTTATCGTCGTGAGTTATAAATTAATAAAATTCTGGTTAACTCATTATCTTATCCAAAATATTTAAGAACTTGCTATTAGGAATGATTTATTGGGTTTCTAGGAGGGACTTGGAGGATAAACCCACGATAAACTTGAAAAAGAGAAAAACAGTCGTTAGAAGTGTCACTGGCATCCGAAAAGAGAAAGTGGAAAATGCAGAGTTTTTGTCTAAAAAAATGCGATGAGAAATGGTAGATTCTAGAATCTTTCAGTAGAGATAGTAATGATTATTTTATCAACCACCATCTACGTCAGAAATGAGCTTAAGAAAAATTCAAAAATTCAATATCTTCCCCCAAATTCATTAATCAGGCAAGAGGATTCATTTGTATAATATAAGAAAGAGTGAATTAATCTTCATAAATTCAAAAATTCATCGTAGAATGTAAAATATTTATCAAAGTCAAAACGTGAGAAAAATTTATCGTGAATGTGAAATATTCATCGAAATCAAAGTTTGGGATAGATAAAAAGGATGTAGAGTTGTTTGGTTGTTTGGCTAATATGGGTTAGTTCAAAGATCTTTAAACTTTAATTACCAAGGAATAGAAACTTTATAAATAAAAGCCAATGATTAGCACTCTGTTGCTGTCATTTTGCATTATATGGTGGAGAGGAGTCGGTTTATATGAAACCTCAAATATAAACATGAAAAAGAAGTGAAAAAGTGAAGAGAGACCTTCTTTGTGATGAAACGTACTTAATCGTTTGTAGAGGAATGTCTTTTTGAGGATGTCTCTAAATCTTTTTAGATAAGTGATAGGCCATAATAAATTGTTCCTTCCTCAAGTAAAGGGTCTTTGAGTAATTTAATTATTTAACTCAAGTCATTTAGCCTCTTTAAAGCTGGCATGTAGGAATGTTCCCCGCTCCCCTCCTTTTGGGTTAGGAGATTGTCCTTTGTGACAACAAGTATTGTCCTCTAATTGATTCATTTAAATGAGCTAGTTGAGCTTCAGAGCAGCTTGCATTTCTGCCCGCTGCCTTACTTTTGATTGGTTTAGTCCCCTCTCTCAATATTAGTGTGTGTGTGACCATCATGGAGAGGTTTTAGAGGGATTTAGACTTGTTCGCGTGGGGTCCCTCCTATGCTAACGTGTATTAATTCTAGTGGAGGCCTTATCTCTGTTGTTATGATCCCCATGTGACATATGGCAATATCCCTTGACTTTTTGAGCTATTAGAGTGGCTTGCACCCTTTCGTGTTATTTCTCTCATAAGCCCCCAACCTTTGAATTCTCATTTTAAGCTTGTAAAGAGCTTTATTGCCAAAAAAAACTATCTTGTTAACATGTCACTCCTTCGTTGGCCTATTAATATTTTACCCCCAACATAATATAGAATTAAATTTTCACCATACGCGACCATAAATTCACTTGGGGTATAAGATTATAAAAAACTTAACATTAATCAATTGAAAACTACGGAAGAAAAGTTTGAAGAAGGGAGGTTCTTTTTAAAACATAAGCACTCATGAAAATGTCTTCAATGCATACGAAAAGTTGCCCATCCCCTTAGCTCTTAACCAAAGCGAAACACTGTCAACTTCAAGGAAAGGAGTTTGTTGTTGAGCCTAGAACGAGAAAAAGCATATTGGGCATGGACACCGTCCGGCCCAACTGATATAACAACAGAATTTATTCCCTCGACCGTTCACCTCCATCGTCGATGCATATGCAGGAAGTAAAAGATTACAACGAATCAATGACGAACCATCCACGCACGCCCGCCCGCCCAGGTTACATGTTTTCAATTGGGCCTCCAAGTTATACTTATTTTTACTTTGAACCCCAAATTTTTCTATTCAATTCATCACAGAATAACTCCTTTATCATTTATTCATTCAACTCTAATTTAACCCCAAATAATTACAAGGAAATTAAACTCGTTAGTAAAAGAAAACTTGTCGAAGCAATTATTCCTGTCCCGGTTTCTGATCAACCCGGGCGCATGCACATGTTATGGTATTCTCTGAGTCGAATAAATGCAAAGCTTGTGGTCCCACGAAACCATCATCCCAATAAATATGGACAGAAATTTTTGCACCATATGAAAGGGCAAAGGAATCATACACTATTATTTTATATATAATACATCACTGTCCCATATCATAAATGCGCGCATGCGACGTAAAAACATAAGCGTTAAGACAACAAATAACACCAACCAAATAAATAGCATCCCAACAAAGTTTCATCATCTCCAGTCACTACCGAGACTCAACACGACTACCATTAGCAGCAAGCGAACGTACGTACAATAAAAATATTTTGTTCTGAATTTAAATTACACCAATAGCAGTGAAAAGGGGAGTCCAGCCACCCACGGCCACCATACCGAACAAGAGTAACAAAAAGATCAACAGTGTAGCATCGCACTTTCACTCGAGAGGAAAAGCGATGGTTAGGCCAATAGCCAATAGCCAATAGCGGATGCGTGGAATGGTGATGATTTGGGGGCCGGGCCCTTTAAGCTGGCAAGTTGCAACATGAGATGGGCAAGTCCCTTGTATCAACATCAACAAAAAGCTATAACCCCACAACAAGAGATAATAAAAACTTGACAAGAACACAAACAAAAGGAGAAAGAAAGTGAGCTGGGTCCCAAAACACCCATGGGGCGTGCATTCTGTTCTCTTTCATCGGGTCCCGCTGGAATAACTAGTCTTCTCATTCACACTCACAGTGCCATCTCCGCTCCCATGAGTGTGTTACTTTCTCTAAACCCCAAGACACAGTCTAATAATTTCATTTCTCTTTAATAAGTAAGAGCTTAATATCTGCACTATCTTCTTTTCTCTAGCGACTAGAGAGAGAAATTTGACCAAGCCAATTCTGCTGATTTCCAAATCAATCATTGAAGAAACACTTAATGAGGAAAAACACACGCTCACTTTCCGCTACTTCAAAATTTCCTCCATTGCTAGAAACTCCCCATTTTCTGCAATCCCACGCCCGCCCGCCCGCCCGCCCGCCCGCCCGATATGTACCACACTTTTATTCAGCACACTCCAACGACGACTTCTAATATAGGAGAAATGATAATGACAAGTACTAAATTAAAACTAACAGTAAAAGAAAACATGATTCATAGAGAATCAAGTCCCAAAGCTTTGGCTTTAAGCCTCAGGGATTTCAAGTAATCAATAGCTTCATCGAGAACCAACATGGCATCCTTGCCTTCTCCATCAGGAATAATACTCCGGAGAACACTCACCGTTTCCCGTATTTTCTCCTTTCTCATTCTCTTGTTGGTTGATACAGAACCAAATTCATCTGACCCAGGATTCTCACTGTTGGCACAACTAGATTCTGCATCATCCTCATCGTCAAGGTGTAAATTACATTTGACAGAACTAGAAGGGACGGGCAAGGGCACATCATCATAAACTCCATCAAAAAGCTTTCGCTTCTTGATAGGTCCAGCTGAGCTAGCAACCTCTTCTGTGCTCCCATCAAACCAATCTTGCTTCTCATGAGCTGTCATTGTACTAGGGGAATGACCAGTGCTCGTAACTTCATCATCCTCATCATCATCAGTGTAATCACCATCATCATCTGAGTACAGTAGTGCATTGAGTTCTTCAGTGTCCTCATGCATTTCACTTTGCAGATCAGCCCCATTAGTTTCATCTAAGTCATCAATTAAATTTGGCATGGAGAGTACATTTGTATCTGCTTTAGCTCCTTGAATGTCAGGACTCAAATTATACCTACCAAGTGGCTTTGGACTCCAAGAAGTCAAGCATTGGACAGGATTTCCAATTCCAGAGCTAAACATGAAAGTCGTTTGATCTCCGGATTGATCAAAAACAAGAAATCTCTTCTGAGCACACCCAGATCCTGCCTTCGTTTTGGTAGTCTCACCATGATTCACAAATGGGGCAGCAGGTAATTGCTCTTTCAAAATAGAGAGTGAAGCAGGCATAAAGGCCTGTCTGAAGCGAGGCAAACAATAAAACCAACCATGAGGTTCAATTGCTTCGGCAGCCTGTGAGTGAGGTTGCACAGGATATGCATTAACTGGCAGTTTTCCATTTGTTGGGACGTTATTAGTTCCAAGATTCATAATTGTAGGAATGCAATTTTGCCCTGAGAGAATTGGAGCACTAGAATAATTCGAATAGGGCAATTTCCAATCAAATTGCTGCTGAGGAAACCAGGATCCACAGCGTTCTCCCATCCAACCACAACAATCACCTAGCATTTTAAGATAGAGATACTCCTTTATGATTCAAAACTTTGAAATAAATTAAACAATGAAGACTGTCTTAAAAAATCCAGACATTGCCATACGTACCAAAAGAACGTCTACAGTACGTAAAGCTGCTATTTGCTGTTTGTGTCAATAGTAAGGGAAAAGCTAAAAACTCCAGCTAAACTTGAAATCAAAACGATCGAAAATAATCTATCTACGTGACAGGTTTAAGCAAATGACGGAAATATTCAGCCTGCAAAGCACACAAGAAAAAACAGTTTTAGTGAATGGGTTTACATCTTCTTTGCAGACGATGTAGCAACAGAACAATGAGTTTCTTGCTAGTTAAACTGAATGAAGGTTAATAAAAGAATGACAAGCATATTGTCCACAAACCTGACAGAACTTAAGAGGTTGAAAGCATGCTATGATTCTAACAACTATGGCAGCCCTCCCTGCAATTCCATGTTCGTATTTCAATGCCCGGAATCTTGTTTGGCTTGCTGCTTGGCACACCATAACTACTTCCCAACCCTTCGATATACGATGAACAACACAATCTTCTACAGGACGATTGATTCGCTACTAGTAACACGTAAACCAGGATGATGTGAATTGGAAAACAAGGACTCAAATCTACGGCCGAGAAAGAAATACCAAAAATACGTAACTAGAGAGACTGATAGACCAATAGGCAACGACTCCAAGAAAACCAAACTGAAATGATAACTGAGCAGGAAACGAGAGCTAAAGGGAAAATGTTGAGGAAGTGGGCTAGACAGTATTCAGCTAATCTGGCGGACGTAGCAGGGGACGACAATGAAAAAGGTGGATCCCATTGAAAATAAATAAGCAACAAAATTGAGAAAATTAAGGGTGAAGACTAATTAACAGAATTACAGAATAACTCTACAATAGAGGTTCAACGAGATGACTCTTCGATACACGTCAACAGAAAGAGTAAGCCACCACCGCATGCTGTTCTCGTATCCACAATTCGATAGCCACGGCTGTATCCACACACCACAGCCAATTCAAGAATCCTGCAAAACGGTATCACATTAGAAACAAGAACTTGCACAAATTAACGGATCATTTCCACTAACACAACGAGTCATTCCCAAAACCAGACTAGAATGTAAAAGTAATTAGCAGCATAGCCAAAAGAATTAAACTCTCTGACAGAAGATATTGCTCAAAGCAAGATCACACACCCAAAAAAAAAATTGCTCGATGAGAAAATTTAGCACACAAAATCTTACAGAAACGCATCCGAGATCCTGAATTTGAATGAAATTACATATCTTGGAAACAAATACAAAACTATCAGATGATAAGATTAACAGCGCATAAATTACTTGAAGCTAAGAACAGATGAAGATTTTAAGCTAAGAAATTCAATGGGGAAGATTAAAAGAGCCACAACAAGAAGCAAGCAAATCTTTGAGATCCCCAAATAGACTCACAGAAGGAAACCAACTTCACAGCAGGTGATCACGAAAGAGGGAAAAAAAAATCGCATGTTTGAGCTAGGAACTTACAGAAAAATTATAGGAGACGGTACCCAGTTACAGAAACGAGACAAGACCAACTTCAAACAGCTCAATCCTCAAACTGAAGACCCAGATCGAATTGAACACTCACGGATACGAAGACTTGGAAAAGGTTTCACTGTGTCTGTGTGTGTATGGCTTGTGAGAGAGAGAGAGAGAGTGCAGTCAAAGTCGAAATTTGGGGAGCGCACGGAAGATAAGATTATATAGAGACTAAATTGACAAAAACATCCCCGGGATGGGATCGATCATCAAAAAAAAAAAAAAGTGAGGGGAGTTTGATATGATACGTGCGCGTGTGAAGAGTGCACGCAAGGTATAAGTGTACAATGATGAAACACAGTAAGGTTTCTCTCTCCGTGTGGGGATGGTTGTATCATGACCTTCGGTTGGGCCGCTTGCGGGGCTTTAGTCAATGCCCTGTTGACCGACCGAACTAAACCTAACCAAACCAAATCAAAACCATACTCTCTGGTTAAGTTTATCCGTGTCTGGTCTCGTTGGGGTTAGCTCATTCGTTAAATTAACTGCGTCACTGTGCGTGTGTCTGTTAGTACGAGTTCATGCATGCTATATGTTTACGGACGAATCTTTGCCCTTTGTAATGTACTAATATGACATCATGATTCATGCAATTGCCCTCATTTTTTTTTTGTTCTTTTTAAAACCATCTTTTTATGGCCCTATTATATATGGCTCCATATTTTCATTTTTATGCAATATCATCCTTTTGGTTAAATAGGCATCTTACAACAAGCAATTTTCATTATTTTTTTTCTCCTTTAGAAATCACAAATAGTAAACATGTTGACCAATTAAGGGATTGGGTTAAACTTGGTTTTCCATCATTATAAAAATGGTGGATGATGGTTATTTGCTTCCATCAGTAAAATCTCTTAAAGAGTGAAATAAGATTTCTTGGTTTAGAATCTAAGTAATAAGTGAGAAAGAGATTTGAGTTCTAACATGCAATACCTAAAAAAAAGAAAAAAAAAAGCAAAACAAATTTTAATGGACAATACTCATTGTAGTAATGCAAAATTATAAATTATCATGTGTTATCCATCTCCTTAATGCTTTTAAATCTTTTAAAAAATTTGTAAAATGACAAACGAAATATGTAAATTCACTTAAATATAAAAATAATTTTATGGATTGTGAATAATTCTTTACACCCAAAAAAAAAAAAAACGAGTCCTTAGCAAAATTCATTTTTAGCATTTTTTTCCAGTTTTTTTTTCTTTTTAATGAATTTAGCATGTTCCAAACCTGTGAACGGTTTTCCAAAAATAGACATTGTGGATGGATAAAATTGCGAAGGCAAATAAATAAGAGAATTGAAATGATAATAAAAATCATATGATTAGAAAGGGGTTGGTATCCTATGTTTAACATGAATACCAATTATTTGTTGCTTGACCATTCAAACAAAGAATTATACAAAGATGATGTGGCCCCACTCATCACCATTGGATACATCGTTCTAATCCTCACACTTCTGCCCAAAAGTATTTATATCTCATATTATCAATAGTGAAGAGTGAAGCAGTTCTATAATATATGTATATATATATATATAGAGAGAGAGTAAAACAGTTATAATGAAAATTTTTAACCAAACAGGCCCCATGCCTCCATCATAAGGCTAATACTAAGTTACATGCATGTACCTTACACTCCTCTCACATGAATAGTGAATGATGTGGGTTCACTCACTATTCATGTGAGAGAGTTGTAAGGTACATGCATGTAACTTAGAGGGATCCCCATCATAATCATAGAATACACAATAGTACTTCCTGTTGATGTGATTTGATATGATATTATGGATGCGAATAAGCCATAAATACGGCCACCAGGGGATGGCCAAACTTGTGGATATAATACAGGATATTTGGTTTAACTTGATTTTTCCGTCACTTTTTTTTTTTTTTAAGCAAAGAAAGATTTGATTAAACCAAATGTATGATATGCAATTACGTGTTCCATATCAACAAATCGATGCACAAATAATTTACACAGTAAACAAACGATTAATTAAGTTATTTGAAAAAAAATCCGATGTGGTATTGAAATTTTTCTATTCCAGAGAAGGGTAAAAGTTTCTTTCTTCTTTTTAAGGATACATAAAACGTACGTCTTTGATTGCGCCTTGCCGTCTTGGTCCTTTTATAAAATAATAATAATAATATATTTTCATGCAAGTGTTAAAAATGTTTTTGTCTCTTTTCAATTTATTTTTTTTAAAGCATTTTGTTCATATCAAACATGTCTCCTTATTATTGTTTGTTTCAGTCAATGTAAACTCTTTTGGGACTGCCCAATAATAGCCTTGGGGGGAATAATAAAATAGACCAATAATGAATTGGGTTCATTAGAGGCTTAATTGGATACTCATAAGAATCGCTTCTGAATGTTATCTTCTTCCCCTGTTGTCTTAAATCAACCGGACCAAACAGAACCTTAAAAAGGTTAATTAATTAATTAAAAGAACTGGATGAAGCCAAGTGAGGGTATGGCTCCCACGGTAAAGATAATATTAATAAAATAACAAAACCATGATTTAATCACCTGAAAGAGATCTTATGCACAGGCAAGAAGATCTAATGCCCCAGATTATTTAAAATTTAAACAATAAAGAAATCAAAATAAGATGCATACTTTCATGCCCTCTTGTTTGGAGTGGAGGGAACAATAGCCACGCCCAATCGAGTCCTTCACTGCCTTAACAATCCCATTGAGTCTTCACTTTTGGTAGCACTCAAAACTAAATTACTCTCCAATATACGATTACATTATCAGTACGAGATGTAAAGTAAAGCAAATTGCAAAGCAAGAGGATTCTTCCACACACTTGCGTATTTGCGGTTTTATAATTAAATTATTTACAGTCATCATACTTTGCTCACTTTACTTACCATATATAATACTTGATTATTTCAATAATATCTCGCTTTAATTGCATATTTAATATTTAATTAATTTCAAGACTCATATCATCATGTTTTTTTTTTTTCCCAATAATGCTGTCAAATAAAATGATATGATAAAGCCTTGAGAAATGCCATGGGATTGGAGATGGTGGTTGTGGATTGACCACTTAACTGACTTTTTCTTCCTTTTTCCTCAAATTTGAAGCTTAGTAGCCAACCCACCGAAGAGAGAAAGATGGATTATTCTTTGTAACGCACCAAACCCATGCCATAATATTCACCATTTGAGTTGCATATTCGTTTACTCTAGTGGACCCTACATGATCCATATTCCATGGATCTAGGTTAGCACGTTCCTGCCATTTTTTTTCGTTCATTGAATCTATTTTCTTCTAAGTATTTTAAGATAATTTTGCTCTTATAACCCAAAATTCTGTTAATTATATTCACTTAACAGTATGCAAAGAAAGACATATATACAAAGAGTTGGAAAGATGGAGGCTTTGAGTAAGACTACCTTAATACTTTACGGGGCTTCTAATTTTACTCTTTTACTTTTTAAATCATCGACCCGAATTTGATAATATATCAAATAATTTGATACACGATGCAAGAAAACTTAAATATTTGCATGCATCACAGCTTAAAACAGTTGAAATGTAGTATGATCGTATATTTGGGTCTAGCTGGAAATGCACGAATAGAATCATTTAATTTGTTTGACTTTTATAGATCAAAGAATAGTCAAGAGCAGGAAATTCCAAGTATACGATACCTAAAATGCAAAGATGAGAGAATACGAGTCAAACCTGCTAAGAAAAAAAAAATCAAAAATCAAAAACTTTCTTCCATGTTTTAAGCCACTACAATTTGTTCCCAGCCCACCCAAAAATAAAAGATAAAAATTTTTTAAAAAAAAAAAAACAAAGAAGGGCATGAGGCAATCGGGTGCCGCAGAATGTAACACGTGCCAGGGCAGCATTGGCTAAAATTGGAATAAATATTTACTTTTCCTTTTTTTTTTTTTATAAAGCTAAGAGTTTTTGGAGCGGCCATAAACAAAAAACATGTATGCAATTGAGTTTTGGTGGGGAAGCGTGGGGCAAAAGACCATGGAGCCATTTTGGTTGTGGATTCTCCAACAAAAACATCCACGCTTGGAAAGCTAAAAGGTTATTACAAAACAATGCCCGCACTCAAAAGATCATACGTTGTGCTTTAGTAAAAGAAAATAAAAAGAAATGCCCACAATCACAAACCAAAAGAGCGAGAGAGAGAGAGAGAGAGAGAGAGAGAATCCATGCCCGTCACAACTATTGTATATAAATAAAATTGCTGCATAAATACCACCCACTTTGTTAGACTTTTTTCCCCACCCTACTATGTATTTATTATTTCGTGTCTTTTTATTTATTTATTTTCCAATGAAAAAAGAATTGGCCCATTAGAAAGTGTCAACTCTCTTTTTTATCGTATTTAATTTAAGGGGTTGTTTGGAAGTTTGGTTTAGTGGCTCGAGATCGAAAAATTTTGAGTAGAGTAAATTAGACAGCTAGGTCTCAAATTACTCCCATTATCAAACACGTGCAATTGGGTCTTCTCTTATGATTTCCATTTTCCATAGCAAAGATCATCCTCGCATGATGGGCACGTTTTTATATCAAAAAGGGGTTTGTACAATACTCATGGATATAGGATGATTTCTTTCTTCTGAAGCACTTGAAATTTGATTTGTTGTTTTCAAACGGAAAGGAAAGGGAAAAAAATTTCAAGAGTACTCTTTACATTTGACATCATAAGACACGATGGCTTATAAACACCACATATAAATTGAATTTTAAGCTAATTCAATTAAGATAAATTTTCAAAAACATTTTCAAATGAGCAATCAAGTTCTAAAAGTGGAGGTTTTGATGTGATGATTGGTGGGATGTCTTATGTATATATTGCAATTAAGACACGATATTCGTAGTGATAGAAATGCATCATACTGTGATGGTTGTTGCAAGTTTATGTCCCTTGGAAAACAAGAAAGAAGAATCAAAACCCCATCATAATCTTGCAGATGTGACGGTGAAGGTTACTTCCCAATTCATGATCTGTTTAATTTTAATTTCTCCACCACCATGATTGAACCTTGAAGCACCAAAATGGCGCCAAGAGTTACCCTTTTATATATCTTGTAACTCGGAATGGGTTTTTATTACTAGAGACATTTGGTGAATCTGAAGATTTTTAATCATGGCAATACTCCAATATAGAAACACTATACACGCAAGTCAACCCTATTCCCCATGAGGCCGTGGAAGGTGGAACTATTGATACCCACTAACACCATATTTTTTATTTTTTATTTTTGTCTTACATTTTTAGTTTATTTATTACTATTATTATTATTATTATTATTATTTAAATGTAACGGGGGTGTTCTGAAATTTTGTGAAGTGAAATTACACTCTCAGACGCATTTTGAGTTACAAGAAAAACATTTATGCTTAAAGTCTTACCAAGTAAAAGTAATCTAATTCGAAATAGACGTAATACTTACATAAAAATTTTTGTGCACAAACTCACCAACGGGTGGTGAGTTCATTGTTTTGTTCTTTAAGTTATATTTGAATTTGCATTTGACGCGGAGATCACTATGCATACAATTGTACTTCACCAACTGATTCTCTATTGTCTATTGCAACTCACGATCAAAATTAAAAAAAAAAAAAATGTATGCGACCATAATCATAATGGTTATACCCTCACTCTTTTTCTTTTTGAGCGATTTGTGGTTGCATAATGAGCTTTAATTCAGATTCAATGAAATAAAGACCATTGTCGCAATATTTTATGGCAGCAATCTAGTGGAAGAGAAATATTAATCAATTCATAAGCTATAAGAACATGAAAGTTGTTAACTTTAAATGAGGAATTCGTGCGTCCATTTTGTTGTAATTATATGAAAATCAATTAATAATCCACCCACAAATGGCTTTCAGCTTCCGCATTACACTTCTCTATTAAAAGTTTAAAAAGGAAGAGAAATAATTACTCTTGCCCTTTCTTCAACTTGTAATCAAAACAATTGAACGATTTTTCATAACATATGCATTTGAACATGGGTGAGTACTTTTTTTTTTTTTTTCGCTCTGTTAAGATTTTGAGGTCAAAATTATCCACCCATAACAGTAATGTAATAATCATATTGACTTTAAGGCTACTAAATTGAATCACACTTGTTTCCTATTCCCGTGTAAAAATAATGATCTGTGCGTGCGTTGGTGCATTTCATTGATATTAAATTCGTACTTTAGTGGGTAAGTTGGACTTGAGTGTAGGTAAATTTGCATTAGGTAGACCGATGAACAGTTTCTTGAACTTTTAATCATAGCTCTTATGGTTTAAACAATTAAGTGATGGTCATTATCAATGACATAACAAAAGTTACCCCAACAGAGATCAAGCGTTTAGGTTTTTCTTGCTCAAGGCACCAAAAAGTCGTGATGTTCATACAGATGACATGTCCATGATAAATATGCTCATATTCAACAATAAAGTATTGTTGCGACCCACCTAACAGCCTGCTAATTAATAATCACGAGTGGAAACGAGTTTCAGTTCTTGTTGATTTTTTTAATATTTAAAATTAATTAGATTTATGCTGGTAAACCTTGTAAGCATCCGAACCATCCTACCACTAAACTAATCTAGAAAGTTCTAATAGATTTACAATTATAAATAGGAGATTTATCAAATAATATTAGAATATACATATGGGTAGAGTTAATCAAACCTATTAATTTTCTTTCTACACTCTCTTCTCAATTAATCTTTTATTATTAATAATTTTTTTTTGATGAAATTACCTAACTAACCATATTTTTTTTTTGATGAAATTACCTAACTAACCATATTTTTCTTTTTCTCTAACTAACCATTTTTTTTTCTTCGGTTCCTTCAGTTTTTCTCTAATTTTTATATATTCTTTTTAGTGATAGATTACAAATGATTTTGAGAGATGAGACAAACTGCTTAAAATTCAAATAGATATTGTTATAAGGGAGCCCCTATGTTACAATTAATGTAACATACACACTCAACAACAACTACACAAATGATGGACCCATACAATTTGTGTGGTTGTTGTTGAGTGTGTATGTTACATCAATTGTAACATAGCATTTGCCTTGTTATAATCTATTTAGAATGAAGAATAATGAAACCAACCATCTATATGCAATCTTCACATACCATAAAGAACACAAGATTTTTTTCCGCCACAATTTCCAAAATGAAAAACTAACATCTCCTAATTTCTATCTAAAGATAATAATGTAAATTGACAAATATCTCCATTTAATTTCTATATGAAGTTAAGAAAATTTTGTTTACAAAAAACTATGATAGAGAAAAAAAAATTACTTACAATGAGACTGAAGAAGAAAGATATTCATAATCCTAAACTTGAAAATTTTGAAAAATTAAAATTTAATAATAAACATAATTTTTAAATATATTTAAAATAGATATTAGTGGATTTAAATAATTTCACTTATGTATATACACGCACAAGCATAAATAAAATAACTCGAAAGTCAAATTTTTGCATCAATGCCCACACATAAGCTTCCCGTTAAAAAATACAAATAAATAAGTAACGATTAATTAGGGCATGTTGTCGCAAATCAATTATTTGCATTAACTGTCACATCCAAAGACCTTTAAATTCTTCCTATACCCCGGAAAAAAAAAAGCTTGAAACAAAACCTAAGTTGCATTAGGTAACAAAATTTGCGACGCCAGTCAACATTTACAAATAACCAAACATGATTAAGATCAAAGCACCTTGAGCTCAAAAGTTTGAATTTTATTTTTGTTCTTTTTTTTTCTTGCCTTATGTTAGGGCAAGATTGAAAATAAAACCTACAGCTAACCTAAGCAAATATAAGGCTGCGTTCATGAAGAGACTTTTTGGTATTTTGGGAGTATTACTTTTTATCAATTCATTGCCGGTCATGTCTTGTCTTTATGAATATTATTATAATTGATTGAAATAACCGACGGAGCTAGTATAGAGCTAAAAGGACCCAAAATTTTTAAAAAATAATTCATTCTATTTTTTTTTAACGTATAAATGTTAATTTTCTTTAATTATACATTAACATACCGTAGCTTATATATATATATAAGAAAAAATGAAAAAATGAGCAATTTTAAATATACAATACTTTCCACGTTAGTATTACTAGTTACACTTTTCTCAGTCGGCAGTGCATGGGCGGGTAGACAGCCAATAACAGAAGGATAAATCAGTCATTTCACATAAAAATAAAATAGTAAATTCGGGTTTATCAAATATAATTGAAAAAAAAAAAATTGGGTGATGCTAATAATAAAGGGGAAGAAAATCTTGCAATTCCCGACCACAAAATCTTCGGAACAGTGAGAAACAGCAGCGCTTTATTACAAAAGTAACTCACGCGATGCGACTCGCAAAATCTTTAATTAATTAATTATAACATTTACATCATCCGTCTCACGCGTACGAACGTCAGACGACAAAAACCCCGTCTGATTAGTAGACTGGGGGCTTTAAGGATGCACGTGGCGGGATCTTAAAGGACGGTGCTGAATGGATAATAGATATAAATAAAAGAGAGGGAGCAAATGATGAGCGTGAAAAGAGGTAAACACTATTAACTGTTGCACAATCGCATCACCGTCGGGATCTCATAGCGGGGGGCGCATGCATTAGGCGCACGCTTTGGCTCTTGCTTCAATAAGAAAATTAAAAAGGAACGGATTACAGAGTGGTGCTTTTATTTTATTTTAACATTTTGCTTCTTTGGTCAAAGTATTACTTAAATGGCCTACCATGCACGCGGGCTTTGGGTGACAGCAGGGCGTACGGGACCAACCCAAAGCGCGATTTTTAGACGATTGATATCGGTGGTCTCTCGGAAGTGCGACGCGTGGCACGTAAAGATAAGTTTATCGACTTCGGGACCACGCAAAATAGCGGCTTTTGCGGACGCGTAGCCGCCAGTGGCGTGCTTGCTCTCCTGTTTTTAACTGGAGTTTCTCTGCCCATTTTTCTTTCATTCCTTTTTTTTTTTTTAAAAAAAAAAAAAATTTCAACATTGTTTCCGGTGATTAAGGGTGCTGGTGCTTCGTGTTTGATGTTATTTGTGTTTGGTCCAGAAAAAATTACTTTTTTAACAATTTCGTCCTTGCATTTTCATTTCCTCATTGCATGTCGTAAAACATAGGTAACTTCCTCCTTAAAATTTATAAATAAGAAAAGGGGTCAATTCCCAACATACATTATAATACC
>NW_006262201.1:35794287-35800610 GCF_000493195.1 Citrus x clementina | reverse complement strand
AAATTTCCCTGTTTCTTTGAAAGTCATCGTGCAAACCAAAAGTATTTAGTTTTTTTTTTTTTTAAATAATCTATAATTCCTTTGAAGCATTATCTATTAATACAACAATTTCAAGAAGTGTATCAACTACAAACGAGGCAGGCTATACAGCAGTTGACGTTGTAAGCCTTTTATGTGTTTAATGGATTCATAAATTGACTTTAAATTCAAAATTAATTTACGCACGTACATCAAGGTATCCGAGGAAATACTATTCACACGAAAATTTACCACACATGTATAGGCATCCTAGTAAAACTTTAGAAGGGCCGTTAAAGTGAAATTTCATTTCACACACACATTAGGTAATCGGATTTAATCTCAATAGCACTCCCGTAGGTCATGGGTGTAAGTTTCAAGAGAAGATGGGCACTACACATACTTGGATATTTCACACCAAATTGCTTGAAAGAAAATAAATATCTTGAGGGGCAGTCAAATTAATACAATTTTCTTCTATGTCGTGGTTCGTATAAACACCGTTGATTCCGCAACCACCCCCATTGGAGATTTGGAGCTTGGAAGAAAAGTCAACTTTTTTGGGCTGAAGTGCGTCCTTGGCGGGCGGACGTTGGACGGACTTGATGGTTCTCTAAGATTAAATTGCACAATGAAGGTAGAACGGGCGCTTAATGAGAAAACACAAAATGGTTGGGTGAGTGGAAACAGGATTGTGCTCAACTGTTCGGACAGCAGTCAAATAAATGCTGGTGTTGCGCGTGGGGTCAAAATGTCCATCTCTTGGAAACAACAAGTACGATTAGCAGGGTACGCAGCGTTTTAGCTCTTAGCTGTAAGTGTAATGGGATGGGGTTAAGATTTTTTCTGAGTCGCCAACTTTGAATACGCTGTAAAACCAGACACAAATAATGTTTGTAGTCACTGCCCTTACTTTTTTTTTTTTTTTTGGTTCTTTTTTCTGCAGAGAAACTTTCGATTGAACTTTGATTTGACGGAGCTATATCACTAATTTGGGACCCGCCTAAGTTACAGTTACAGCAAATAACAGAGCACCTACATGTTTTGCATTTTCCTCCATGACGCGTGTGACATTTTCATTCGATATGTTACTAATAGAAATTGTAATATAGTAAGACACATTCCCAAATTGGGCGATCCATCGACAATTTCTTTACAAGCAATGCTTTTCAAACCCTTTTTTTAATATCCTTATAACACCCCATTTTTATAATCATAATTTTATTGTTACTGAAAATTACATATAAAAGGATAAATATAAATTTAATTAAACTATAATATCTTGAAAGATCTTGAACCTCTAATTATTTCTTAATCCTAATATATGATAAGATTAATTTTGTTTATAAAATCAAAGTAATTTTGAAATAATGAAGTAATAAATTACATAAAATAGTATGTTTATAATTCAATTAATTGATTCTAAATGATAGTAAAGATTAATTGAAGTCCTGTGTAATTTTATGTCCATTTTCACAAATTCAGGAAGGAAACAGATATAAAAATGAAAAGTGGGGTCTGTCAAGAGTTCTATTGGGGTGTTAAAAGCTCCACTCTGAAGTCTTAACAATTTTCCTTTTAGGCCCGAGTGTCCAACATTATGCAAGTTGGGCCCAAGCAAAACTTTGATGCGGGGCTGTCCCCCTCGCCCCCCCCCCCCCCTCCCACAGCAACTTGTCAGCCATTTTTGAACTGTTTTCATTAGCAGTAAAACTGTTCACACCCCTTCAATATCTTTATATCACCCTACTTTTGCAATCACAATTCTATCATTATTTGAAATTATATAAACGGATAAATATGACGAAGCCCGAGCCTGGCTCTAGCACATTTTTTGTTGGGTTGAGTCCGGGTTTGGCTTTTTTCAGGTTGTGCCAAAAGGCTCAAATTTTGCATTCTACATTTTTTAAAAAAACTTTTTTTCGTTACGTTTTATAAATTTATAATTTATAAAACTTAAGTTCTTGTTTTATTAGGCTTTAAAAGTTGGAATTATAATGTCTAAAACTGTAAATATATGTTATGCATGAGTTAAATATATATAAAAAAAAGTGTGTATTCTAATTAAAAAAAAAATTATATATTTTTAATTTTTTAAACATTTCTCAAGTTTGTGGGCTGACATCGAGCTACATAGGATCAGGCGAGCTTTATTTGCCGTCCCTACTTTAATGAATTTTGATGACAGGGTAGAGGTTTTGATAGGAATTAAAAGAGAGCGTGCCGAAATTAAATTTGTCCAATGCCTTTTAAAATGACTTAGATATGTATTAGGAATTTAGTTCTAGTGTTAAAACAAGTTGTGCTAATATTTTTTAAAGATGTCGCACCACTTATAAATTTTATAATTGCGTATGTTTAAGAGTTACGGCCAAATATTTACTACACACACTTTTAACTTATATTTGATATCTGTGATTTCATCTCGAAATAGCTTATCTTAATGAGACTAAAGGCAACAGCACCTCCATCGCAATATACCCTTGGCCTCTTCTGTTTTTTCTATGCAAGATAGTATAGATTTCTCTTTCATTTTTGGTCATCCATTGAATATACTTTTCAAAATGGAAAAAAAAAAAAGTACTTAATAAACAATGCAGTTTCTAGTGTTAGTAATTAATTGTTACAGTAATGCTTCTCACACGCAATGTGTTCTAAGCAATCTTACTGGATGCGTACAGTAACCTCGGCAAATATTTACATGCCTATGCACTAAGCAGGTGCTGCAATTCTCCTTTGAGTCGTAAGTACTCTTACCTCAACACTACTTATTTGTTCATTTAAATTGATTATTCGATTTATGGGCGTGGTTGTTTTATTTTTATAGTTTCAAGACTCTCATCGCTTTCCCTCATTTTGTAATTTTTCTATTTCATCTACAGTACCCAATGCCAGAATGCAGCGACGCTCCACCACTAATAATGTATTTATGGTGTAAGCTTACTTTAACTGCTGTCTACTTTCAGGTAGTGTTTATTTTTTGGAGTGGGAGTGTGGAGTGTGGATTCCTCCCACTCCAGTGTTTACTTATCTTAAAAAAAGGGGGAGTGGGAGTGGGAATCCGTGGGTCCCACCCAATTTTGGAGTGGGGAGTGGGATTCCCACTCCCATGGGGGGAGGTGGGAGTGGGAATCCACTCCCCCCTCTTCCCATTTTATCCTTATAAAAATAAATAAATAAATAATATTTAATAAAATAAATAAATAAATAATATTTAATAAAATAAATAAATAAATAATATTTAATAAAATAAATAAACAAATAATATTTAATAAAATAAATAAATAATATCATATTTAATAAAAATAAATAATTATATCATATTTATTTTATTAAATTTAATAAAATAAAAATAAACAAATATTATATTTAAATTAATAATATTAAACATTAATTTTAATAAATATTATTTATTTATTTAATTAATAATAATAAATATTTTATTCTAAAAAAATATTAATTTTGTACTATATTATCAATAATAATATTTCATTTGTGTTGCTATTATTAATCATTTTTATTCACATAATTTAAATTAAATTAATAAAAAATTATGATTTACATAATTAAGAATATTAGTAATTATTATTAATTTATAAATATAATAAAATATTTATTTTATTTTCCAAATATATTTTTTATTAATTTTTTAATTACATATTATAATTCTGTACATAAGGATAAAATTATAATTTAAAACAATTTACTCTCAATCCAAGACAAAGTAAACAAATAATTAGGATTCTGATTGATAATCCATACTTTTATTTAGTCTAAGTAAACACCATACTCCCACTCCGACTCCACACTCCTAATCCAAGGATTCTCACTCCTCAGGATTCTCACTCTAATCCAAAAAATAAACACAGCATCAGTTCAGTTCAGTTTCTGCACGAACAAAGTTAGCACATGGAGAGAGCTGAAAGCTGATCGCGTGGGCGAGGACGGCTTACTCGGCGAGCTCTGATTGTGAGAACATAATAGCATTTGTCCTTTCCTTTTTACATGATACCGTATCTTATTACATTATTATAATCTACTGATACCACAAGTAACAGTTAACGAAAATTTAAATTCATATAATGATTGTAGGCAGAGCTTATGTTACTACATCAGCTGTACGTTACAGTTATAAATTTTTGAATCCTCAAAAAAGTTAATAATTATAAAAAAGTTAATAAGTTTTAAAATTTTATTTTAAACCCCAAACTACTATGCAGTACTTCAATTTGTTTAAGTTTTTTATTTATATTTATAGCAAATTCAGTACCAAATTTTTATTTTATCTAATTGAATCTCTAACTTGTTTAATCTTATATTTATTAAGTTTTTATTTATTATATTAACAATTTCTTACTTTAATATATCATTATCTTCAATGTGAAGTTTTTTATTAATTGTTTAACCTTATTAAATTTTTTACTCATTTGATCTCCTAACTTTTTAATTTCTTTGATGTTTTCTTTATTAAAACTATTAATTTCTAATATTTTATTTGCTTTTTCTATATCATTTATAAATAAATTTGAGTTTCCTAATTTATTTAATAAATATAGCGAAATTCAATTTAATTGATTATTTTCCTGTATGTACGAATCATTGATCAGATTAGAGGATTAAAATCTTTCGTAAGAACATCCTCTTTGTATATAGCTACAATGTGGTATCGTTTGCTTTTTCTAAATCATTTATAAATAAATTTGAGATTCCTAATTTATTTAATAAATATAGTAAAAATCAATTTAATTGATTATTTTACCACATATCTAAATCATTGATCGGATCAAAAGATTAAAATCTTTCATAAGAAAATCCTCTTTGTATGTAGTTAGAATGTGGTAACTCAATAATTTATATATTTTGTAAAATTACTAGAGGTTCTAATGATTTATTCATTGTAACATCTTTCTAGTAATTTATTAGAGTCATAACATATTTATGACATATAATATCTCTTATAATCCAAGATGCTAAATATAAATTTTATATACATACATACATATAATCTAGTTTATTCTTAGGAGAGATAAGAAATTATAAATGCATATACAAATATATATTCAAAATTTGTAAATATTTATGAATATGATAATTATTTAGATATTTATAAAAATATAGTAAAAATTTTTAAAAATTTTAAGAATAAATGTAGAAGAGATGGTTAACAAAGTCATTTAGTTATACAAAATTAATGAGGACTTACTTGAAAAAATAAATAAATATGTGATTCAAAATAAAAAATTTTGTAAAAAGCTATTACACCCATACCTTGTTTTAGGTTAAAGTCATTTTCATTCATTGGATTGAAAAATATTAAAATCCAACCACCCAAATGTATTGGCTGTTTGTTACAGCCAATGTAACATAAGCTTTGCCATGATAGTATAACTGGAACTCTACGGAAAAATACTGCTCATTAATAAATTTAAGAGAGGTGAACCAAAAGAGGTACAGTGTATGTCCATCATCTTCTCTTCCCTATGCATTATTTGGGTTAGAATGACTTTTTAACCTCTTAATCCGTTTAAACAAAATCATTTTTTAGACATCTATTATTGTAAATAATAATAATAATAATAATAATAATGTCCTTATTATAATAAATTTATCATTTTAACTTTTAAATTATCTTGTAGAAAAATATATTTGCAAGACTCTGTATTCAACTCAATCATGCATATAAGATTCTATCTTACGCTTTGTCATACGTACAAGACTTACATATAAATTCATCTTATATTTCGTCTTGTATAAGAAAGAAGACAATAATGTGAAATAAAGATATAAAAAACATTAAAAATTTAAAGGGAGAGATTTAAAGTTTTAAACAGGGACCCAAAACTC
The DNA here is from genome assembly GCF_000493195.1 of Citrus x clementina. Classification (NCBI taxonomy): domain Eukaryota; kingdom Viridiplantae; phylum Streptophyta; class Magnoliopsida; order Sapindales; family Rutaceae; genus Citrus; species Citrus x clementina. The sequence continues at coordinate 35,794,748 of NW_006262201.1, read as the reverse complement.
ATAACAGGACTTGTCTAGGGTCTATTAATCAAATGCCTCCATTTTTTTTTCTCTTGCTTAATAGCACATTTCATGAGAGCTCTACCTTCATATTTTTTGAAATCTTGAAATCTGGTCAAATTTAATACATCCAACTTGATTATTTTGTCATTGCCTTGGTATTTAATAACATTTATATTATGTTGTGATAACATCCTTTGCAGAGTTCAAGTTATCTCTTTACAAGCTGTAGCAGTTTTCTTGTATTTATTCTCTTCAAATTGGTCCATTTCTTTGTATTTCCTTCAACTTGAACTAAAAAACCTTGTGCCAATTTGATGCCACTTCCATTTTTTTCTTTTTTTTTTTCTTTTTTTGTGTGTGTGTTGTGGGGGGGGGGGGGGGGGGGGGGGGGGGAAAGCCCCCTTTTTAATTTTTTTTTCCCCTTTTTTTTTTTAAAAAAAAAATTTCCCCCCTTAAAA
>NW_006262201.1:35788415-35794031 GCF_000493195.1 Citrus x clementina | reverse complement strand
TGATCAGTAATTAGGGTCCCATGCGATTGGCTCAATTGGTATTTGCCTTTAATTAAATAAACTACGTCTTTTTATCTGTGGAACAGGCCACAAAATGCCTTTATTAGCCAATATGAAATCGCGTGGGGCCTCTTACACATAAAGTTCGTTCAACACATATAATATTGGAAAGTGAAAATTGGGTTCTCTACAACTGGCTATGGGCTCACGTCATACATAATTCTCAATATTTGTCTTTTATTGGTTTTTTTTTTTTTTTTTTTTTTTTTTAAATTAGGACAAGATGCCTCATGTAGTCACGTTCAATAAGTTGAATGTTCGTCGCCCATCTCAGTAAGTTCCACTTCTGTTTCATTGGTTTGTTAAACAAAGCATCATTGCATTACATTCACATACGCATATGAATGCATTACAGTCTAACCGGACAAATAGTCAAACAAGGAGTTGTTAAATTCTGACAGGGCTTTTGAATTTTTTTTTAATTTTTTTTTTATTTTAGTACTAAATCATCAGTTCGTGAGACTAATTAAATAATTAAAGAGAAAATTTTAATATTTTAACTGCACTGATTTTGTCATTTGTGCATATAATATTTTTTATTTCATTATTTTATTCCCGGAATGGAATTCCATTACCCTGTTCTGTATCCTCCACGAAAGCAACATAACAAAACATCAATACAAACTAAATCATACAAACTGTATCTCACAAGCAGTTTTTTTTTTTTTTTCCTTTTTATCTATTTTCTTTTCTTCTTTTGTATTTTTCGCATCCTCCCAACAGCTATAGCCTCTAAGCCGTTTAAGAAGTCTAATATTTTATTTAACAGCTAGCATTAAATATTTGTATTGCATTCACCATTAAGCCCATTAACCAACGTCTCATTCCTCTCCTTTTTTTTTTTTTTTGTTTTTCCTCCATTTTCTCTCTGTGTTCTCATTTTGGTTTCTTGACCTTGTATTGGGAGGCATCCTCAAAAACAAAAACAAAACTTCTACGCAAGAAACAAGAACACATCGATCCTGTGAATGGGCCATCCATCCACGCTTTATTTATAGTTCCACTTCATAAGGTGTGTTTAGCTTTCTCCTTTTGTTATCCGGGGTATTATGTGAAGAATTTGCACATGAGCCAACCGTTGATTCATCACTTTTATAGCTCAAGCATGCGGCATCCAGCACCCCAATTGGACTTTGGGGGAAAGATGTTGCTAGTGAAGCACTTGTTGCACTCTTCACTGACCCACTAATCAAAGAATCATTCATCATTTTTATACACTTCAGCACCCTCTCCTGCAAAAAAGTAAAAGAAACAAATTGTATTTAGAGTTAATAGATAAAAAAGCATTTCTCAGTTCGTATTATTTGTTGGTAATCAAACTTAAAATGATGGTCACTGCAAAAGTAAAAACTACCATTTATATATGTTCACTTTATAATGGGTTATGGACCACTAACTTTACCTTTTTTACATGTTGAGTAAGAAGAGAAATTGCTTTCTCAGTATCAACAACTGTTTTGGTTTCCCCTGTAACAGATATTGCCACTGCCGCTGCAATCTCAGAGGGCTTGAATTCCAAGAAGTCAATCCCTGCATTCAATTCCCACCCACCAAAACCAAAAACATCAGACCCTTTTAATCAAATATCTCTATCATTATTGTTGCATTGCAGATGCCACAGAAACATCATTATGAATGGCACAAGTACATAGTCGATGTGTAAACCGAGAGGGGACCTTTTATAGTGCTTGTTATTATTTGAATTGATCTACAAAATAAAGCTCTGAGCGGGGTTTGATGATGATCATCATCATCATCAGTGATCTTGCGAGTGAAATAGTCTAGGAAGGAAAATGGGGTAATTGCTTGCATTCTCCATTTCAAGGTGCTCAGCACCAAAAGCTCCATTCTCTGAATGGTTTTAGCTTCAAATAAAAACTTCGATTGTCCCACCTGTTAAAACACACTCATCCTCATTAGGACATACATTGATTAGAAAAAGAGAATCATATCTGGAGCAATATGTATTGGAGGAACATTAACCTGTAGATCTAGACATAATGGAACTTCCGTCTCCTCCATTTTGGCTGCCAGAGACAAACATGCCACAGCCAATAGTTGCATCATCCAAACTTTACCCTTCTGTAGATTGCAAAACAATCCAAAGATCAGATGCAATAAAAAGTGCTTTCGATTGATGTGAACCAAAATGAATGGCAAATTAGTCTCAATCTTCGATGACTTACGGGTAATTCATAGGCAGAGAGAAATCTGTCCAGATAGTTTATGGTTAAATATGAACAAAGAGGTCCAAAACCGAAATGAGAATGAACCTGTTGAACCAAGGCTATTAGCATCGATCATAAATGAAAAGCTTATTAGGAAGGAATCAGCCACACAATTGGATGAAACAGAGAACATCAGATAGCAAGAAACAACTCATACGCATTGGTAATAATTGCATAAAAGAACACATAATTAAAACACATTCACATATTGGTATCAATCCAAAAAGCGGAAAAGAAAGAACCCACCGAACTCATTAAACATTAATACATCACTGCAATTCATATTTAAACATTCACCGAATCAAAGACAGGACCAAAAATGAAGAAAATGAGCTAATATCATATTGATTTAAAAGAACCCACCTTGGCAATCCAATCAACAGCCTCTTGCCTAGCCGCCAAGTCCAAATCCCCAGTTCGAAGCCTCTTCAAGTAATCGTTATGAGGCAAATGGTGGCATTCTTTTTCAAGCAACAAAGCCAAACACTCATCACTCTGCAATGGCAGCGATAACAACATATCTCCACCGTCATCAAACCTCCGGCTCCGATGTTGTGTTCGATTATTCCCATGATGCCACGTGGCGTCATTCTCAAACTCATCCACCACAGACCCATTGATATCATCGAAAACACTGCTGTCCTCTTCGGCACACAGAAGGCTCGAAACCACACAGTCAAAACTTGGTGCCATTGCTCAGTCCTCAAATAATCAAGAAACAAAAAACAACAAGAAGATGTAGTTTTCTTGGTTTTGGTTTGTGTTTGTAATGAAAAAGCAAAGAATTGAAGAACAAAGAAAGGGATTGTGACGGTATATATAATGAGAACAAAAAAACACAAGAGAGACTCAAAAATCTCAGCTTGCCACTCTCAATCTCAATCTCAATCTCAAACCTGGGGCCTGGAGGCTGAAAAGACTGCCCACTAAGAGAGGGTTTTAAGAAGCAAATGAGTGCCTCTTTTTAGGGTAAAGGCAGAGGCCACAGAGAGTGAGACAGTATCACTATGGTGTATTTTATACCATCTACTCTATGGAGAGATTTGGGAAATGAGAAAATGTATTACAAAATAAAAATGATAAAGAAAATGAAGAAGGGCAATTACAGGATTTTGTCGAAAGAAAGATGCTGACTTAAGACAAAGTATTGTCTCTAGACAGCAAATCAGCGATATGTGTTTAAGTGTTAACCATCTAGTCATGTAATAATCTAACGTGGAAACTAAAGAATTAGAGATGTGTCTTTTTGGCCACTGTGCTGTTCTGCTTTACAGCCTTTATTTCCTTTGTAATTCTTGGGTTTTTCATTAATTTTCTTCTTTATTAATCTAAGAAATTTTGTTAAGAAATTTTTTAAATATATATATTCAGACGTAAAATCTGTAAAATACTAAAATTGAATGACCATTTATATATTCTTTTTTCCAAAAAAAAAATATAACACGTGATTTTTTTAAAGCAATTTACTGGTTATAGATCTAATGGATTTATACGAAAAAATAACATTTCAGACCCCAAGAATTGTTCTAACATGAAAGAAAATCTTAAATATTTTAACGATGATCACTCATATCCCTTAAAGTTTCAAGTTAAGTCATTACGTTTAACGTTGCATATACAATTTTTTTAGTTACTTTTTTTGCAAACAAGTCTCACTATTATGTAGACCTTGAAATATGATTAGATAGAATGTTTAATATTTAATAATCATAAATAAGTAAATAAAATTAGTAGTAAAAATGGGACTGTGTGTTTATATAAATTAATATTAGATGTTGATTTATGTTGTATACATTTTGCCAGCCTTTAGGGGATTAAGCGTTTTTTTTTCATTAATGAGTTTTTTTTTTTGGAAATAAAAAAGTGCGGAAAAGGACGATCGAAAATACTTTTACAGTTTGACCGTGAAGGTGAAAATGAAAAGTCAAAATTGACATATTTGGGTGAAAATTCTGTATAAGGGTAAGAGAGTAAATTTGTGTGGCGAAAGGGACGAATGGGGCCATTGATCCTGTCTTTTTGTTCCCATGCTGACGCGTGTGCTCAGATCCATCATCTGATTGACTGGAAACACCCGTTCCTTGCGGAAATTACAGCTATGACTTCTACTTTTTGAGAGTCTTTGGCATTTTCTCGTCCGCACAAAGAATATTTTCCTTCGTAAACGTTGTCGGTTTCGAAAATTAATCTTTACTTTAACATGACATGGACCATTAACATTAACTTAATTGTCAGAGAAATTGACCGCAGTATATTAAGCTACTGGCGAATTTGGTAGTGCCAGTTGCATTTTGTTTTGCCAAAATTGTAGTTCATTAGCAAAATTTTTGCTAAACTTTCTATGGATATCCTTTGACAAATCAGAGTAATAAATTTTAAATATTGGTTTATTTGGTATTGGAATCACTTGTAAACTTCCTTAAATGGGCATCGATTTTACCGAGTTCTGACTTTTGATTATAATTCTTAATGAAAATAATAATAATAATAATAATAATAAATAAAGTTGAATTAGGTTGTATAAATGAATTAAATTAGCTACGTACTTACACAATAAATTTTAGTTATTTCCTTTCATCAGTGGCAACGATAAATCAAATTCATCATTGTGTTCAATGTAGGATTTGTGTTTGCCACATATGTTTCGTAGTTAATTTTTTTCATGATTAATTGAAGAATACATATTATAAAAAAATTGAAGAACAAAAGGTGCATTATATTGAGTGTACTCAAAAATTTTCGGTCACATTACACATATACGCACATACATTGATACTTATCTATTTCACGGAGTTTACTAGTGAAATAAGAAGTTAAAAACAAATAAAAATAAATACAACCATACCTTAATAGAAATTTGGAGTTTAACTTTATCAATTAACCCGATAAATAGGGCGGCAGGTTATCACATTATACTTGTATCCTTGTGAGTTTATAACAAAAAAACCAAGATGTCGAAACCTATTACCAATAAAAAAATAAGCACACAACAGACCATTAATTCATACCGTTTTAATGTTGTCTATAATCGATGGATTATTTTCACAACAATAATATAATCAAAGTTTTCTCAAATGAAAAGGTGTAAATAAAGCAATGTACATCGCTTTTGGTGACAAAACATGAGACACATGGAGGGCCGGCACCCGGCAAGTTTTATTTCCGGTGACTGACAAAGCTAGCTAGGGTTTGATGATGAAATGAAATTATGAAATCGCTCCTCAAAATCATCCAAAAACCCAAAGTTGTTGAAAAACTAAAGGGTCTTTTTTACTAGCCAAAGAATCACAAAAAGAACGGAATCGGCAATTCGTCGTCCTCAGTCCGC